>NC_072791.1:216890516-217251350 GCF_028583425.1 Eublepharis macularius | reverse complement strand
CGAATAAACTAAATAATAATACTGGGGCTGGTCTGGGAAAAAGAAGTTCAAGGGAGCTGTAGATATATGTTTTTTTAAAAAAGGATATAAAATAAATCCTATAGGGCAAAATAAACTGGTAATCTGAAATCTGGAGTATGGGGAAACTCTAAATATGAACATAAAATCTTCGGAATTCACCATCTCGTCCCTAAACTTTCCTGAATTTCCCCTGTTCCTTCCCCAGCAGTCCTTGGCCCAATTGCCTTTTGTGGGTGGGCTAACTTCTCCTAGTCATAGAATTGGTTGAGGGGATCAATATTGGAGAGAATCGGAAATCGGCTATCAGCAGATGGACCATCCAGCCTCTCTTGATTGCTTTTAAAGGGTCACAAATACTAGCCAAAATAAAACAGCGCTGAGTTACAGTGCAATCCTGAGAAAAGTTACTCCAGTCTAAAACCATTGATTTCAGTGGGCTTAGACTGGAGTAACTCTTTTTAGGATTATATTGTTAATCTCCTCCCCTGAAGCTGAAGTCTCATACTGTAACACTCGGGGGAGTGTTTAGAGCCATTCCTGCTACCTGATCTCGGCTGCCAATGATAATCCCGGGGGCTGCATTATGTGCCTGCCTAACGGAAGGCACACACGCACACATAAAATCCCAGCTTCCCCAGGCAGCTCCTCTTTGCTGGAGGGGGAGAGTGTTGACGTTCTCTGCACTGCAGAGCTGGAAACTTTAGTCTGGTTTGACAGGCACGCTTAAATTCTACAAAGAGAGATGCCAAAGCTCGGCTCAGACTAAAAGCCACGCAGCTTAATATGGGAAGCCTTCTTTCTAATCCCAGGTTATAAATCAGGCAGAGCAGAAGCCTCGTCGCCAATACTCGACAACCATTCAGCCTTTCTCATTGCTCCTTAAGTTTCAGGGATGAGCTGAGCCCTGGCCTAAGTCAAGCCCTCTGGGATCAAGGAACACATGAAATGGCTTTATAGCGCCAGTCTGTGCCACTCGGTGTTGTCTCCTCTGAGTAGGAGGCTTTTCCACTTCTGTTATTTGAGATCCCCTTTTAATCTGAGATGCTAGAGACTGTCATCAGGGGGAAAGCGTGCATTCCGCTCTCAAGCCATGGCCTCTTCTTTCCAAGGAAAAGAGGTCCCACCAAAATAACCTGGGAATGAAACTAAAAATACTGCAATGTCTTTGCACGGCAGCCTCTGGGAGGCTGTCAGTTCCCGGCAGGTAGATCCCTCAGCCCCTCTCCAGTAAACATACATTGATTCCAGTAGAAAAACTTTTATTAGGAGCTTTACAGTTCAGGTCTGAACTCCATCATGGAGCTTGGTAGAAGTGACAAGGCAAAGCAGATAAGCACTGTTATACTTGATTTTCCCACTCTCAAACAACTGTCAGGATTTTGGCATGCAACTCTACACGGGTCCTGTGAGAACCTTTTATAGTTATGGCTAAACAGTGAGTACACAATAATAGGTTCCCAGCGTCTGAGCAAAGTAGCCAAAGCAGGCGCATGGAGTCTCCAAGGTCGTCTCCAGCTTGGAGATGCATAGTTCTGTGAGATAACAGGAGAGGCCCCTCCTGGCAAGAGAAATAACAGCTATAATATGGAAAGAACATGGCTAAGGAGAGGATACCTCAGGTTAGCATTAAACATATTCAACATTCGATATACTGTGGCATCAGTGACAGAACAACCAAACAATCATGGTGTGGCTGTACACAGACATGACAGAGGCCTTTGGGTTCTGGTTGTTTTCCCAGCTGTGGCTTTATAGCAAGAGGCTGATATATTGGCCAGGGGTGCCACCTCTTCCAGGGGACAAGACCTAAAATGAATCTCTTGTACTCACCCGGAGAAAGAGCCTTCTCCTAGTCTTTTAATCAGGGCTTTTTTTTCAGCTGGAACGTGGTGGAACGGAGCTCCGGAACCTCTTGAAAATGGTCACATGGTTGGTGGCCCCGCCCCTTGATCTCCAGACAGAGGGGAGTTTAGATTGCCTTCCGTGCTGCTTGGCAGTGTGGAGGGCAATCTAAACTCCCCTCTGTCTGGAGATCAGGGGGTGGGGCCACCAGCCATGTGACCATTTTCTCCAAGGGCAACCCACTGAGTTCCACCACCTCTTTTCCCAGAAAAAAGTCCTGCTTTTAATAATTGTGTGGCAATTGTGTCACAGCACATGACTTTTTCCAGCAACTGCCCAGCAAAGCAGCTGACAAACCCCTGCCTGTGATGCAGCCCTCAGAACTGAGCACCTTTCTGTGACTAGCATTGGCAAGGGAGTTTTTAAGGATGAGACCCTCTAAAATTATGCCACCCATGGCTACAACGTCCCAAAATCTGTACCCCCACTGTCCTGACTGTAAGGTAGTCAGTCTCCAGGTGGTGGCTGGAGAGCTCCTGGAATTACAACTGATCTCCAGGCAACAGAGACCAGCGGCCCTGGAGAAAATGGCTGCTTTGAAGGGTGAACTCTATGGAATTATACCCCACTGAGACACCTCCCCTCTCTAAACTCCACCCTCTTCAGGCTCCACCTCCAAAATGTCCAGGAATTTCCCATCCTGGACCTGGAAACCCTAACTGACTGAAGGACCAAGGAGTTTTGGTGTTGTATGGGAAATACAGTATTCAGTTTAATAAGTGACCATTTGCTGCCCTTTAATGGTAACTAATCAAGGCTAAAATCTACCCCTTCCCTCACTCTGCCCCATGGTAGGACCAACCCTGAATTTTAATATCAGGCACTTTGAAGCAACACATGGGCACTTAATGTGGCACAGGCCAAAAGCGGAAAGATGGTGCAATTTAGCCTGTAATTCTGTCCGTATAAATTTAAGTTAAACAATCCGGATGTTGTGTCTGGAGGTGAAGAAGAGTGATTAGGGATCGGAGGTTTGGGCCCAGTGTTTGTTAAAACAGCACACTTTTTTATTGCAAACACCCTTGTCAGAGGTTTGATGGAAAAAAAATTAGCATTTGACAGAAATGTGTCACTCAAGTTCTCATTAAGAGTATCAACGTTCCCCTCTCCTTCGCCCGCTCCTTCCCAGCCTACAACGTAAATAAGAACAATGTTTAGCAGCTTTTAAAATTATGCAGATATCTTTTAATGACTTTGAAGCATTCAGATACTTTCACTCATATGTCACAAAACAGATTTGATTTGTGGGAATGACATTTGGTGGAGCAATTAATCCATACTATGTTCTAATCATGTTTAGTACTAGGAATATGCATATCTGTGTCTCTCTATATATATATATATTGGGGGGGAGGAAAGAGAGAGCGCACTTTTAAACCCAAGTATCACTTTTGTCTCATTAGTTTTGCATATATATCTTCTTAAAATGCAAAAAAACAAAACAGAAAAGAAAATGCTTCAAAACTAGCTGGTAATTATTTCTAATAATTATTGTGCCCACGCAGAACTGGTGTGAAGATATAAAGAAACATTACGGCAATGCTCGACAGAAGGGAGATGATGTTGACCGGGGAGCCTCCAAAGAAGATAAGTGATCTAATGGGCATTCAGATCAGAAAGCTTAGGCAGGTACAGGGCCTGCAGCTGTGGCTGGTAAGTAGCGGGAAAGGAGACAGGTAAGGCATAGATGGCACAGAGTGGATACTCAACCAGCAAGTACTGCGCGAGGGAAACAGGACTCTAGATTTCTTCCTGGCCAAATGGGATGAGGCTGGGGGCAGAAGCAAAGGAAGAGGAAAGTTGCGCCGACTCTGTGATCTGTGTAAAAGACATGCAAAAAACTGCCACCACTCCACCCAGAAGGCACTTTTTGACACTCAGGAAAATGGACAGAAAACTGGGTCCTCGCTGAAATACAAATCTATGCTACATTATTAGTAGCTTGAACCAATATTCTGCCTATTCAGTAACAATGAAAAGCTGCCCTTCAAGGCTTTGGTTGGCAACAAGACTGGCAAGGTCAGAATTGTGGCTTCTTTGATTCCTGCAAGCCAGTCAGATTCATTTCCTGTTGGCACAGGGACACAGTTAAAGCCACCCCTTAAAAAAAAAACAACCCTGCATTTAGATTGGCTGCAGAACGTCCCCTCCCTCCCTCCCTTTCAGAATGGGGGTTCTTTGCTTGGCAGGCAGAGCTGCCTATTAGAGATGGGCACGGAACAAAAAAAAACGAACCAGGAGGTTCATGGTTCGTGGGTTTCACGAACCACGAACCATGGAACTCGACCAGTTACAAACCAGTTTGTGGGGTTTAAATGCCCCTTTCCAGCCTTAACAGCGGCAGGGAAAGGGACATTTAACAGTTTAAAGGGCCTTTTTCTGCCTTGCAAGCGGCAGGTCCCTTTAAACAATAAGCTGGCAGGCGGTAGGGGGGATCCCCCCTCACCGCCTGCCAGCTGATCATTTAAAGGGACCTGCCGGTGGCCAGGACACCCCCCAGCCCCCAGCCCCAGCACCACACTTACCTTCCCCCGGTAGTGCGGCATCCTTCCTTTCCTCCCGGGAAGGGCAGGAAGGCCGCAACTGCGGCGGCCATTTGAGGGGCAGGGAGGCAGTTTTCAGCCTCTTCTGCTGCCCTGTGGGCCCCCAGGGCAGCAGAAGAGGCCAAAAACTGCCTTCCCGCCCCTCCCAGGAGGAGAGGAAGGATGCCACGCCACAGGGGAAGGTAAGGGTGGGGCTGGGGGTGGGGAGTAGGGGGCTGGGGTTTGGGCAGTTTAAGGGACCTGCTGCAGCTGGTCTCTTTAAACTATCAGCTGGCAGGTGGCAGGAGGGATCCCCCCTGTCGCCTGCCAGCTGATACTTTAAAGGGACATGCCCTTGGAAGTCCCTTAAACTGCCCCTGTAAATACGACCCAATGAACCAGCATACAGTTCGTGGAAGTTCCATGAAAAGGAGCTCCATGAACGCTGGTTTGCGAACTTCAAACCAACTGATCCGTGGGTTTTTTTGGGTCGTATTTAGATTTGTGCCCATCTCTACTGCCTATCAAGGTTTTGAGGGCTAAGATTGGCTGCAGAATGTCCCCACCCTACCTTTGAGACTCGAGACTCTTTGCTTGGCAGGCAGAGCTGCCTATCAAAGTTTTGAGGGCTAATATTGGCTACAGATTGTCCCTGCCCTCTCTTGCCAACTGGGAGCTCTTTGCTTGGCAGGCAGAGCTGCCTATCAAGGTTTTGAGGACTAAGATTGGCTGCAGAACGTCCCCGCCCTACCTTTGAGACTGGGAGCTCTTTGCTTGGCAGGCAGAGCTGCCTATCAAGGTTTTGAAGGCTAAGATTGGCTGCAGAATGTTCCTGCCCTCCCTTGAAGACTGGGAGCTCTTTGCTTGGCAGGCAGAGCTGCCTATCAAGGTTTTGAAGGCTAAGATTGGCTGCAGAACGTCCCCGCCCTCCCTTGCTGACTGGGAGCTCTTTGCTTGGCAGGCAGAGCTGCCTATCAAGGTTTTGAAGGCTAAGATTGGCTGCAGAATGTTCCTGCCCTCCCTTGAAGACTGGGGGCTCTTTGCTTGGCAGGCAGAGCTGCCTATCAAGGTTTTGAAGGCTAAGGTTGGCTGGAGAATGTTCCTGCCCTCCCTTGAAGACTGGGGGCTCTTTGCTTGGCAGGCAGAGCTGCCTATCAAGGTTTTGAAGGCTAAGATTGGCTGCAGAATGTTCCTGCCCTCCCTTGAAGACTGGGGGCTCTTTGCTTGGCAGGCAGAGCTGCCTATCAAGGTTTTGAGGGCTAAGATTGGCAGCAGAACATCCCGCCCTCCCTTGCAGAATGGAAGCTCTTTGCTCAGCAGGCAGAGCTGCCTATTAAGTTTTTAAGGGCTGCAAAAGGTCTGCAGACGTCCCCTCCATTGCCTAGGAAACTGGTAGATCGATGCCAGTATGTCTGGACTCATGGACAATGGACCAACAGACTGACCCAGATGGAACAAAATTCATGAGAAAGGTGTTCGCAAACCACGAACTGGGCTGGACTGTGCAGAATTTTGGTCCATTTTCTGGACCATGCCCATCTCTAGTGACAATGTGTGACAATAGCGCAGTAGTTAAGTGTTTGGGTTGTGAACCAGCAGTCTGCTAGTTTGACTCACAGCTCTGCAGGGGGGCTTGGGCAAGCCCCTCCTCTCAGCCCCAGCTTCCCAGCTGTTTTGTGGAGATAATAACACTGATCTATTTAGAATAACGGTATATAAGTGCAGTTATTATTATTTCCCCTAAATGCATCTTTTGCTCTCAAGACTCACTCTACCAAGTTGAACAACTGTTTAGGAGCATGCCCCCATCTTTAAGTCTGTGCTCCCTGCTAGGATCTAGGGTGACACTAATCAAGCTCTTTGGTTGATAGCACCCTTCAGAGTTCATTGACTTCCACATAATTTTCCCCCCGCAAGTAACCTTTGTTTGTTATGACTGGCTTAATCCACATGCAAAACAAGAGCAGAATGACAATCAGGGAAGAGTCCAAATCCATATGGCGGAATTCACAGCTGGTTTTGTTCTTCTCAAGGCCTGTTCAGCTTGCATTTTCCCTCATGGTTACTACTTGTTGCAATGAGGCTCAGATAAGCCGGACAAAGCCATGTCAAGATGGGGGACTATTGAGCACTCTCCATGCCATTAGTAGTCAAACTGCACATATTCATTGTCAGGGCTTGCCGCAGCTGCCGCTGGGCATGGCACTTGGCAGTCTGCCCCTGACATCACAGGGGGGCCAGGGATTCTGCAGGACCCTGCTCTGTGGAAGGAGGGGCGGTATACCTCACCCTGACTCCCTCTCAATCCACTCGATGGCCTGCTCAACCTGGCCTGCTTACCCCCTGCATCTTCCACCAACTCTTCCTCCCAAGACTCTCCTTCAAGCCTCCACTCTCCTTCTTGCCTTTTCCTTGGCTTCTCTCCACTCCAACTCTGCTCCAGCACTCCTACACAAACCCACCACCGCAGAGCTCTTCCCAGCCACCCTTTATAGGGTTTCCTTTCTCCACCCCGCCCTCCTTCCAGGCTTGTTCCCTCCTCTGACTGGGCCCAGCTGTGCATTCCTCCAGGTGTTTCCCTCCAACCACTAATCCCTCCTGGGCTCTTTTGCCTTGCTGGCAGGGTGGGGTTGAGTGCAAGCCATCCCCAGCTGAGGGCTCCTTGGCCTTGCTCACGAGGAGCTGCCCCAGCCAGCCTCTGTGCTATTGAGCTTGCCTGGCCTTGCTCACGAGGAGCTGCCCCAGTCAGCCTCTGTGCTATTGGGCTTGCCTGGCCTTGCTCACGAGGAGCTGCCCCAGCCAGCCTCTGAGCTACTGAGCTTGCCTGGCCCTGCTCACGAGGAGCTGCCTTAGCCAGCTTCTGTGCTGCCTGCTCAGCAATGCTGGGCGGGGCTACCCATCTCCTCCCCCAGAATGCCTGTGGCAGCCCCCCCTGGAGAGGCTTGGCTTCTAGCAACTCCTGAGCCAGGCTGCTGTCTTCTAGCCATGGTGTGGCTCTGGGCTGCAGCGGTGGCGTCCTCTCCCTGCCAGGTAAGGGCTCTGCTTGGGCTGCTGCTGCTGCTGCTGCTGCTGGACCACCTTCCCCCTGCTGTGGCCCTTTCCCTCTTGCTTGCTTAGCCCCCTCTCTTCCCCCTGGAAGGTGGGGCTGGCTGGTCTCTCCTTGCCCCCTCCACCCCTCTGAGGTCCTGGCCTTTTTCCCCCTCCCCCTGGAGTAGGTAGTTTCTGGCCCTGGTTGCCGGCTTGGGGGGTGGAGTTGCTGCCACCCATTTGTCCCCTGCTGTTCCCTCTTGTCAAGTCTGGGGGCTGGGGCTCAGACCCCGGACATTCATAATGACCAGGCAGTCTTGAACACACCCATGAACCTGCCTTACACAGAATCAGACCATATATTGATGCCCTTGAGAAAGTTTCATAAGAAATGTGTGGTTTGAATAACTGGCCGTCTGTAGGGCAAGGGGGTGTATGGATGGTGATCTGTGCCCCCCAGGAATGGGGTCCTACCTGTAGAGAGAAGAAACATCTTTGTTAATACAGGTTTATTCCTTGGATATTAGCCTTCTACTTACCAGGATTTGTGGGACAGATACGCTCAGGTTCCTCCATGGCACACCTAAAAGGGAAAGAAAAAGGAGAATAACAATCCATGTTTACCTTTCTATTATACTGAATCAAGCCAGTGGGACATCAAGGTCAGCATTGTCTACTCAGAGCCAAGCTACAAGTGATGAATTACACTTGCCTGGCAAGTGAACAGACTCATGTGTATTCCTCCCTGTTCACATGCCATTCTTCTACATGCAAAGCAGAGGCTCTTCCACTGAGCCACAGAGAACCACGTTCAAGAAGCAAGGAGCAAAGAAGCAAGGTTTCACGGCCAGGGATCTTTGGGGAGGCAACCAGGAGTACAAACCATTCCCATAACACGGCAGCTTTGCTCATCTGATCAGGGACTCCAGCAGGCACTTTTGGCATGCTGGAAAGAAGCTGCAAACAATTGGAAGCCATCCAATTGAAAACATAACCCATCGTTGATCAAATACGTTTCTGACACTCGAAGGAACACCGAGGGTTTCAAAAGGCCAGGAGGAAAGGGGAAATGTAGGAGTCCTTATATTATCCATACTGGAGGTTAATTTTAGTTGCCGGAGTAAATGTCAAGTCAAGTCAAACTGTGATAGTATTACCTAGCGAAACTTCCTAGATTTTTCCACTTGAAGGGTCCCTTAGTTTATCAGCTAAATTTGGTATTCACAAAGTAAACACTGAATATAGGTCCCGTTTTTGAAGTGCTGCGGAGCGCAGGAACGCTCCTGCACGCCACAGCGCCTCAAAACAGGCCTGATCTGTGGCAGAATGGGCCCATTTTGGGTGCTGCAGAGCACAGGAGAATTCCTGCACTCTGCAGCGCCTCAAAAACGGGCCCAATCTGCAGCAGAATGGGCCCGTTTTGGGAAGCTGCTGAAAATGGGCCCATTTGCCATGGATCGGGCCCGTTTTGAGCACTGCGAAGTGCAGGAGTGCTCCCGCGCTCTGCAGCAGCCTCAATCCAGGCCAAAACAGGCCTGGTCTCGGTGGCTGCAGCACACAGGAGTGTGCAAGGAAGGTGCGCACCCCCCACTGCTCAGGTAGGTGGGGGCGGGGTGTGGGGAACAGGGGCAGGAGATCCCCTGCTCCCACCGGGGTTCTGGGATCCCTAGGGGGGAATGTTACTGCTTCCTAGTGCAGTAAAGCCTCTCCGTTGTTAATATATGGCGAGGTGGTGGTGATGGACAGTATTTAATCCAGAGCCCTCAAATTAGTTGTGAAAACCCACGATGGGCTTTACATTTGTTTTTCTTGAACAGTAACATCTCTTTAAAACATTATATGCTGCTCACTCAGTAGCTATTTCCAAGGCAGTTTCCAATGATAATAAAACACTATGAGGAAAAAAGAATAAAAGTAACAACCTATGGTTTAAGCGGCAACAAACCTAAAATGATGGGAGGAAACAGTATAAAAGCGGCAGACATTTTAAAACTGAAAACTAGCAGTAACACAGGCAAGGTGAGTAGAGGGGGCAGGGGCGAAACCCTCAACTTTCTGAAATCTGGTTCTGGAAAGAAATCATGTTTGGTGGCAGGTAAAGGGATCACAGGAGGGTATTCCATAAGTGAGGCACCACAACAGAGAAGGCCCTGTCTTTTTGGCCACCTACTTCACCCACTCAGAGCCAAGTCACAAGCAGCAGAATTTTTAAGAGCCAAAAGATAAAAATTAATTAAAAAAATGAAAAAGGAAAAGACAGAAATACAAATCTGAAGAAAGAAAAAATATATTAAAAATACAAAGAAATATAAAGAAGTGACTTCCGATTTCTCTACGACAAAGACAAGTAAAATCACAAGCATAACACTGTATAAATACAAAAATTAAGGGTCTCCTTTTTCTATTATCCAGGTCCCCCCTCCTCAGTTTTGCATGAGAGGCAGTGTGGTATAGTGATTACAGTATCATACTAGGATCTGGGAGAATCGGGTTCTAATTCCTACCATACCATGAAGCTTGCTGGATGATCTTGGCCTAGTCATGCCCTTTCAGCCTAATCTACCTCACAAGGTCGTTGTGAGGATCAAATGGAAGAGAGGTGGATTGTGTAATCTTGTGTTCCTTGAAGGAAGGGCAGAATAAAACAAGTGCTCCTTGAACAGAAGAATAAGCCCCTTGAATAGGGGTTGAAAAGAAACTGGCAGCCAATGAAACTCTTTTAGCTCAGCCATCAAGTGATTTCCATAGCTGGTTTTTGCCAGCGATCTTACCGCAGAATATTGAGCTGTTATGTTATGAGTCATCTTCAGAAGCAACCCACATAAAGTGGATTTCAGGAACCTAAATTGGAAAGCAACCAGAGGATGAGTAACTGGTGTCCGATCACATTTTTCAAGCAAAAGCTGCATTTGGCAACTCAGCAGAAGTGATCCAAATGAAATCGGTAAGCAAGGATCTGCCCTGACCTAGATAGCCAAGGCAAACTGGATCTCATCAGACCTCAGAAGCTAGGCAGCGTCGGTCTTCATTAGTAATTGGGTGGGAGGCCTCCAAAGAAGTCCAGGGTTGCAAAGCCAGGCAAAGGCAAACCACTTCTGATAGTCTCTTGTCTTGAAAAGTCCAGCAGGGGTCACCATAAGTCATCTATGACTTAACAGCACCTTCCACTACCACCAAGCTGGGATCTAACACCTTTCTACCCAAACTGCTCTTTGAGACGGAGGGCCAACCCCACCCCAAACAGGCTGAACTCTGACCTCACAACTGGCATTATCACCAATCTATAGCACTTCAGTATTATCCGGAGTGAGCTTCAGGGTGTTGACCTTCATTCAGCCACAGAGAGCCAAGCTACAAGTGATGCCTGACACAGGTTGGACACTTGTCAGCTTCCCTCAAGTTTTGATGGGAAATGTAGGCATCCTGGTCTTACAGCTTGGCTCTTCATTTAATTGAAGTTTACAGAAACCACACACACACACACACACCCAGCGGAGGGGAAGGGGGGCGCCCGGCGAGAGCCCGACACCTGCACTCCCCTCCCAACCGCATTTTCTCCCTCCCATAGACTGTCACTCTGTAAACTTCATTTAAATGGAGAGCCAAGCTGCAAGACCAGGACACCTACATTTCCCATCAAAACTTGAGGGAAGCTGACAAGTGTCCAACCTGTGTCAGGCATCACTTGTAGCTTGGCTCACAGTGGATAGCTTCACGCAGCTTTTGAAATAAGTGTTGGCGTGCTGATCTACTGAATGGTCAAATATTATTCGTCTGATGGTGATCAAATATTGTCAAGAGCCCTGAGATGGCAGGAATGTGACTGGGTACACAACAGCTTTCTTTTTTTCTTTAGATATTGTATTGAATGCTAACTTGTGGTGTAGTGGTTAGCATATTGGATTAGGATCAGGGAAACACAAGTTTGAATCCCTGCTCTGCCATGAGTGACTTTGCGCCTGTCACACGCGCTCAGTTTAACTTAGCTCACAGGGTTGTGGTGAGGATAATATGTAGAGGAGAACAGTGTAAGCTGTTTTAGGACCCTGGGGAGAAAGGCAGGGTAAAAACGAAGTTTAATTAATTATTGGCAGATGGGGACAAATCCATTACTCTCCAAATGGCAAGATTTGCAGACGCCATCATAAAGGTTAAAAAAAACTACGACCCAAGCATGGTTGACCACTAACCGCTTTACTCTGGCTCGTTACCCTTCCGTTTGTGTGGTGTTTTTATTATGAGATATTTTAAATGGTTACTCTGTATTTTAATTTTTCTATGAAAACGTCCAGAATTTTTAAAATAGATGGACATTTGATATTATCATGCATTGTTTGCTATGGCTTTCTACTAATGCAATAAAAATTGATTGATTGATGGATGGATTGATTGAATGAGCCAGGGTAGGAATGAAGGCAGCTCATCCCCCAGCCCCGCTGCCCCGCTACAAATCTAACAGGTCTACTCATACTCCGACACATCCCATTACATTCCAGTTTGGTATAGTGCCAGTTTGAGAGCCAGTTTGGTGTAGTGGTTAAGAGCAGCAGGACTCTATTCTGGAGAGCCGGGTTTGATTCCCCACTCCTCCACTTGAAGCCAGCTGCGTGACCTTGGGTCAGTCACAGCTCTCTTAGAGCTCTCTCAGCCCCACCCACCTCACAGAGTGTTTTGTTGATAAATGTTATAAAAGGGGACAGGAGGACACTGCTCTATTAGTGCAAATGAGACAGTTTCCCCCTCGACACAGGCTGGTGTAGTGGTTAAGAGCACAGGACTCTAATCTGGAGAACCGGGTTTGATTCCCCATTCCTCCACTTGAGGCCAGCTGGGTGACCTTGGGTCAGTCACAACTCTCTTAGAGCTCTCTCAGCCCCACCCACCTCACAGGGTGTTTTGTTGTGGGGATAACAGTAACATACTTTGTAAACCGCTCTAAGTGGGCATTAGGTTGTCCTGAAGGGCGGTATATAAATCGAATGTTATTATTATGTTATTATTCCAGGGCATCTCCAAACAGGAAGAACAGGCCCACTGGCTTAGCACAACTACTTATTAACTTCTTTTTCATTACTTCTTGCTTCTTTTTTAAAAAGTCGCCTGGTGTTCTAGAATAAAAGCACAGGATCAAAAAATTACGCAAGAAGGATATAGGAGCTGAAATACTGCTACTAAAAGTACATGGATGAAATGTCATATAAAATTAGACCGCAAAAACATATACAGGATATTGGGCATAGCTGTCGTTATTTGTGGTTGGTTTCTGTTCTTAAGTATGTTTTCATAGTCTAATTTTATGTCACTGATTATTAACACTGATTAATATTCATTGATGTATCGGTGCTTTCCCACTTTTTACATTATTGCGTAATATTTGGGTCCTCTGTTTTTGTTTTCCTATGGATTTTGGGGTGACGTCTCCACCCGCTCAGTGTTCCAGGATAAAAGCCAACAACAAACAAAAAAGTTTCCATGAATTGTTTACAGTTACAGAAACTTCACCTAACATTGTTAAAATTATAATAATTTTTTACAAATAATTTCTTTTTCAGTAACAGTTGGTTTTTTTTCTAGTTAGCATAAGTACACCATCTACTGATTGCTAAAATATGAAGGTGATGGATGCTTAAAAATACTCGACTGATCACTCGATTGATCAAACCATTTTGACGGGTCAAGTGACCAATTATACTTGAGGGTGTTTCAAAAGCTGGGGGCGTGATGAATGGGAAGTATCACACATTCAAAGAAAAAAAGCAAATGTTTCAGTGGGCTCACTGACGTGCCATTTAGCAAAACTAAACAGGAGTCTTGTGGCAGGTTAAGGGTTAACTTTATTCCAGCAGAAGAGTCTATGGACTAGAACCCACATTGTCTGAGGTGGGTTCTCGTCCATTAAAGCTTCTGTGGGAGTATTATCTCGTTAAGTCTTTGCAGTGGCACCAAACTCCTCCTCAGTTTTATACCAACAGACTCACATTCTGGAATTTGCTTTCCTGGGCTGCTTCCACACACGTTGGATAATGCACTTTCAATACTCTTTAGTGATCATTTGGAACTGGGTTTTTGTGTATGGAACACAAAATCCACTTCTAAAGGATAACTAAAGTGCGTTGAAAGTGCATTATCCAACGTGTGTGGAAACGACCCTGGTGTGAGCCTCAGCAGTTTCTGAGATCTCCTTACAAGAGGATTTATACCTAGACATGGGCACGAACCACAAAAAAGCCGAACCATGCAGTTTGTGGTGCGTGGGTTTCCATGAACCAGGAACCACGAACTCCCACGAACTGGAGCAAGTTCCCGAACCAGTTCGTGGTTCATGGTTTGTGGGGTTTAAGTGCCCCTTTCCAGCTGCTTAGCAGCAGGGAAAGGGGCATTTAATCATTTAAAGGGACCTTTCCTGCCGCTTGCAAGCCTGCCAGCTGATAGTTTAAAATGACCTGCCACTTGCAAGCGGCAGGAAAAGTTTAAATGGCCATTTCCCAGGGGAAATGGCCATTTAAACTGCCCTTTAATACAAAACAAATGAACCAGTACACCAGTTCGTGGAAGTTTGTGGAAACGAACTTCCATGAACCACTGGTTCGCGAACCATGAACCGGGCTGGATCATGGGTTTTTTTGGTTCATATTCAAGTTCGTGCCCATCTCTATTTATACCTAGAACTAATGCTGAATTATGGGATCCACTTTTGCTTCTTAGAAACAGAATGACAGTTTGGTATACAGCTTTTATGCAAATTATATATAATGATGCCTTGACGAAATATTCCAATGAGCAGGCATTTCCGCATGTGGCACCCTGCAATCCTAAGCCAACATTTAAGTCCATTGACTACAACAGACTTAGAAAGGTGCAAGTCTGCTTAGAAGTGTGCTGTAAAACTGGGTATGTTCTACAGAGATTGCAATGTCCATGTTAAAATTGCATCAGCCAGAAGGAAGAACCCCTCTCCTGCTTTCTCTTCCACATCTACAACCACCAGGCATTAATATCAAGAGGACGAGGAAGGCTCAAAGGCAATCTATCTATGACAATTCTCTTGCAAATGCAGACTGTTTTTGCCACCCTCTACAGCCATTGACATAATTCAGCTTTGAAGTGGGTTGGACAGCTCCGCAGAGGGCTGTGTTGAAACTCAGCGGCTTGTTAGGCAGAATGCTGAGGCCAATAAGATCTGCTGATCACACCATTGTTTTTATTTTTAGACCTCTTTCATCAAACAATGCGTTGTTTTCATACTTAGATTGTTCCTGGGGTTTCTGACCAACATCTCTTCCGTAGCATCGGCACAGGATTTGGTAACATCGCTGGTTGATTGAATATGCTGAAGAGCTGAACAACAATGGGCTGCAACCTGGCGATCACACACATGCACACAAAATGTTCAGGGTAAGTTTTGAAAACAGCATTCTGGAATAAAACCAGGACTCCTTATGGTTTAAAAAATGCCCACAACACATGAGACTGATTCTCACAGGCATATGTATCACAGGATGACTGTTAACATCCATAGTGAAAGGTTTTCAGTGCAGTCTCTTCATACATTTATCTGCCAGTCATCCAAGCTAGACTGTACATTCACATGTGTACAAGCAGTAAGAAAACAAAAATAGTGCCACCCAAAAAAATCTCCTAATATACACTTTGCTCATTTGCAATAACTTTGTTGCTAAGTCCTCATGAAGCACTCAGAAATATGGAAGATAAAGGTATATTAAACACATACATGGCATGAATTCATTCAGCTGGAATAGGCAAATCTGGCCATGCATCTCAGTCCAATACTATTAAGACTGATAACTTTGGAATTTTCTTTACCACTTTGTCAAGAGCCAGTTTGGTGTAGTGGTTAAGAGCGCGGGACTCTAATCTGGAAAGCCAGGTTTCATTCCCCACTCCTCCACTTGAAGCCAGCTGGGTGACCTGGGGTCAGTCAATTAAGAGCAGCAGGACTCTAATCTGGAGAGCCAGGTTTGATTCCCCGCTCCTCCACTTGAAGCCAGCTGGGTGACCTTGGGTGAGTCAGCTTCTAGGAGCTCTCTCAGCCCCACCCACCTCACAGGGTGTTTTGTTGTGGGGATAATAATGGCATACTTTGTAAACCACTCTGAGAGGGCATTAAGTTGTCCTGAAGGGTGGCATATAAATCAAATGTAATTATTATTATATTAATAAAAACATAAAATGAAAACCAGACCTAAAAAGTTAAATTTTCCTAAGTTCTAATGAACTTAGCTCAATTGTCAACCAAAAGGGAAACTGCAATGAAGAAATCAGAAGAAGACTGAGATTTGGAAGAGCAGCTGTGTGGGAGCCAGATAAGATCCCTAAAGATGAAGATGTCTCTCTGGGAACCAAGATCAAAACTGTGGTATTCCCCATTACTATGTATGAATGTGAAAGTTGGACGGTGAAGAAAGCTGACAGGAAGAAAATTGATTCATTTGAAATGTGGCGCTGGAGGAGAGTTTTGTGGATACCGCATAGACGGCGAAAAAGACAAATAAGTGGATACTAGGACAAATCAAGTTTGAATTCTCCCTACAAGCTAAGATGACAAAACTGAAGCTATCATACTTTGGTCACACCACGAGAAGACAAGATTCTCAGGAAAAGTCAATAATGCTAAGAAAAGTTAAAGGCAGTAGGAAAAGAGGAAGACCCAAAATGAGACGTCTTGACTCAGTAAAGGAAACCATGTCCTCCAGTTTGCAGGATCTGAGCAAGTCTGTTAATAACAGGATGTTTTGAAGGTCTTTCATTCACAGAGTCGCCATAGGTCAGAGGTGACTTGATGGCACATAACACACACAATGAAGAAGGAGAACTGAAAGTCTTGCTACCCCCCACCCCAATTTATATAGCCATTCAAATGTATTTACTTTAGCCCTCAGTCAGAAAAACCCATCTTCAGTTAGCTATTAAATGAAAAAATCATGCCCATATTTACACAGAGGGTCATTACGGTATGTGTCATTCCGTGCATGACATTACACAGAATTTCTTTTATTTGAAGGTCTGGTCAGACCAAGTTCTCTAAAATGATAACAGGGAATGGCTGTGATGAAACATCCTTATGAAAGGCACATGTTGTTTTAGATAAAACTGTGAACAACCCAAATCTGATGCAGTCCTATTCAGTGCTGGGATCATTTATTGATTGATGATGTCAGACATTAGGATTATGGTTGTATCAAATGTCATGGAAACATGTAAGAATGGAGTCTAAGAAGCCATCCATTGCAAGCCCAGGGCCCTAGATTAACGGTAGTGCCGTATCGAGCAGTTTTACACCTCTCTAAGTCTATTGACTTGAGTGCTTCCTTGAGTATTGTGGTGCCACCTTAGGCATTATGGAAAGGTGGGGGTACAAATATTTCAAATAAATAATAAATAGAAGGATCTTTAGAAAGGTGTGACTCTGCTTAGGATGGCACTGCAATTTTCTCAAAACATACAGCAGGCTTCGAATTTTAAATTGTAAAAGCAAGAAGTCCAGAGATGGCTTCATTAAGATTGTTTTTAATGTGTCAGTTTTGCGTGGGTAGCCATGTTGACGCGTAGTAGAAGCAGTACAAGTGCCTCCATTTAGGCAACCCCTCCAGTGCTGAGGCACCGGAGGGGGTGCCGGGGCCAGGGGTGGGGGCGTGCGCCGCGGAGCTGGCGGCAGCAGTGTGTGGGCAGCTGACCAGGAGGGATGGGAAGCTGCCCACGTGCCACCCCGGTGACCTGCCATGCCTGGCATGCAGCTATTGCAACCTCCCAGTTCTCCTGCACTGCTGCTGCTGCCAACACACATTCCCGGCCAGGAGCAGCAGCCAGGAGCCAGGCGTGGCATGTGTCCAGGGCAGTGTGCGGGGCAACGGAGCGGGAGGGCTGAGAGGATGCACGCACGCCTCCCCAGCCACCCACCATGCCTGGCTGGGCCAGCAGCCTCTCAGCCCTCCCGCCCATCTGCCTGCCGCCCTGAAGTCGGGGTGCATGCGAGGGGGCAGGAGCAGTCCTGAAGCTCCCCCCTCCCCGGCCTCAGGCACCAGAAACTCTGGCACCGGCCCTGAGTAGAAGAGCAAGATTCAGGTCTAGTAGCACCTTAAAGACCAACTAAATTTCTAAGTTATGAGCTTTCGAGAGTGAAGGCTCCTGATATGACCAAGAGAGCCTTGTCTTTCGAAAGCTCCTACCCTGGAAATCTAGTTGGTCTTTAAGGTGCTACTGGACCCAAATCTTGTGTCAGTAACCTTGTATATTAAAATTTAGGGCGCTTCAGGTCAATTAATAATGTTGAAAAATAAAAATAAGACATAATTGACATCAATATCAACATTGTTCCAAAAGAAACATTTTCACACGTCATCTTAAATTAGGCAATGATGTGATATGGTAGGATTTCATGAGGAGAGAGATGTATGATTTTCACACTACAGCCTAGAAGAACCCACTCCAAACAGAGTCTGTAATTTCCCAGTTGGACCTCCATGTTTTCCTTCTAGCATCCCATCTCTTAGCTTCTGCCTCTGCCATTCATGGCCGGCCAGCCTTACAGCTGGTCTTCCCCCATAGCATTCTCTACTGGCTACTAGGGACTCCTTTCCAAATATTTCAGAAATTCTTCCCCATGCCTTTTGATCCAGGCTGGCCCACACCTATCTCTTCTCTCCAGGTAGGCTTCTCTGGACAAGCCCTGTCAAAACAACATAAGTAACTTTAACTGATTATTCACTTAAAGTAATATAACTGAACACTAGGACTGAGCTGACATGAAGGTTTTTTTAAATGGATGGCTATAAGTAAATTGCTTTATATTGTCTGCTGTTTGGATAGCCCAGTCTCACTGTCTGCTACTATTTTGATTCTCCTTTTCTACTTTGTATCTTGGCTAGGTCAATAAACGTTACTTTCTGGTTGAGTGGCTGTCCCCTTCTTCTTCTTTCCTTCCCTGGGAGACTTAACTGTGCCATTCTGAGAAATGGGTATACACTAGGCTCAAATGACTCCTCCTAAACCAGAATCTGTGTACTAGTTCTACACATGTATGAGGATGGTTTTCATAAGCCTCCCCTGACACAGAGACCAATTTCAGTAACAACAATATTGCTATTGAAACCAGTGACCCAGTCAATGGAATATGGAGCAGACCTGAAGGGATGAATGTCCTCATGGTCTTGCAGTTAGATTTCTCCCACCAGTGTGCCTATGGTAGAAAGGAAAAGGATCTCAAACACTGAAACACAACACTGATCATTGTCAATGTTGTGCCCCCCATCTGGGAAGCCCAAGCAATGTTTAAGATACCTGAAATGGACATTTCTCAAAATAGTGAGGTCTACTGAGATTTTCTGAGCACAGAGAAACCTCTTTATCTGTAAGAAATTTGGGATCCATCTTATCAATCACACATTGGTTTTGCCCTGTTCTGATTTCTTCAGTAACCTTGAATTATTGAGAGCCAGTTTGGTGTAGTGGTTAAGACTCTAATCTGGAGAGCTGGGTTTGATTCCCCACTCCTCCACTTGAAGCCAGCTGGGTGACCTTGGGCTAGTCACAGTTCTCTGAAGCTCTCTCAGCCCCACCCACCTCACAGGGTGTTTTGCTGTGAGGATAATAATAACATACTTTGAAAACTGCTCTGAGTGGGCATTAAGTTGTCCCGAAGGGTGGTATATAAATCGAATGTTGTTTGTTGTTGTTGTCATCGTCATCAATAACAGTAACAGTAACAGTAACAGTAATTCCAAATTAGAGGTTGATAGAAGCAAATCATTTTCAGATAAAACCTCCTTCTCATTGGATTTAAATGCGGAAAATTTGACAGTAACACAGCTGTATGTACACCCATTGTGTTAATACAGAAAGAAAACGTTCCCCCTACACTGTTTTTTAAACATACCGTATCTCTAAAGCATTTGGTTAGACGCAACCCGAATATTCGTGTAAGTGTTTCATACAATCTTGTAGTTTTGTTGTCAGCAGACCAAAAGAAACTTCTCTCCGCAAACAGCTGCCACTAGAACATACTCTTTGGGAACAGAGTGACGTAAAACACTGTGGCAGTGTTGTCTGTGCCAACACGCAATTATTATTAATTGTAGCATACATCAGATTGCCGTCCAATCTGCTGTGGACGTTATCAGCTAAACTAAACTAATGCTGCTGAAACGCTAATTTAAGATTATTGATAGTGCGCTGCATTTAGTTTGTTATAATCTCTGCTCAGAGATTGCAGAGTCCATAATAACTAGCCATAAAAATATATTTCATCTCCTTTACTAAAGAGTCATGCAAAACAAGCAACCCCTAGCACAAACTCTCTGTCCCAACCCGAAATGTATTAATGATTCATAAAACCTTCTCTACATTGCCCTCGCACTGTTATTTTTCCCCTTTTCAAGGACAACTTAATACAGTCATTTAAAATTATAGCATTTATAGCTTTAATAGGCTGTAACCAGATAATCACAGGCTATAAAGGATTAATTTTTCTCTTGCTTTATCAAAGAGCAGCTGTAAAAGTACAAAATCCACAGTCAAAAACAATGCACGCAACACCAAGGCCTGTCTTTCAAAATGAAGGGGAGGAAAGCGGAAGGGCAGGTTTCTTGTTTTAAAATGCTATAATAAAAATAGTTTGCTTTGAACAGCCTTTATGGATTTCTTCTTACATTATGTGTAGCCTAATATCAAGTTCCCATGCATAGGAAAGCTATGTCGGAAAAGGAAGAGAGGAATTTGTTCTGTCCCTTTAAGATCTCTCAGGAAAACAGGAGTTTCCCAGGGGCACTTTCTCCCATCACGGGTGTCAGTCCCTGGCAGTTAGGTCCCTCAAGCCCGCCACAGTTAACACGCAAGTGTTCCAGTTGAAGCAACTTTATTGAGATCCATACAGTTCAGGATGTTCACACAAAGCTGGCAATTGGCGGAAGTGACAATTCCAACAAAGGTATTACTAATTATAGGGAAACTTCCCGCCCTTCGGGTCCGTTGACATTCTGGCGTGAAAACCCCAAGAAGTTACATGGGAACTGATTAGTTTAGACTAGACAAAGTACAAAGTGAAATTATCCCAGTCTCTGGGAAAAGATACATCGTTCGCTGCTTGCTGGAAAAGAGAAAGTAAATATTTTCAACAGGTAATGGAGAGGCCCCACTGGCTCTCCTACATTTTATGTTAGCAGTTAAGACACTCTCAGATGACATATACAGTATACAGAATATAACTTTGGCAAACAGTTATGATCAGCACAAAATGCATAACACAATAATGGCAGGTATGCGGTCATACATGACAACAGGACTGCAGTTCTGGGGAAGGCGGCTTCTGCCAAATGTTGCCACATTGCAAAGGGCATAAAAGCACATTCAGCAAAACTGTGGCCATCCTATCCAGGTTACTGTTCCCCTTTTCTCTTCTGTTGTTTTAAAAGGTCCCCTCCTATCTAGAGATCCTGGCCTGGAGAGCCTAGGTGGGCCTGATCTCATCAGAAGCTATGTAGGGTTGGCTATGGTTAATAGTTGGATGGAAGACCTCCAATGAAGACTAGGATTGCAGAGGCAGGCAATGGCAAACCAGCTCTGCTAGTCTTTTGCCATGAAAATCCAACCAGGGATTGCTGTAAGTCAACTCTGACTTGAGGGCAGGGTTTTTTTCAAACGGTGATTATGTCATGTGCGAAAGCAGGCACCAGTTGGGAGCCAGTGTGGTATAGAGATTAGTGTCTGTCTATGTATGGGGACCTGGATACCCTGACCTGGATAGCCCAGGAGAGCCTGATCTCATCAGATCTCAGAAGCTAAGCAGAGTCGGCCTTGGTTAGTAAGTGGATGGGAGACCTCCAACAAAGACCAGGGTTGCAGAGGCAGCCAATGGCAAACCGGCTCTGTTAGTCTCTTGCCATGAAACCCCAGCAGGGGTCGCCATAAGTTGACCATGACTTGAGGGCACTCTCCACCACCACCTGTATAGAGACTGTAATGATCAGCATGAGTGACTGCCCGCTTGCAAACAGAGTTGCAGGAAGGAAGGAGGTGGACCAAACAGGCTTCTTCTCACACATCTTCCGGAAGTCCTGGAGGTCCTTCAGCCTCGGGAGTTCGTTGGGCAATGTCCCGGACTATTCACATCCAGCTCAGGCTCACACATCTGCCACAGGCTTCTAGCAGGAAGAAAAAGACAGCTCTCAAGATTCTGTGGCTCTTCCCCAGTTGAGAAGTGATGGGTGTGAATTAGGTGTGGGTTCACACATCTCTACAAGCAGCCGCTAGCAGATCTAGCCAATGATTCCATGTAGTCACAAGTCTCTAATGTTAGGGCTGCCAGCTTCCAGATTGAGCCTGGAGTTCTCCTGGAGTTATAACTGATCTCCAGACTACAGAGATCAGTTGCCCTGGAGAAATGGCAGCTTCATGTCCCTGCTAACGTTCTTCCCTTCCCCAAACACCACCCTCTCTGCCCCCCCCCAAATATCCAGGAATTTCCAAACCTGGAGTTGGCAACTCTGATAATGCTACATATTGCTACATATTAGTACATATTGTTATATGCCACTGCCCTCTCCTCCGGTCTGAAAGTTCCAAGGACTTCCAGCGGCTGCACTCACCTGGGTTGGATTCCTTCGGAGGGGACTGTATGGGAAACTTAAGGCCCTTTTGTAATATATGCCTAATTTGCAGAAAGAGCAGGGCTCAAGCTTTTGCTATGGGGAATGTTCAGACTATGATATTTTACAGACACCCCCCCCCCCCAATGAAGCATAAGCAAAATGCATAGGGGTCTCAGAGCTGAATTAAAATTAATTCTCCCATTGCACCAATTGACTCTTGTTTTCCACTTGCTGAAATTAGCCAGTGACATAGACTTACCAGTGTGCAAGCTCCCTCCCCCAGGATCCAAGCCCCACTGAGCTTCTTTGCTTTGCCAGGAGCAAGGGGTCGGGGTGGGGAGTAGGGTTGCAGGGTTGCTATGTTTCAGGCTGCTGGTTAAAGAATCGGCCCTGGTGCAATGCCATTGCTTCTGGGTCGCATTGGAAGTGATGGTACCTATTTCCGCAGCTTGCCTCTTCCCACCGATCCCACTGAACAACCAGGCTGGGAAGGATATTAGTCTCTGGGTCTTTGCAGAGTCTCACTGTTTTTGTTTGCTGTCAGGCCCGCTGACTGATCTGCAATTAAAGCTTTAGCTAAGTTATTCACTAAATCTTGCTGTAATATGAAAAAAAGTTTGGCATTCAGGGGGCTGGGGTTAAAGTGGTAGCGAGTTGGCGTTTCTAAATTTGATGTTGCTTACGAATAGACAGGCAGACATACATGATGAGGGTAGGCCAGTCACTCAATTTGGTAAATCTGAACATCAGCAAATATCACACTATATTCCAAAATTCGTTTCTTTATTAGTGAGCCAAGAGAGAAAAGGGCCTCAAAAATCTTCAGCAGGCAAAAGATATAACACACTTTGGACTCGAGGGTCTATAGAGGGTAATAGAGAATGTGGGAGTTAACCACAACTAGTCTGTTGATGGGACGCAGGGATGCCAGATGAGTTCAACAAAAATACTGGACACACTTGATGAAAATTTGTCAGGGAACACGTAGCTTGGTAAGGTGACTTACCAAGCACGAGGCAAAGGAAGAGGCCTGTCCCAAAGTCCCAGTCCTGCTCTCAGCACTTCTCGCCATACCAGTGCCAGCAGGGAACAACAATTCAGCGATGCGGAGGGGTGGGCAAAAGTCAAGGACTCCCCCCACAGACACACCTACTTTATTCCCGCCCAGCTCATGGATTTTAGCATATTTTTATAATTTTATGGTGAGAGTCAAATAGGATACGGAAGCATATTGGAAGCCATTTTGGGTCCCTGCTAGGGACAAAACTGGGCTATAAGAAGGGCTCATTTCGAGGGGGCAGTTCCCCAAAGAGGTCACATGTCAGGTGGCCCCACCCACCTGACTCTCAGCCATTTTGGGCCTGTTTCAGCCTGGATTGGGGTCGAAACAGCCCAGATTGGGCCTCTGACAGGTTGTGAATCACTCTCCCACTCAGCAGCGGCCTGATCCTGAACATTTTGGACCCCTTTTCAGACATTTTCAGCCCCTTTTTTGCCATTTTGGGCTCAATTTCGTCCCTGAATGGCCAGGATTGGGTCCTAAACAGCCAGGATAGGTGATGTCAGAGGTGTGGCATATGCAAATCAGTTATGCTAATGACACACTTCTGGTGATGTCGAGGGGCATGGCATATGCTAATGAGTTATGCTAATGAGTTCCTCCGCTCTTTTTCTACAAAATGACCCCTGGCTATAAAGTAGTAAATAAATATCTGTGCCTGAAAGACACACAAACCAACATGACCTCCTCCTCGATCCCACCCTGGTCACCTCTGGATTTAGGATAGCGGGGCCTTCAGAAGAAAAGATTATGATGATGATTGCAGAGGGAGGGAAGGAAGGGGAAAACCATAAAAACAGGAATAGTTCTCAGGGGCGAAAATGTCTGCTGAAGTAATGTGATTTTGGTAACTGCTGCAATGATTTTGGAACAGTGAACCCCCCCCCCACACACACACACGCACAGACGCACAGTTCTGTCAGCCAGAAATGTCACCAAGATTGGACTGACTATTATAGGGCACAACGGAAATTTAAGGTCTTCATTAAGTCCCGTACTTGCTTAGACTGTGACCTCCCCCCCCCACACACAAACACACACACACCTTTCTTTTTTGCATTTGCCTCTCACTGAGAGTGACAGAGAGAGAATCTGTCAGATTTTTCTTGGATGGGAGCCAGAAGAGGTGGGTGAGGCAGGACAAGCAAAGCAGCTCCCAAAGGAGAAGGGGAAAAAAACACAAGATGGATGAGCAAAAACTAACTGCCCACCTTGCAGCACGGGAGAGCCAGAATATCAGTCCTCCTCAATACACTGAAAATAAAAGTATACCTGCCCCTTTCAGGAGGGCGAAGAAACCACTCCGCTGCTCGAGGAGGGTGAGCTTCATCTTCTCCTCCTCTCTGGTGGAGAATGATGGAAACGTTAGCACCAGCTAGTTTGCCTTCTACCAGCCCACTCTCCACAGCCAAGCCCTATGATTTGGTTTCTTGTTTTCCTCCTTTATTTTCTCATTTCCCTTCTGTCTTAATCCTCGATTTCCTCCTGCAACACTGTCCCTTTGGAACTGCCTGTTCCTTCGAGCTCATCATTGAAAAATATCAGACATTTGTATGTATAGTCTCTTCCTGGACAGCAAGCACAAATAACGAACGGTCCAGTTCAAAACCAGACATCTGGTGACCCTAATGGGATGTTTTTGCCATTGACAGAACACGTCACCATTAAAGGGCAGGACTAGCAAAGGAACATTCCATCCTGACTCAAATCAACCCTGAATTCTCCCTAGAAGCTAAAATGACAAAATTGAGGTTATTGTACTTTGGTCACATCATGAGAAGACAAGACTCTCTGGAAAATCAATAATGCCAGGAAAAGCTGAAGACAGCGGGAAAACAGGAAGACACAAAATGAGATGGCTGGACTCAATAAAGGAAGCCACGTCCTCCAGTTTGCAAGATCTGAGCAAGTCTGATAATGGTAGGAAGTTTCGGAGGTCTTTCATTCATAGGTTCGCCATACGTCAGAAGCAACTTGACAGTACAAAGCACACGCACACACTGTCATCCCAGGAAGTACTCAAACAACCCAAATGCATTTGAACTACAAAGAATCCCAGGGGCACGTACGGACTGTCCCTTTTAACAGCTTCTCTCTGGGTTGCTCTTTTTCCTCCTTCCCAATTTCTTGCAGTTCTCCCAATTTTACCTGAGGCCCTTCTCACCTAAGCCTTCTTTCACTCTTTCAGTTCCTCCTCTGGTCCCAAAAAAGCATTACTCTGCATGGATGGTGTACTCAGAGGGTGACAAGTGCACACTCCCTGGATCAGGGTTAAGAGCGCGGGACTCTAATCTGGAGAACCGGGTTTGATTTCCCACTCCTCCACTTAAAGCCAGCTGCGTGACGTTGGCTCAGTCACAGCTTCTCAGAGCTCTCTCAGCCCCACCCACATCACAGGGTGATTATTGTTCTGGGGATAATAATAACATACTTTGTGAACTGCTCTGAGTGGGCGTTAAGTTGTCCTGAGGGGCGGTATATAAATTGAATGTTGTTGTTTGTTGTTGTTGTTGTAGTCTAGCCAAGGGAGGAGGCATTTGCATGAACCTGAGACAAGCTATCTCACATCCACCCACATACCAACAAAAGTGGATTTTCTGAAGTAGAAGTCTGTAAGCCATGCAGTAAGCATTGATGAAAAGAAACAGCCGAATATTACACCTACTCTTAGTAAAATGCCACCAGATAATCAGCTAAAAGTAGTCATAGATAGGTCGCTTTTACACTGATGCAATAAACACATGGGTTACTTAAAATTGGTGTGGTATCCCCCTCCCCCTTATGATGTGACCCTTTGCATTGTGGGTAGCACCGTTCAAAGCAAACGTCGACCTAGAGACCGTGTGCAAAGCGACCCATAGCAATGTACTAAACGTTCATCTTTGATTTTTAGTATTGGGAGATTTTGATAAACAAATGGAGAATTAATCCATGGACAGATCCCGGTCTATCAACAAATTGAAGTCAGCACTGGGGATGAAGGGTGGGTGACCCCAAGCAAAACCCTGGCTGAATTGCTGCAAACGACACTGTCGCTCCCTTTGAAGCAGAATTTTTCAAAAACCCGATCCTCGGCTCACGGTGTAAAGAATTAACTTGACAAAGTATGACAAAAAGAAGTTCTACTAGAAAACAGAAAATAAAATAAATTCCCCTAATGTACTACAAATACCAACCACCACACACTACCTACAAACCATATGTTTTTCCCATCTGTTCTGCTATCTTCAACTAAATTTATAGTATTTGAGCTATCAGATGAATTGCAAAGCCCAAGATGGGTAGAAATGTAAAATTTAGGTGTTATTACACTTTACATATTCACCCCCTCCGCCTCCCCCACACCAAATAAATCCCCATTCTTGCTGTGTTAATGCAGAATGACTTTGCTATTCTCATTCCCAGTAAAGTGAGATAGGATGTCCTTAGTTTCATAGAGAGACACTGAAGCCCAACATCCTGACTCATTTTCTTTCTCCATTCACCATTTCATATGCGTTTTAGCCTCCCTTCCCCTTAGACTTTCAATGCCGGATCAAAAGAATCATGGATCTGAGGACTAGGATATGAGATCAAGCGAACCACCAGAATGCCCCAAGGACAGCAGGCAACAGGTAATTTTACATCAGCCTAGAACCTGGCTGCCAGAGCTTCAGCCTGTTCTATCAAAGACCAGGGCTTTTTTTCTGGGAAAAGAGGTGGTGGAACTCAGTGGTGGCACTCAGGACCGCACAATGATGTCACTTGGGGTCAGCTGGAACAAGGGGGGAGTTTTTTAAAGTTTAAATTGCCCTTGGTGAAAATAGTCACATGGCTGGTGGCCCCGCCTGCTGATCTCCAGATGGAAGGGAGTTTAGATTGCCCTCTGCACCACTTGGCGCGGAGGGCAATCTAAACTCCCCTCTGTCTGGAGATCAGGGGGCGGGGCCACCAGCCATGTGACCATTTTTAAGACGTTCCGGAACTCCATTCCACCACGTTCCCACTGAAAAAAAGCCCTGTCAAAGACTAACCCTTTCTGTTATATCTCATTTTATTGTTCAGGCTCCGATGTTTATCTTTATGCCTTCCATGTTTCTAGCAATGCTGAGACTGGAGGGGGGGGGGACAAGGGGACACAATTCCAGGGGCCCTGCAGGCCCACACAGTTGACTTCGTTATATGATTTGCTGTCCTATGAATTGAATCGGGGTGTTGTGAGGGATGGGGAGACGGGATCTTCGTCTGGAGGTCTGTGGTGGCTCTCAGCAGCCCGGTTCTTTTTTGTAGACTAGCACAATTGTTGCCACACATCCATATGCGCAAAGCTATCACACACATGATGCAGACGCCCGCTTTTTTGCCGCTGAATTTGTACGTTCAATATGGAGCTGGAGCCCAGTGGAGTTCCTTGATAAGGACTCCTGTTAGAGAATGTGCCCAGGGAGGGGTATTTATCAAGACCCACAGGCTCTCACGGCTACAAGCCAGTTATCATAATATGTTTTATTTATTATATATTCACAACTACAAAAAATATTTTTATGTCTCGTAATTTGTAACGGGATTGTTTAAAGGAGACATGTAACAAATTGGTGTCAAAGCACAGATGATTTTGACCTAGGATTGACAGCTCTCAGAGCGGGACCACAAGTAACGCCTGACACAGGTTGGACACTTGCCAGCTTCCCTCAAGTTTTGGCGGGAAATGTAGGCAGCTTGGCGGAATGTTGGACAAGTGACAGTTGAAAAGTCCATTGGGCAGCAGTCAGAGAGCCAAGCTGCAAGACCAGGATGCCTACATTTCCCATCAAAACTTGAGGGAAGCTGACCAGTGTCCAACCTGTGTCAGGCATCACTTGTGGTCCCGCTCTCAGTTGGGAATTTCCTGGTAATTTGGGGGTGGAGTCTGGGGGGAAATTGGGCGGGGACGGACCTCAGCAGGGTATAATGCCATAGTGTCCAATCGCCGACTCAGCCATTTTCTCCAGGGGAACTGATCTCTGCATCAGCGAATAGTGGTAATTCCAAGAGATCTCCAGTCCCTACCTAGAGGATGGCATGCCTATTTCGGCCATTTGGAATCTGCTTTTTTTCTTTGAGCTCTTTAATGACTTTGGATTGATAAGTGAGAACACATCAGAGAACCCAGAGCTGTCCCGTCCATGGGTGACCTAGGGCACCGGGGGGAGGGGGGCAACAGAAGAGGCTCAGGGTAGCTCCTGGCCAGGGCCAGATTAGCCATAGCAAATGGCTGCTGACCTTTTCCCCATGTGCATCTCTAATTGTCATTACTGTCCCTTTGGTATTATACTCTTTACTAGAGATGTTGTACCAGTCTCTGGGGAAAGCAAGGACAGTCTGCCAAAAACCAGGCTCCCCAAGGCCTCAGAGGGAGTCATTTTACCTCCTTCTTTAAAATACTTATCAGTATCACTTGCATCCATTGATCAGGACACATTTCAATGTGTAGCAAATGCTTTATGCAATGAATCATAGAGGTTAATTGATTCAAGCTTGCAAACCCAGTTGGTTAATCCTTAGGATTTATTCCTTAATCCCAATTTCAAAAATGAAGTTTCATGGGATCTGCCCCCAGCCACTGTGAAACCCTTTTCAGTATTGATGACAATGTTGACTAACCATCTACGGATATGTGGCACTTGGGCAAATGTGTGTTATTTGCTTATCTGTTGCAATACTGAATCATTCCACATTAACTACCTTGCCAAAAAGGAGAGGGAGAATGCGCGCACAGGTAGATTTCCCTTGGAAAATTGTTCAGTCAGATGGTATCTGCTAGGATAAATGCTTTTCACTTGGTTTGCAGGGGCTATTCTCAGTTCATATTTCATCTTCAGCTGTCTACATTGACCCTAGAAGTGCCATCATCTTTGAGGCCTCAAAATCCCTCTAGTAATTATGTTACCTCAGCTTGGTGCGATTCCAGTTCCTTACTTTGTTCTACAAAGGATATTTGTGGAAATTCCAGTAGGCAGGACAGCTTTAGGCACAGGCAGAGCCCACAAACATCCAATCGGTGTCTAATTAATGTCAAACTGGTGGCAATTTCACACTGGTTATGCCCTACGGCCTCTGCCAAGTTAGGCTCTCCAGCCACCAATCCAAGCTGCTGACTGCTGGGGAAGGTACTCACATATTGTCCAGCTTGCCTGCTGAGGACCACCCCACCCCTCAACCCTCAAAGATTCCCTCCATCCAGCTAGAAAGCTCATTTTAAAGTTTATCCTACACGTCGGAATGGATTTGCCCTGCATTGGGGGATTCTCTAATCAAAATTAATTTATTATTCTCTTCTCGTTTCCAAGGAGAATTTGAAGTCTAGGGCAGGAATTTGTTAATACGTTCCACTTTCAGAAATAACAACCTCCTGTGTGACAAATCGTTTTTGGTTTTTGAAAAGCTTGAATCGATGGCCATTGACAAAAGGACACTGTGGGTGATTCCGCACAAATGGTTTTCCCTGCTTCAGCTTCTAAATGACCTCGATTTTTTCTTGTGTTTCCACACGTGGGAAGGCAATCCTAGCAGCAGATTCGAAGTCACTGCACGTTTTGTCCGGTTTTTTTCCATCCTGCTTTCCCCCGACTTATTTGTCCATGCGCAGCAGATTAGGGATTTTAATCATGCGGAATTCTTCATCCGATGTTCTCCCCACCCTTGCCCTTTTCTCTCGCCCTTCGAATCAACTTAATTTGATTGGCCAATCATGTTTTCTAAGCCACACCCACTACCCTTTCCCTTCCCCTCTTTTTTTTAAAAAAAAATGTAAAAAAAGTTGCAATGTTTCTACAAATCTATGCAGAAACATATCCTGTGTCACATGACAACAGCTGACCAATAACGGGTCCATTTTACAACACACCAAATTTGTTACTTGTTGCTCGCTGACAGCTGACAGCTTCTGAGGTAGAGTAAAAGTGTGATGGAGGGACTTCAGCGTTCAACTAGTGGTCTAGGCATCTCATGGAGGGAGAAAGAGACCGTCCTCAACACAACACCTATCACTAAACCACGCTGCTCATGAAGAAAGCGGGAAAGATAGACGCGGGGTCATCGGTAACAATTTCCCCTCCAAATGTCAATAGCCAATACTGTTCCACAATATTGGTGGGAAGTGCTCTGGCCTATCCAATATGTTTATGTGATGCAATGTTTATGTGTAGCAACATTTTTTTGTGAGAAATTTTTTTCTAATGTGTTGGTTTGATGCAACGTTTATGTGTAGCAATGTTTTTTGGGGAGAATTTTTTTTTAAACAAATGAAGATGTGCATCATTCGACACTTACCCCGGAAAAAGCGATGAGGAATCGATTTTTATCCTGTCAAAAATTCCACATGATGGACTTTGAGCCGATGAAATGTGTGAAACAAAAGCCTAACGTGGAATCGGGGAGAAGTGGATTCGCAGGACTCCACCGCGGCATAACTGCTCAGAAAGTTCGATCAAAATTGATAATGTGGAATCCCCCTGCAACCTGTATCATCTAATCACATTCTTTCAGAGTGGAACACCTGAACTATGCGAGATCAAGGAATGAGAAGTGAAATGGGTATGTCAAGTGTCCCCCTCCCGTTATTTTATATAAAAAGAGTCATAGTGTTACATTTTCCTCCAATTGGCAAGATATGGAGATATGAAGGCCCTAACCTGGAGGGCCACTTCCTTGAAAATGAGGCTACCAAAGCATTATAACTTGCCTAAGAAACTTTCCTGCCCATTAGGTGAGTGAAGTAGCTGGCTCAGAGGACCTTTTCATTCATTCATTCATTCATTCATTCATTCATTTGTTAGATTTATAGCCCGCTCTCCCGTGCTAGTACCATAGTTAGGGATTTTCCGGGGGCCTTCTCTTCCCAAATGTCAAGTGCCAGGTTAAAACATCAGGCATTGGTTTTTAATTTGAAGTGAGCGGATGTAAGAGCAGCCTGTTATTTATTTCCCTGCATTGATTTGATCTGATTGATGTGTTATAAAATTTTACAGCATCTCTTTTGTCTGCTGCACCCTTTTTTAAGTGTTTGTATTTTTATCTGCTGCTAATTGTAATATTTTTATCTGCTGCTATAACTGTGTATTTTTTATCTGCCACTATTTTTTAATATTGTAGTTTAGAATGCTTATTGCTGCTTTTATTGCGTAGTTCTTTGCTAGATTTATCAGTGTTGTGTAGTGGTTAGAGTGTTAGACTAGGATTCGGGGGACCCAGGTTCGAATCTCCATTCTGCCATGGAAGCTCACTAGATGACATTGGGCCAGTCACACACTCTCAGGCTAACTCAGAGCCGAAACAGACGTGACAAGATTCCTAGGTTCAACTCATGTTCTCTTACCTCAAGGTTTGTCAGGAAGTATAGGCATCCTTGCAGCTTAAAGTTTAGCATTTACAGAGCAGCAGGGAGGTAAGTGCAGGCGTGGGGTGCCTTTCCTCCTGCTCTCGAGGTGCATCATGGCATTTTCCCTTCCCGCTTACACAGAGTATCGCTTCATTTCCCCCCCTCACCCAACCTGGCCCCTCCAGAGTGACACCTGGCTGCACCGGGAGAGCCGGGAGGAAAGGCGCCCAGAGCATCTCCCCCCCCTGGCTTGCCTGGCCCCCACCTGAAGCCATGTGGCTCGGAGCTGCATAAACTTTAAGCTGCAAGGACGCCTACACTTCCAGACAAACCTTGAGGTAAGAGAACACGAGTTGAACCTAGGTATCTCGACACGTCTGTTTCAGCTCTCAGTTGTTGTGAGGACAAAATAAAGGAGAGGAGACGGATATAAGGTGCTTTGGTTTCCCATTGGGAAGAAAGGTGGGGCATAAATGAAGGAAATAAATAAAAGAAATAAACATGATTGTGTATTTCAATAAGTCTTTTGTTTGTACCCTGCCTTGAGAGCTGCAGCTTTGTCATGGGATAAAAAAAAATCGGGAAAAAAATATGAAGTATCACAGCTGATCTGGCAGTTGGGAAAAGCTCATTTACAGACTGCCCAGAGGAATGCCATCTCTGTTGCTCACAGATCCTGAGGAAGCAGGTGCTCCAGTGCTTCAATCTGGGCACGATGGCTTAGGAAGAAGCCCTGCTTAATGTGAAGTATATGGGCATTAGATGGGTCTGCAAGCTAACACCAGAAGAAGTTAGAGAATGCATGGCGTCGAGATTGTGTGCAAAAACTTAACTGTTTCATCCTAATGAGTCAGAGAGATTTCCTCCTCTTGATGTTTTGGCTACAACCACAGCATTTGAAATTCAGCACCAGTTTATAGCTGGGAAAGTGGAGTGGAACCAGAATGTCAAATATGAGTTCAGGTTGGTCACTTGAGAAAGTAGGGGAACTCTCTTTGCATTGGCAGGGTGGGGCGGGGGAGAGATTGAAGCTTACTTACAGCTTCAATGAGTCTCTCTGCATAAGACATCTTACACGGGGATGCTCAAGTAAAATATCTTACACTTGGGCCGATTCCACACGGCTTACCTGAAGCCAGGACATTGCGGATCATGCCGGAAAAAATGCGGAAGATCGCGTTTTCTCGCGACAGTTTTGCGCGATGTCACGCGAGTTTTGCACGAGAAAACGCGATCTTCTGCAATGCCCCGCAACGTCCCAGATTCAGGTAAGCCATGTGGAATCGGCCTTGTTCTCCCATTTTAGATATACATCCACTTGAATATAAAACCACACAAAAAGAAAATCACTTGAGCATCCTCATGTAAGATGCCTTGTGTAGAGAGACTCTGTGAATTCAGTGTTACACAGGTAAGGATTCTTCCGTGTTGCTGGCAATGGAAACCCCAAGACTTCCTGCAGGTTAACCAGAGGGAAAGAACGGCATAAAACTGCAAAAGACATACCCAACCACCACCACTGGGTATCTTCTTGGCACTCCCTTCCTGGCAGTGGGATGGTTTATAAGTTTGTATCACAAGTTACCAAGTCCAAGTTGGAAAATTCCTGGAGATTTGAGGGTGGAGGCTGGGCAAGTCAGGATTCGTGGGGGAAAGGACCTCAATGGGATATTGAGGCTTGCTTGCGGGGAGGGCGGGCTAAAAATCTAATCAATGAATCAATCAATATAATGTCAGAGTCCACCCTCTATGGTTTCTCATCCCCATTGAGGCCACTCCAAATCCTGCCTTCTCTAAGATCCACCCCCAAATCTCCAGAAATTTTCCCAACCCAGATGCGGGAACTCAATTTCTATCAACAGAACCATATTGGGTGGGATGAAGGGTTTGGGTCTTTGTTCTGTTTTTAACTTTTATTTGGCAGCCCTTCCAGGCCGAGTTCCGCCAAAGGATTGCTTTGCATTGTGCAATTAATTCACTGGAATTGCAATTGAAATTATAGTTCCACAAGGCATTTTATATTTCCCAAGGATGCAATCAAACTGTGTAGTCTATCTTTCCTCTTCTGCAGGGAAAAAAGTAAGTAATTGATTAGGCAGCAAGGAGAAGGAAGGCAGGGCTTTTGTTCTGGGAAAAGAAGTGGTGGAACTCAAGACCACACAGTGACGTCACTTTGGGTCAGCTGGAACAAGGGGGGAGTTTTTTAAAGTTTAAATTGCCCTTGGTGAAAATGGTCACATGGCGGTGGCCCCACCCCCTGATCTCCAGACAGAGGAGCGTTAAGATTGCCCTCCGCACCGCCGAGCGGCACAGAGGGCAATCTAAACTCCCCTCTGTCTGGAGATCAGGGGGCGGGACCACCAGCCATGTGACCAATTTTAAGGAGTGCCGGAACTCCATTCCACCACGTTCCCACTGAAAAAAAAGCCCTGGAAGAGACAAACGCTTCAAGGAACACCAGCCCTGAAAAACCTCAACAGTGTTGACTGTCCACACTGGACAACCTGATGCTGAAATTTTCTTTTGAAAATATCAGTCCAGATTGGATAGCACAAAAGTGGGGGGGGGATGGGTGAAATGACAGAATGCAAGAGATTCACTACACTGTTATCCGGATAACCCATAAAAACTCAGGAACATGGGATGGTAATGTCTAACATGTGCACGAATGCACGCGCATGCTCACACACACAGCCCTTATACTGCATCAGACTGTTGGTCCATCAAGATCAGAATTGTCTGCTCAGACTAGCAGTGATTCTGGTCTTTTGCATCACCTACCACCTTTCCCTATTAACTGGAGGTGCCAGGGATTAAACCTGTGACCTTCTGTATGCCAAGCGGAAGCTCTGCCACTGAGCCATAGTGTCTCCTCCCTGTGGAACCAAACCAGGAATTTTAGACCACCGGAAACTGCCCAACAAGGGTGGCAAAGCACCCAATGTTACAAGACATGCATATGCTGTCCCGTTTTTTGTCAAGAAGAGTGGAAAATAAGGCTAAGACCTAAGTGAGGAATGAACGATTCGCATTGCCATCAGTGCCAGCCCTGCAAGCAGTTCCTTTCCTGTCAACACATTTCTTTACAACTCCGAAGGCTGCCATAAATTATCCCACAATAGACTGCGAGCAGCAGCCAGCTATCCAGAAAGAACTCCACCTCAGCGAGCCGTTCCTTACCTTTCCCACAGTGACCGAGACATTAGACGTTTGGAGTCCCTGACCCTTTAAATCTTTAACAATAATTAATGAGAGAATGATGGCTAATATTTGTATTAGGTCTTAAGGGATGCTGTAAAAAAAGACACCTTATATAAGTGAGGGGGGAGGGGGGAGGCAGCATTAGCATTCCCAAGTGTGATTTTGGGTTAGCACACGTTAATGCTTTACTCAGACTTTGTTCTCTCCAAAAGAGCAGATGCCTTGTTTCCACTTCCCTGATTGCAAGAATTCCCCTCCCTCTACATGGATTCAGCACACCGCACACCTCTGTTGCAAGAGAGGGAAAGGAAGGTACTCTTCCTCGGCAAACCCTGCAATATCAAATTGGATTCACCATTCGCCAGGAAAGGAGACCGAGCTTAGGAGTCTACAGTGGCCTGGCTAAGACAAAATAGTGGCAGACTCTCGAGGTGCCTTGGGCTTTGAAGATCTGAGCTGAAAGCGGAAGGACCTAGGATGCCAAATTCTCCAGCGTTATCCTTTTACACAACTGCACAGCAAATTGCAGATAACAACAACATTTGAATTATATATTGCTCTTCAAGACAACTTAATGCCACACGCAGAGTGGTTTACAAAGCGTGTTATTATCCTCATGACAATCACCCTATGAGGTGGGTGGGGTTGAGAGAGCTCTGAGAGAGCTCTGACTGACCCAAGGTCACAGGGCCACCGCGCCCATTGAGGCCAAGTAGGCGGTTGCCTCAGGGCGCGTGGCACCGGAGGGGGCACTGGAGGAGGCGCTGGGGGCAGGAGTGTGCACCACGGAGCTGCAGCCTCCCAGCCCTCCTGCCCCACACTGCCACCACTGCCAGCACATGCCCGTGGCCGGGTGCAGCAGCCGCTGGCAGGCATCTGGGGCAGCGCAGGGCAACTGAGTGGGAGAGCTGGGAGGCCACCCGCACACCGTCCCAGCCGCCCACCGCAGCAAGCAGGCTGGCTCATGCGCACGCCCATGATGATGTCACACATGACATCATCACGCAGGCTGGTGTGCCTGCATGTGCACGTGTGCCCAGCCAGCTGGCCGGCCGTGGGCACCGGAAACCCTGGCGCCATTCCTGCAAGGTCACCCAACTGTCTTCAAGTGGAGGAGTGGGGAATCAAAACCAGTTCCCCAGATTAGAGTCCTCCTGCTCTTAGCCTCTACACCAAACTGTCATTTGGATCTATGCTAGGTAGATTACGCAATGGAGAGTATTACAGTTATTGCTAACAAGGTCTTGTTATCATAAACTCATCACTGGATTGTGATGTTTCCAGCAATTAGACTGTGAATCCACTTTTCCTATTGTGGCTCAGCAGCTCAAACACCTCCCAGCACAAGGGACTGTATTAATAATTATCCAATATGAACCATATCATAGTCAGAAATATAACAACAACAAAACTGTGCTTCTATACCCCTCTTCTAGACAGATCAGTGCCCCACTCAGAGTAGTGAACAAAGTCAGCACTGTTATTATCCCCACAATACAGCTGGGAAGCAGGGGCTGAGAAGAACAGCTTACCCAAGGCCACCTACTGAGCTCAAGGCAATAGTGGGATTTGAACCAGCAGAGAGCTGATTTACAGCCTGACCACTTAATCACTACAAATTGCCTGAATTAAAACAGAAATGTCTGATATTCCAGAATGGAAGACAGTAGTTGTTTGATTTAATTTTCCCTGACAACAAAGGATGGGGGAGAAGAAGGAGGGAAGAGATTCAGCAGATATGTGCCTGACAGAGATGTCATCCAACCAGAATAGTTAGCCAATCTTTCCATTCAGGATTGTCCTCATTGAAATTTCTGTGTATAGGGTGTCCTCTTTCTCTCTATTATTCCACCATATCACTGACTTTGAGAAGGTTTTTTTTATTTTCTATAAGCTTTGGGCCTCTTCACCTGTCATATCTTGTTCTCTGAGGTTGTACTTCCTAGATTGAGGTAAAGGTATGCTTGTAAATGCTGGGAGACTGACAGTGCTGAAAACTGCAGGGTGGGGGTGGTGGGTAGAAACAGAAGAGACTGTGCTCCTAGCTAAATACATGAGAAATAAGGCAGAAATCTAGAGTTCATTCGCACATACAAGTCAGCTCCAAGGTGATGACCATGTGGGACTGAACCAGCTCTGTGGAGAGACAGAACTAGGGTTTCATTTCAAACAACTCTTAGATTCACTAACTGGCATTGCCATGGGGCACAGATACCTACTTTTAAAATTAAAAAATGGGTTTCTTGTTTACTGAAGGAGAATTTGTGCATCTGCCCCAATTCTTGTCCAGCCATTTTCAAATGTCCCATTGCATTCCTCACACGCACAAAAAAGTCAGACTCCAAAATGGTTCATGCATCAAACTCTTGAAAACTTAATGGCTCCTTTGCCAAAACGTATTGGCTTATAAAACCTATACTGTGTTCTCACCATGTGCTAATTTGCTTTTAACAAAACCACTTTGCAACTGGGAGTCACACTTCAAAGGATTTTTATTGGGGCAGTGGAATTAGGGGTAACTGGAGCAGGCAGGGGTTTTTTCCCCTTAGCATAAAGCAGAAGTGAAAAAGAGGCTGCCCAGTAATTATCCTCCACAGGGTAGAAAGCTGTAAAATAGTATTACCTCATAAATTATTTGCAGACATGTCCACATTAGGAAAAAAGACATTTTTTCCCAAGAATAACACACCTGTGTTGTGAATAATTGCCACCATTCCCAAATTAGAATTGGCTTGCCAGATGTTTGTTTTCCACCACACAAAGTACAGTAGAAATATTGGGGGGAGAATGTTCATTGGTGTCTATCTGCCTAGGCCACACCCAATTTCTCTCTGGTAATCTGACACATAACACTACATAACCCGGAGTTTTGACCATGTTATTAGTTGCAAATCCAGTCTGCAAATCCAGTCTGCACAATGCAGGAAATTCACAACTGGCCTACATGCTCAGAAAATGACAAAACACCCTCAGGATCCCTAGCCAAACTGGCTTGTGGAAAATCGCTACCTGACCCCACGCTGGCGATCGGCATTACCCTGGGCATGTAAGAAGGCCACGAGAACTAAGCACTGATGTAACCCATTCTACCCTCCCCATCATGATCTGCCCAGGTTCACAGAATCAGCACTGCTGCCAGATGGCCATCTAGCCTCTGCTTAAAAACCTCCAAAGAAGGAGAGCCCACCACCTCCTGAGGAAGCTCTAACCGTCAGGAAGTTCTTCGTAATGTTCAGTCGAAAACTCTTTTGATTTAATTTCAAGCCATTGGTTCTTCTGACGCAACCGTCTGGGGCAGCGGAAAACAATTCCGCACCATCCTCTATATGACAGCCCTTCAAGTACTTGAAGATGGTTATCATATCACCTTTCAGTCATCTCCTCTCCAGGCTAAGCATTCCCAGCTCCTTCAACCTTTCCTCATACAACGCCTCCAGACCCCTCACCATCTCCATTGTCCTCCTCTGGACATGTTCAAGCTTGTCTATATCCTTCTTAAATTGTGGTGGCCCAAACTGAAAACAATACTCTAGGTGAGGTCTAACCAGAGCCGAGTAGAGTGATACCCTCATTTCTCGTGATCTGGACACTCTGCTTCTGTTGTTACAGCCCCAAACTGCTTTTGCCTTTTTAGCTACCAGATCACACTGCTGACTCATATTCAGTGTATGGTCTACTAAGACCCTTAGATCCTTTTCGCACATACTACTGCCAAGATAAGTCTCCCCCATTCTATAATTATGCGTTTGATTTTTCCTTCCTAAATGCAGAACTTTGCATTTATCTCTGTTGAATTTCATTTTTATTTGTTTTAGCCCAGTTTTCCAGCGTGTCAAGATCATCTTGTATCCTTACTTGGTCTTCGACCATATTTGCTGCCCCTCACAATTTAGTTTCATCTGCAAATTTAATAAGTATTCCCTCTATTTCTTCATCCAAATCGTTTATAAAAACCTTGAACAGAACAGGTCCCAGAACTGATCCCTGAGGAACTCCACTTGTCACTCTTCTCCAAGAGGATGAGGAACGATTAACTGGCGCTCTGGGTGTGATCTGTCAACCAGTTACAGATCCACTTAATAGTATTAGGATCAAAACCACAATTTACCAACTTGTTGACAAGAATATTATGTGGCACCTTATCAAAAGCCTTATTGAAATCAAGATAAACTATGTCTACAGCATACCCCTGATTCAAGAGATAAGGTTAGTCTGACATGACTTGTTTTTGAGAAACCCATGCTGGCTCTTAGTAATCACAGCCATCCTTTCTAAATGCTCAAGGACTGACTGATAATTTGTTCTAAGACTTTTCCAGGTATAGATGTCAAGCTGACAGGTCAGTAGCTACCTAGATCCTCCTTTTTCTCCTTCTTGAAGATGGGGACAACATTTGCCCGTCTCCAATCTTCTGGAACTGTGCCTGATCTCCAAGAATTCTCAAAAATAATGGACAGAGGCTCAGAAATTACATCTGCGAGTTCTTTTATTACCCTTGGGTGCAATTCATCTGGCCCTGAGGATTTATTTCCATTTAAAGAAACCAGGTGTTTACATACTACCTCTATGCTGATCCTAGGCTGTAACTCCCTTCCCCCACCATGTTGAGCACCATTTTCCTCACAGGAGAAGATTGAGGAAAAGTAGGAATTGAGCTGTACTGCCCTCTCTTCATCGCCTGTTACAATTTCACTTCCCTGTCCCTATCCCTGCAATGGGCCTACCATGGCCTTGCTCTTTTTCTTACTTTGAACATAAGCAAAGAACCCTTTTTTATTGTTTCTAGCATCTCTTGCTAGTTTAAGCTCATACTGAACTTTAGCTTTTCTAACACTCTCCCTACAAGCACTGGTTATTTGCTTATATTCATCCTTGTTTATAAGGCCCTCTTTCCATTTCCTAAATGAGTCTTTTTTATTTCTCAGTTCATTAGAAAGCTGTTTATGAAGCCACCTTAGCCTCTTTAAGCTCCTCCCATTTTTCCTTCTAATAGGAATAGTTTGTGATTGCGCTTTCAATATTTCCCTTTTAAGAAACTCCCACCCCTCTTGAACTCCCTTCTCCTTAAGTATTTCTGACCATGGGATTCTACCCGCATAGCTTTCTGTTTGTTAAAATTTGCTTTCCTGAAGTCCAACCTATATGTCTGACTATGTACAGCCTTTCCCTTCCCCAAGACTGTAAATTCTAAAATTACATGGTCACTCACTGCTACCCGGGGTGCCCACTGCTTTCACCTCGTCCACCAGTTCTTCCCTGTTGGTCAGTATCAGGTCCAAGATAGCAGAACCCCTTGTTCCCTTCTCCACTTCCAGAAAAATGAAGTTGTCAGCAAGACAAGTCAGGAATTCATTTGAACTTTCATCTTTAGCAAAGTTAGACTTCCAACAGATATCCGGGTAATTGAAATCTCCCATGACCACTGTGTCCCGTCTCTTTGTGAACTTTATAATTTGTTCTAGGAGTTTCTCATCCAAGTCCTCTGCTTGGCTTGGTGGTCTATAGCAGACCCCCACCATAGTATCATTATTATTTCTTATTCCTTTTATTTTTACCCAGAGACTCTCATCTGAATTTCCATGCTTAGATACATGGATTTCCTCACAAGTATATACATCCTTTACATATAATGCTACTCCTTCCCTTTCCTTACTTGTCTATCTCTTTTGAACAAGTTGTTTCCCTCAGTCCTAGTATTCCGTTTGTGAGTGTCATTCCACCAAGTTTCAGTAATGCCTATGATGTCATAGTCCCCTTCCTTCAAGTTCCTCCTGCTTGTTTCCCATACTCTCTGCATTAGTGTAGAGACATCGGAAGCTGTGAGTTCTATGCCTTGAGGTTTTTGTTTCTGTGCTTACCTGCAAGTTAATGTTTCCTAGCCTATATTCCACTCCCTGCAAGTCTTCAGTGTTCCCTTCTCCAGTTATAGGCTTTGAATTTTTGTCCCTCCCCCCCCCATCGGATTTAGTTTAAAGCCCTCTTTATCAGGTTTGCAAGGCTTTTACCAAACATGAGGTGCAAACCATCTCTTGATAGAAGAGCTTCATCTTGAAAGCATAAGCCATGGTCCAAAAAAACAAACCGCTCCTGATGAAACCATCTACCTAGCCAGTCATTTATTTGCAGCATTCTTCTTTCCCTTCCTAAACCATGGCCTATGACAGGAAGAACTGATGAAAATACAACTTGTGCTCCCAGGTCCTAAACTTTTTTACCCAGAGGCACATATTCTCTTTTAATGTGTTCTGGACTGTGCCAGGCAACATGATTTGTTCCCACATATCAGGATAAAGGGATAGTAATCTGTGGGTTTTATAAGTCTTCCTACCCTTTCTGTCACATCCTGGATGCGTGCACCTGTAGACAACATACCTCTTGAGATGACAAGTCTGGTTGGCACACTTTACCCCTCTCAGTAGGGAGTCCCCAATTACCAGCACATTCCTTCTCCTATATTGAGGAATGGAAGCTCGAGTCTTCTCATCCGCAGGGTCCTGAGAAATTTCATTCAAGATTCAAGAAACCTAAGGGAGTAGCTCTTGATCCAGTAGTCCAGAATCAATATCTATGGGGAGATCCTGGAACCGATTGCTTAGCATCAGAGGCTCAGAGTGTCTCCTGATTATCCTGCTCCTGTGGGTTACTTTCTTCCATGTGCCCGCCTCTTGTATTGGGTGCTCCTCCAAATCCTGATATATCTTTCCCTCCTCCTCATGTTGCCCCCCGAAAAGTGCTTCATGTGTTTTGTCCATGTACTCTTCACCTTGTCTTATTAAACTGAGTGTGAACAAGTGTGCCTTGAGTCCTTGTATCTTCTCCTCCAATAGGGCTACCAACTTACACTTGCTACAAGTGTAGTTGCTGTTACCCTCAGGTAAGAGTACAAACATGCCACAGACGGTACATGTCACTGCCTCAGCTCTTTCACTAGCCATGCTGCTGCAATCCATTTCAGAGGTAGTTCAGGCTTTATGGTACTTCCCTGATATTTCCCCTGCCAAACTGCCTCAGAAGACAACTCGAGAAAGGTTGGCAGAAGGTGGGAAACTAAAGTTTAACACAGCCACCAATCACATACCAGCACCTGCCAGATGTTTGACAATCGCTCTGTTTTTTCAAGACGATGAAACCCTACAGGGGCACCACATGTCATGGATATATCTGAACTATAGGGGAACGGTTGTTGGATATGACCAAGGAAGTCATTCAAGATACCTTTGAACACAGAAACAGGGCTAGCCCGGCCCCATAAATAAGCTACAAAGGGAGTCTAGAGGGCTAGAATCTAACAGCCTTGGAGAGGGGCATAAAACAATAGATTTCCACAGTTGTACTTCCATATCTAGATTAGAAGAGCCATCTAGCTCATATCAGTATATACAATGTATGAAGGCCCAGGTGCAGGGAGTATCCGAGAATGGCAGGAATGTCTAACTTCATAGAAACTGGTAACATTATTTGAAGATATTTACATTGGTGTAGGGCCAAAGATACTCAGATGTAAGAGAAACTTGTAATCACTAATTCTACGTAGACTTGGTTAAGACAAGAAGTAGCAAGAATGAACCAGCTATTGTTACATGTTTCAAGAAGATGTTTCAAATATGGATAACCTATTTTGGTGTATGAAGTCATAAGATAATAAGTTAGCCAAACATTTGAGCCTTTGAAGCGGAAGAGAAAGCTATTGTTAAGATTCTGAAACCTTATAACTATGACAGGATAAATTGATTGAGAGTTTCTTCTTAGAAGGAGCTTCTCAGCTGTGACTTCTGTATCTTTGAGTAAGATACTTTGGTGGACTCATGTAATTGTTCCCCTTTAATGATCTATGTAGTTATAATGGATGGTGTAATTTTCTGTTGATTGAGCTGATGTTGTTAATAATTATGTTGTAATAATAAAGGCTTAGAATGGAAGCAGAGACTCTAATTGTATTACTTGTGCGTAATACCCAATAACAAACCTAAAACCTTATCTGTGGTTCACCTCTTGCCAGGAGTTAAATGATTTGATATAGGAAAGCTAACTCAGGGCTTCTTAAGTGCACGCCCACATCTGAATCAGGCCTGATTAGAGTCATTCAGAACACAGAGAAACCCAGAAGACTGGGGCGGGGGGGGAGCGTGGATCCCAGGTTCAATTCTCGGCATCTCCAGTTGAATGGGCCAGGCAGTAGGGGATTTGAAAGATCTCTGGCTAAAACCATGAGTCTCTCTACACAAGACATCTGACACATGAAGAACATGTACCAGGAGATGCACTGTTAGCCAGGAAGGGTAGTTTAAAAAGACAGAGCCGACGGCAGGGCAAAGGCTTTGCTATACACTGGAGCTGTGCGAAGGGGCTGTGAAATGCCAGAAGGGAAACTTCAGCCCATTATAATATCTCCAAGTCCAAGCCCGGCTCTGGAAGGCAGCTCCAGCCCATTTCCATTCCTCACTGCCCTCTGGTTGCAACCCCACACAGTTTTAGACTGAAGAGGTGAAATTGACAGAGCCTTCGGGGAGGCACAGATGAAATTAACAACCCCTCTGAGGAGCAATCTCCAAAGGCTCTTTTTAAACTACCCTTCCTGGTTAACAATGTGTCTCTCTACACTTGAGGAACACATGCCAAGGCGTCTCGTGTAGAGAGACTCCATGTCTGAGCAGACAATACTGAACTTGATGGATCAGAGGACTGGTTCAGTATAAGGCAGCTTCATGTGTTTATGCGACTGGGCAAAGACAGAAGGACAGAATCCTGGAATACAAATCTGGGCTCATCCAACCTAAAAGCCTCTTAATGCTGCTCCTTCACAGTTCCAAGAAATAGGCAGATGCAGTCTTGAGGAAATTAGAAGCTTAGGGCCATTTTGACACTGCTGACCGGCCACGGAACATCGTGCCAAGGTCCTGGAACGACAGCATCTTCCTGGCGCAATTTCGCACGAGAACTCTCATCCTCGCATGAAATTGTGCCAGGAAGACGCTGTCGTTCTGGGAGCTGGGCACGATGTTCCGTGGCCGGTAAGCAGTGTCAAAACGGCCTAGGTCAAGGCTTTTGACCTGAAGTTCCTGATTCAAACCCAAGATCCATTCAGGAGCCCTGATTCCATTATTAGATATCAGAACAAGTTTGTCACACTTCTCTTTCTGACTCCGCATGGACTGCTTTTGAGTTTCCCCCAGGCTGCATCCAATTTTTCTCTAGATATCCCTCTCAACCTTCACCCATGGGAACTGCACACCGAGAAACGGTGCTAGTTCTTAATGATGTTCGTAGCTTTAACTGCGGGGGGAACCATTTCAAGGCAACTGCAGCAGCTATTGAAACTCTGCTCAGAGGTAAAGAGTAAATGGAGAAGAAGCACCAATGAGAAGAATAGCACAAGGCCCTCCACATGACTGAAATTATACCCCTGTTCCATGGCCATAGGGGAAAAATGCATGAAATCAGCTTCTGGGGAAACTGGGAGGGTAACAGAAAAAGAGAAGGAAAACTGTAGATTGTTGCCAATGTTGCTTGGAGTCACCATTATAACTGTGGGTAGAGATGATGGCAATTCATGCCACCATTGCATGCTGTGGAACCATCCTAAATGCTTCCCAGTCCTCCTGGCACTGGCTACCAGGTGTTGGCTTCAATAAATGAAAACAGGAACAAATTGCTGTATATGGCTGAAATGGACAAGATGACAAGAAAATTGAGAGATCTGGACTCAGGGCAGTTCAACACAGACTGGGAGAAGCTGAAACAATACCTGGAGAAGAAATGGGAGGTGGGAGGAAAACTGTGGCAGTTTGAGAACTACTGAAGTATTGAAGTAGAGGGGGGAGACTTTACCGGGGGGAGAAGAGATAAATGTGAATTAATAAGCAGTCAGATTAATAGATTGACATATATATAGATATATATAGGTTAACAAACAGAACATAGAGAAAATAATTAATTATAAGGACTAAATATAAGGAGCGATTAACTAACAATATTTTCTTTTTTTTCTGACAAGTTTTGTACCAAACTGAATGTCTGAAGATATAGATGGGTCAAATTGATTGATTACGTGAGGAGAGATATATAGAACTATTATAAAAAGATAGAATGAGTAATATATAGAGAGAATAAGTCAAATTGTTTGATATAAACGAATGTATGATCTATATGGTTTATGATATATAGAAATACCTGAAATTGAAAAATTGGGATACATTGTTTATCTAAGATGGAAACAAAGGCTTACAGTTTGGGCATATAATGTTAAAAATAGTTAAGGATGTACTGCTTAGAATAATGGAGAATATATATTTGTTTTAGATAGAGGAAGCTAATAAAAGTAAGGGAAAGGGGACAAAGGGTTGGAAAGCTGTTGGAAGTCAACAAAAAGGGGGGGAAAGGGAGGGGGTTAGAGATGAAAAAATTGGGGAAAATTGAATGTAAATGTGGAAATAATGGATTCTAACCCAATAAAAATTTTTCAAAAAAAAAATACATGAAAACAGGAAAGACATTGCCCTTATTATTTAAAACCATTCCTGGATTGCACGCCCCACTCTCTGTCTGCCTAGACTGAAGTGCCTTCACCGGGTTGCAGCATTTCAATGAGTACATTCAGCACCAATTGCCCAGGACAGGTTGGCTCCAAAATGTGATTAGCACCAGTCAATTCATGTTCTCCCTAGCGGTGATTTTAAATGAGCGCCTGGACCGGCAGTTCTGAATCCTGAAGCAGATTCTAGGAATCATTACAAAAGTTCCATAGAAATTGCACCCAGTTTATCTGGTTCTGATGAGCCACTGCTCCCACTCTGCTGGCTTTCCGCAAATGATGCAAGACTGAGAGTGTGACTACAGGTGCTACTGTCTCCCAGGGCATCCTGTAGGCTGCCTGCTCCCGGGGGAGCTGCTCTGGAGAAAGCAGCCACATCGGTGAAGCTTCAGCCACAGCGACATTCTTCCGCTGTCACTGCAGCTGAAGCTTCACCGACGCGGCCACTTCCAGAGCAGCTCCCCGGGAGCAGGCAGCCCACAGGACGCCCTGGGAGAAAGTAGCAGCTGCCCGCCCCCAAACCAAGCCCTCTTGTGGCTCTTCAGGCAGCGATTCTAACAGAGAGGGGAAGGACCACTCGGACTTCACTTCCCAGGTAACCTTACAAGAAAAATCTAGTGTTCTCCACGTGAAGAAAGTCACTTGTAGCTTTGCTCTGAATCAGGAGGGCTTTTTGCTCAGATTGTAGGGCTGTGCCATAAGTAGTAGCTTAGAGAGATACCTTGGTAAGGGATATGGACTATAGACTAGGCTATTGGGTACTGTCTGCTGATGTAGATAAGTTCCTATTGGATAGTTTGACGTTGCTAAAGATGTCATGTTAATTACTTACATTGAAATTCAGAAAGGTTTCATTTATGCGTTTGGCTTTCTGCTATTTTTTTTGAATTTGCAGCTACCATTCCCTACTGTATTTATTTTCACTGAATGTCCTAGTCAGTTGATCATGTTGTATTTTTGCTCTGTGAATGTCCTGGCTATTGATTATATTGTATTCATTTGCAATATGTAATCCGTCTTGGAGCTCAGTGAGAAAAGAGAACTTCTTCTTCGCTAAGTGCACCCAACAGCATGGCGATGTGCAATGTACAGCTAATTGGTACTCCTTTCTCTAGCCAATATCTACCCTACCTTCTCTTTTCTCCCAGGGTGAGTTTGGAGAAGATAGTCTTTAACTTGAAGACCTCTGATGGGAAAGAGTTAAACATCCTCTCTGCCTTCTACTCCTCTACTTTTAGATGGATCCAGGTTTTGTAAAAACCCATGGAGAGAAAAAATGCAACTCCATGAGGTCATGTGTTTTTTGAGAGCCCTGCTTCGTGTTTCCCTACCTTCTTGGTCATGGTACAAAAACTCTGAAACTCTTTCCCTGGGAAGAATGGTCTATCCCCTTCTGTTGTCACCTTCCACCAAGAGGTGAAGGTTTTTTTTGTTCCCTTTGGTGCACTCTCTGTGATCCCTTCTTCATGGCCAATGATTTAATTGTTTGATGTGTTTTGATTGTTTTTATTTCTTTCTCTGTTTTTTGGCTCTGATTTTAACTGTTGTAATGATGTGTTTGGGTTGATTTTTATGGTTTTATAATGGAATTTTAGTACGTATGTTTTAATCTGATAGCCGCCTTGGCGGCCTTTATTAGGGCAGAAAGGTAGGGTATAAATATTGTTAAATAAATAAGCTAAATTTTAAAAATTCAGGCTTTGTCTCTCTTTTCTTCCTGCTTTTCCTGTAAACAGATGGCTAAATGAGTCCTACTAAATATTTAATATGCCAGCATAGCAAATACTATTACTTATCAAATGCCTGCCTTTTCTCAGCAAATAAAAGGATTTCAAGAGCACTGCGGGGCTCTTTCCATCTAAAGTTGGACTGATGCCATAGGAAAGGGTTTGACCTCCAGACATTGCCCGTGAGGTGCCAGTGGACCTCTGGACCTTAATATGAGCCCTGCTGACCACATGTTACCAAGGGGGAAAGGAAGTTCTTTCCCTGCAGCCTCTCCCTCTGTTTTGTCTTTCTCCGCTCAACCTGTCTGAATCGCAGAAACCGATGTTGCCTTTACACTGCACAGATGTTTCTCCCACGCTACTGCATGGTAACTTTTCAAGGGGCTTGGAGCAGATGTTCAAGCGTGCATCCCATTTTCCCTTCTGATGCTCTGCCGGCACCAGCAGCAGACTGCATTGCTGGTCTCTTTTGGACCCAAAAAGAATTTTAAAAAACACGCTCCAAAGATGCTCTTGCTAATTGGCCCTTCGTGCAAGAGACGATGGGCCTTATCCTGATACTTCGTTTCCCCTCCTAGAGCAGTCGTCTCTCGACTCCAAGCACTTGCAGCCCTTGTTCAGCTCTGAGTCTGTACCATTTTCCACATCTTGTGGAGTTTCTGTATCCTTAGATACTCCCTCTTGCTTGCATAACAGAACCACCACCAATTGGCACCTTCTTTCATAAACAGGTGTGTGTGCGCGTGCATGTGTGCGGACAGTAGGTAAAAAGGGGAAAAAATACAGTGGCTGTTCTCTTTGACTGCAGTCTTGCTCAGTTCCAATTCAGGAGAGTTAATATTCTTGTTTAGCACTTTAGACTCTTCAAGGAGCTCTATGGGACATTATGACAGAATGGGACAGAATGAAAAATTTCTAGATGCTTGCCCCTAATAGGGACTGTATCATTCCAGTTTTGTTCCACCTACACTGGCTCCCAATTTGCCCTCAGGCTCCATTCAAGGTGTTGGTATTGAGCCCTATATGGCTTGAAGCCAGTATATCTTAAGGATACTCTTCACCCATATGAATCTGCCTGTCCACTCTAGTCACCTTTGGAGGCCCTGCTTTGGGTGCTCCTGCCATCTATTCATCTGTCTCCCTCTTTCATTGTCTTCCACAAGCAGGTGAAGACTTTTTAAATTTCATTTGGCGTACTCCCAATAACTATTACTGGCCTCCTCCCTGGTTATGGTGTTGTGTCTGTTTAGATATTTTTATTGAATTATTGTATGTATACTTTATTTTAAATGTTTTTAATGTTGGAATAATTGAACGTTTTGATGTTTGCCACCTTGGGGGCCCTGTTTGGGTGGAAAGGAAACACAGAAACAATTTAAATCAATCCATCAATAAATATTGTCCTTTTTATCCTAGATGACTCTGAATAGATGTCTTGCAGTTAGCGCTAAGTATGAACTAGACAGTGTAACCATACAGAAAAGTAACACCTTTCTTACCAAGAAAGGGCTGGTCAGGCTGTTTTATGACTGAAGCAATCTTCTGGGCTACTGGTGCTTCTGCCCTTCATTTGTTTTCTAATTTAATTTTACATTTGTATAGCACTTTAGAATATTCATAGACCTGCTCATACACTTGCCCTCAAGTCATAACTGACATGCCAACCCCTGACGGGGTTTTCATGACAAAAGACTAACAGAGGTGGATTGCGATTGCCTGCCTCTGCAGCCCTGGTCTTCATTGGAGGTCTCCCATCCAATTACTAACCAAGGCCAAACCTGCTTAGCTTCTGAGATCTGATGAGATCAGGCTCACCTGGGCTATCCAGGACAGGACTGCTTATACTCTTACATTAATGTGGCAAATTGAAGATCAATGGTATTAATCTTACTATATAATTAAGTAAGCATATTTCAGACAACTCACTTTATATCCTGGCGCACCACCTGAGGGCGCTGCCATGGTGGGAAGCCCAGACCGGGAGCAGGATAGGAGAAGGTGGCAATTCCCGCCTCCTGCCTTCACCCAGCTTGTATTAGGAGTGGAGCAGTTGGCAATGCCTGCCCCCCATCTTAACCCAGCTGGTATTAGAAGTGGAGCAGGTGGCAATGCCACCCCCTGCCTTAACTCAGCTGCTATTAGGAGCGGAGAAGGTGGCAATGCCCACCCCCTTTCAGCCAGCTGGTATTAGGACTGGAGCAGGTGGCAATGCCCTCCCCTGCCTTAACCCAGCTGGTATAAGGAGCAGAGCATGTGGCAATGCCCATCCCCCACCTTAACACAGCTGGTATTAGAAGTGGAGCAGGTGGCAATGCCCTCCTCTTCCTTAACCCAGCTGGTATTAGTGGTGGAGCAGGTGGCAATGCCCACCCACCCCCCGCCATCACCCATTTGGGATCAGGAGTGGAGCAGGTGGCAATGCCTGCCTCCCTTCACCCAGCTGGGATCAGGAGCAGAGCAGGTAGTAAAGCCCACCACCCACCTTCATCTGTCAGTATCAGGCGCAGAGCAGGAGGCAATGCCTGTTCCTCCCTTCACCCAGTGGGAAGCAGGTGGCAATGCCCACCCTCCCCTTCACCCAGCTGGGATCAGGCTTGGAGCAGGCAGCAATGCCTACCCCCCTTCACCCAGCCGTAGTCAGGTGCAGAACAGGAGGCAATGCCCTCCATTTACCCAGCATGAATCAGGCATGGAACAGGTATCAAAGCCCACCACGCCTTCACATGCCGAGATCACGTAGATCAGGTGTAGAGCAGATGACCATGCCCACCCACCCCTCTTTCACCAACTGGAATCAGTGACGGAGGAGGAGCGAATGCCTGCCTGCCTGCTCTCCCCTTTCTAGAGCCCGTTGTATTTTTTTCCCACAAGGGCTTTGTTGCTAGTAGTGACATAATAGTTTTTAACATCTATATAGCATTTGACAGTCTTCAAAGTACTTTCCTTAACCCCAGCAAGCCATACAACAATCCTGTAAGGTGGGACAGTTTTATCGTTGCCCTGGATTGCAGAGGGGAGCCCATATGCTGGTACTGAGAGGGCGGAGTGGGGGTTTGCCGCAGGCTGGCAAGGAAGTTCCTCTTGGACAAAGCCATTTTTGTCCCCGCTCTGAAACACTGGGCTACATTAGCAGTCCTCAAAATGAAACACACCTGCTTGAGCTTCAGCGGCACAGAACAAGAACCATCTGTCAAACACCTGACCTGAATTTCATTAGCGCAGGCAATGGGCCCTGCTAAGTTTTAAAAGAAAAAAAAATCCACAGGGAACTAAAACCAACCATTGATTCGAGGATCTTGCCAGACATTACAAGAGAGAGACTTTAGCATTTGATATATAGTGAGGTTATCTGGAACAGTATTCTTCTGCATCAAAGGTCAGACAAGGACATTATTAACTGATATATCACCCTCTGGCACGGACTGAAGGGACTTTGAGTCACACCATAAATTGTTGGTGTTTGAACATTAACTTGCATGTTAATTCCACTGGAGAATTAGTTCAGAATTAGTTAAAGGCCACCAAGCTGTGACCTCAGAACTTGCTGGCTACCAAGGAAGTCTCTGAGCTTCTCAAAAGTTATTAGGACATTCGGCATCTACAAACATGCCGTAAGTCTAGCCTGTTACTCATGATCCAGATAACCAGCCACTAACTGGCAGGTGGAAGGAACCAAAGTGTATGAAGCTCCTGGTGGCTTGCCCTAATTAGGTGGCATACAGCCCTCACCAGTTGTGTTGGGCAGCAGTGGCAGGTGGTACCCTTTGGAGGTTAGTTCAACACTACGGAAGATGCTTGTCTGTAGATTTCATCCCACAGCACTGGTGTTATATTTAAAGGCAGGAAAAACCAAGAATCCATGCAACGGTCACCTCCAGGCTAGACTACTGCAACTCACTCTATGCTGGGCTGCTCTTGGGCCTGACCCGGAAGTTACAGAATGTAGCGGCATGTGTCCTTACAGGAATGCCAATGCGAGCGCACATTCATCCTGTGCTGTGCCAGCTGCACTGGCTCCCAGTGAAGTTCCAGATCCAGTTCAAGGTGTTAACCTTGGTGTTTAAAGCCCTTCACAGACTGGGACCGGCATACCTGCGGGACCGCCTCGTTCATTATGTTCCCTGCAGGGTGTTGCGCTCTGCAGACAAGCAGCCCCTGGTGGTCCCTGGTCCGAAGGACATCCATCTGGCCTCAACCAAGGCCAGGGTTTTTTCTGACCTGGGCCCGGCCTGGTGGAACGCTCTCCCACTGGAGATCTGGGCCCTGTGGGACCTGTTACAGTTTCGCAAGACCTGTTCTGCAAGGCCTTTGGCTGAGTGCCAGCGGGTGTCCTCCTTCTTCCATCTAAGACCACCACTTCTTCTGGGGCTGCCCTCAGCCATCTGCTATGCCCGTACATGGACTACCAATATTTGTTTAAATAGCCTGCTCCTGGACTATTTTAATGACTTCTAAAAAATTATTATAGATTTTATGTTTTTGGGGCTTTTAATGTATTTTTAATGTTGTTAGCTGCCCTGAGCCCATCTGTGGGGAGGGCAGGGTATAACTTGAATAAAATAAATAAATAATAACAAAAAAGAAGGCAAGGCCTGTGATATCGCCTTTCCTACACTATCAGCACCACCTCAGACCTGGTGAGAGTAGCAGCAGAAAGCAGATGCCAAATTAATAGCAGAAAGCTCTGAAGAGTTCTCAGAATGCAAAAGTGGGACTATGTTCATCTCTCTTCTCTACTTTGGCTCCAGTGGTTCATGTCAGTGTGTGTAACAGCTGATGGCTCATTCTTGGAATAAGAAGCAAACGTACCCATTTCCCATATCCCTGAATGAAGGTAACTGAGGTGACATTGAGACATTCCTGAACAATTTTCTGCAACAGCAACTGAGGGGTGGGGGCTTTCTGTACGGCTTCCGTTTTTTCCAATAGCCGCAGCCCATGGGCAAGGGACCCTAGGGAATGAAGTTTTTAAAGAACCTGATGACTCCCAGAGTTCTTTGCTGATCTGCTCAAGCTCAAAACGTTCATTTTCATTTTGAGCCGTAGAAGACTCTCTCAAGAAATCATATTCCGTCTGTGACTTATTATTATTTATGTTATTTACAGTCCACCTTTCTCACTGACACTCAAGACAGATTACATCATGTGAGATTAGTGCGGTCAATATCCAAGACTTTTCCATAAACAATGCTATAGGGTCAATAAATATAAGTTTACAAAGACGTAGCATGAGCAGGAATCCAACACAGAGTTGAAGAAATGCTGAACAGAACATAAGCAATTCGAGGGCTGACATTAGACAACATGAAAGCACAGGTAGCTCATGCATTTAAAACAACAGATAGTATGTAAGGCAACATAGTGGTGAAATCTATGGTCCCTAACTCATTAGCGAAGCATCTGAGACCCCCTCCCTACAATACAAAAGCCTTTTTGAATAATTCAGTTTTGCATCTTTTGCAAAAAGCCAGGAGGGTGGGGGCTCTCCTGACCTCCTCAGGCAGGCCGTTCCACAGTGTCATGTCTGCATCCCATTCACCCATGCCATTCATATGTTCTCTGTTCCCTGTATTGATTTGATCATACTGTGTAACTATATGCTCTCTTATTATGCTCATGTACTGTAGCCGTTAAATTCATGCCATCTCGAGCTTGCCTAAAAACAAAACTACTAATGTTGAGAATGTTATCTCTGAAGGTTCCTGACCTTGTACTAAAATGTATCTCTGCAAGAGACAGAGGGAGTCAAATTCCTTGTAATCTTCTGGCTTGCTCTGGCCAGACAACGCTATTGTGTTTCTCATGAGAATTGGGACTTTTGCGCCTTTTTGCTAACTGCCCCAGGGGAGGGGGAATCCTAATCCTTATATCAAAGTGCCTTAGCTTGTATTCTCATTCCTGCCAATTCCTATTCATCTTTGAAGGACCTGTGAACTTAATGGATCTCTATTATTAGACCTTTTCAACCAAGACCCTGGAGTACTTGCTGTGAGGGGCTTGGGGCTCTATCTGTCATGGACTGCCATTCCTACAACTGACACACAGGTTAGGGGCCACCACAGAGAAACCCCTGTATGGGCTGCTGTTGATTTTGCCCATGTGTGGGGTGGCACCTGCAGAAGACCCTGTTCAGATGAGCGAAGCTGCCGTGGAAGAACATGGGCAGGGAGGCTGTCCTGTAGGTTTGCCGGACCAAGGCTGTGAAGAGCTTTGTATGTCATAACCAATACGTTGAACTGAGCACGGTAACTGAAAGGTAGCCAATGGAGTGACTACAAGATGGAGGTGATGTTCATGCTCCTGCTCACTCCTGATAACAATCAAGCTGCAGCGTTTTGCACCAATTGGAGTCTCCTACTTAATTTAGACGGGAGACCTACGTATAGTGCATGATTATATTACAATCATGTTAGCAGACAGGAATAGGGGGACGAAGCTCCAAGTGGCAAAGTATGGCTAGATGGTCATTAATAGGAGGAAATCCTGGCTTAGTGTGCAGATGCAGAATCCTAGATAAGTATTGTTACAATTTGATAATATAAGGTAATTTGAGTTTTTGGTATTTATATTATGTAAATTATAGTAAGCTACAATTTTAATGATTGCCTGGATATTTTAAGTTTAATGGTTGTTGTGGGTTTTCCAGGCTGTATTGCTGTGGTCTTGGCATTGTAGTTCCTGACGTTTCACCAGCAGCTGTGGCTGGCATCTTCAGAGGTGTAGCACCAAAAGACAGAGATCTCTCAGTGTCACAGTGTGGAAAAGGTGTTGGCAGGTCATTTATATCTACTCAGGAGGGGTGGGGTTGAGCTGAGTCATCCTGTGGATTGGTGCTTGATGTGCTAATCCATATGCAAAAGAACCTCCTCAGGATACAGTGAAGCCTCCCGCCATTAGCATTCCACACCCTGGGAAACTCTTACAGGATGACTCAGCTCAACCCCACCCCTCTTGAGTAGATACAATGACCTACATCTTTTCCACACTGTGACACTGAGAGATCTCCGTCTTTTGGTGCTACACCTCTGAAGATGCCAGCCACAGCTGCTGGCAAAACGTCAGGAACTACAATGCCAAGACCACGGCAATACAGCCCGGAAAACCCACAACAACCATCGTTCTCCGGCCGTGAAAGCCTTCGACAATACATTTTAAGTTTATATTGTTGCCAAATAATTATGCTTTTAGGACGGATCAATTTTATTTTATTTTATTTAAAGATTGGTTTATTAAGTAAATTTCTAAAGGTGGTAATTTGTTGAAATATGTACCTTTTAGATCTTTCTTTTAAGATGGCGCGTGTCTCACTGATGTGCAATCATGTAATTTGAATTGATTTTGAGAATGTGATGGCCTCTGGCTAATAAACTTTGCTGAGTGAGTGACATTACTCAAGCATTACCTGATATTCATTTCCTGAACCAGGTAGATAAAGACTTTTGTGACCGTTAGGGCTGCTGAGACCTTCAATGTGAACATGATCACCAGCTGAACTTATTTGGATCGAGCTCCTGGCTCACATTTGAGCAGAGCTCCTTGACCAGATTCCCTCAGTGTCCAACTTGCTCACTGTACTGAGCAGATTTCTGGTTATGCAGAGGTCTTTTGTGCCGCCTTGTTAGAGAACCTTCACTTACTTCTGGGCTGCAGCTTGAGCTGTTGAGCAGCCTTCCAAAAAACAAAAGAAAACAGCATGCATCCCCCAGGGTCATGGCCAGGTCATGAAAGTGATCTATTTGACAAGCCCAAATTTTAAAGCTTAAAAACAAAGTGGTTTTTTTTAAAAAACAGCTACTGGTTGCTGAGTGGGAGATAAATGACAACTTCCGCAGGGACTTGTAAGAATGTACAAGTGTGAATTTATGTGGATCCACACAGCTTGATAGCCATTCGGAGAGAGCAAATGTTGTTATCCTAATAAGTCACCATAAATACCATAAAACTGTAAAAAATCACAGAGTTGAAACAATTAATCATTAAAACCATGAATATAAAATACATTAAAACGTCATTTTAAAGCACCAATATTTAAAAAAAAACCTTATGGACAGCTAAAATATATATTCCCCTTTACCCAGATTCAGAGTATCTCTACACAAGACATCTTACACAAAAACGCTCAAGTGTAAAGGGATGCAATGTTAGCCAGGAAGCATAGTTTAAAAAAACAGAGCCAGAGGCTCTGTCAATTTCACTTCTCTGCAGGAGATAGTTTAAAAGGACAAAGCCTGCGGAGATCCTTCCTCAGAGGATTTGTTAATTTCATCTTCGCCGCCCTAAAAGCGCTGTCAATTTCACCTCCCCTTCTGGGAGGCAAAGATAAAATGAACAAACCCTCTGAGGAGCGATCTCCACCAGCTCTGTGTAGAGTGGTGAAATTGACAGAGTCTTTGGCTCTGTCTTTTTAAACTACTCTTCTTGGTTAACACTCCCTACACTAGAGCATTCTCCTGTAAGATGTCTCATGTAGAGAGACTCTCCAGCTGGTGATGTAAAAGCAGAGGTGAACCACCAGTCACAATATTCTCCCATACCACCCTACTGGTGTTAATACATGTGCCAAAGTGAGAAGCAAAGACATAGCTTGTATTTGATCAGGCAAGCGCTCTCCCCATCCTGTCCCCCAGTGGAAGGTGGGGCCGACTAAGGTAAGATGCAAGAGCTGAAAACCGAGCCAAGTTCTCCCTTTTCAATGACAAGGATCACATCTCAGTGTTCCAACAACTCTTGAATTTCATGTCAGTGCCTTAAAAATGCAGCCGCTCCTGAGTAATACAAGTGTTTTCAGCATTTTTCTCAATCAGGCAAACCAGGGGGGGAAATGCTGAATGCGAAGGAACGTAGTCAACTCAGACATAGGAAAGGGTCAGGGCTGAGTTTCCCTCCCCCACAATGCTCCATTTACACAAGAAGTTGGACACACACACACACAACAGGGGATCTAGGCAGAAAATATAGAACAGATATAGATCTGTTCCAGTGCCTTCTTGCATTCAGTCTGCAAGGGATGATTTTCACTGTCTATCAAGCAGGGGTGCATCTTCTGTCTATCTGCAATTGGGAAGAAATGGTCCCATGGGTGAGGGCTGCAGTTTCCAAGATTCTCATCCTAATTGAACATGGAGGGTAAGGACGGAGCAATAGCAAAAAAAGTGGATCCCATCTAAGCCAATGGCAATGGCTATTGGATGGATGAATCAACGGAGTTTCACATATACGCTAACACCAGGTTTTCTGGGTATTTGATCCATAAGGATCACATCTACTTTGGGCTGTTTATTTTTTCTGCACTAGAAAAATGCTCCATTTCTACTGCTGGATTTCTGGGGGAAAGAGGACACATCAGTTTCGTATACATTTATGGCGCAAACGAAGCTCAAAGGTGATATAAGGCTTGTATATATTTATCTCATATGACAACATTTTAATGGAGAAGAGTATCTGGTTAAGTTGCCAGAGAACCCCTTTCTGGAATGGATACTTTTGTAAGAGTGGTTAGAGCCTATTTGTTCAGGAAGAGGAAATGAAGGACTACGGTTGTCTATCATCATCTGTTCTCCTGACTAGACATGGGCACGAACAGAACAAAACTCACAAACATGGTGTTCGTTATTCGTTGCCATCCACGAACAACAAACAATGAACATTGATGAACATGACCTGCTCATGAACATGTTCGTTATTCGTTGTTCATGGGGGCCAGCAGGCTCTCCTCCAGCCATCAAGATCCCTACTGAACCACTCCCAGAAACCCTACCTGAGCAGGCAGCAGGAAAGGTACCAATAATAAATAATAGCTTGGCGCAGAGCCCGGCAGCAGCCCTGGAACTTGAAGGGGTAGATCCCTATCCCACCACACACAAAGACAATTCAAGCTCCAATGCACTCTCCCTGTCTCTCTCTCAAAATGCCAGCAGCAACTGTCTCCCTCTCACTGTCTGCAAAAACAGAGCTGGGAGCCTCCCCCCCCCCTGTTCTTTCCTTCCTTTGTAACTAATTTGGAGCTCCAAACTTGAAAGGAAGCCCTGCCCTACAAGCTAAATTGGGCTTAGATTGGAGTTTCCAGGGCAACAGCAGGAGTTCAGACAGCGTTCAGGCAGTCCCTGCCTAAGTTGCCAAGGGAATTGATTGCAGCTGCCAGACTGTCTGGCTTGACGAACAGCAACGAACGAGACTTGCAACAACCACCTGTTCGTTTAGAGTGGGGCCTCACAAACAGCTTGTTCGCAAACAGCAGATTGGGCTGTTCGCGGCTTTTTTTGTGTGTGTATTGCTGTTCGTGCCCGTCTCTACTCCTGACTCCTCATGAAGAGCTGATGCCAAACCAGGACTCCTGCATTCTGATGTGGGACAATTTAGAGGCATGTGTATGTGCTGGCCATGCATCTACATTTCACCAAGCAAGTCTTAAAGGGTCTAGGAAAAAACATGTTCTTCTGTTATAGAGTAGGTTAACCACATCACACCAGGGGCCCAGAAATGCCTCTTGCTAGACGTGGAATCGGAATGTCGCAGTGCTCTTATGGAACTGAATGATAACCTACAATGGGGAGAAGCTCCTCAATATTTTAAACTGGGAAACTAATTCTTAGGAATGTTTGCAGTAGATCAGTTCATCCCTTACAGTTAAATCCCTTCACATGTCCAGAAAAAAAGAGGAAAAATAAAACACACCGGCCTCTAATTCACAGAAAAGCAAGATGTATTTTTCTTTCTTCCCAGGCAATGCCAAAAATGTTTTCGCACAGCCCTACCTGGGAAGCGAGCTATATAAATATTTGGGTTATTTTCTGATAATAGGCTAGTCAGTACTAAAAATGGAGCAGAGGGGACATAAGATGGTTGGCTTATAGCCCCCGGCCTTGCCACTGCTTGTTTATAAAAGGCTGGGAACTGGGAAAAACCGTTAGCAAGGCTCATCACTTTGGGGGGAGGGAGGGGCTTACCACCAGTAACCTCCTTTAATTCTAGCATGAACACAAGCCACTGAAAGGGGAATTAAGAAGCCAATGGACCATCAAAGAATAAAAACATTCCCCAAACCGGGGAAAAACCCAACCACAAGTATTTCAACTTTTGACTGGCTCAGCTTTTCCAAGTCCCCCAAGACCATTTCTGGAGTTTACCATCAAATTTGTCTTACTGCCTCGCAGGGCGGAGTGACCAACCTTGCTGAAAGATTGAAACACTGAAATGAGTAACCACCACAGAATCTGAACCAAGAGTGGCACTCTCTGTCTGAGCAGAGGGCCTCGGGAGGGGGAGGCTGCTGTGGGTACAGCTCAGAGCTGTGATCCTCCGCACAATTCGGCCGCTGAAATCCAACCAACTTCAACACAATTGGTGGTTACAATGAGGAAACTCAAAGGTGGGGTTGAAGTTCTCCAGAACTAACATCCAGGATGAGCCCAGCTAAAAGGCAGCCTGCTGAATGTGGGGCAACCTTTCTAACAGGGCTCCCGGGGCATGTTTGTGTCCTGTTTGGCCTCAGCTGATCCAGAACAAACCCAAGTCAACCATGGCCATTACAAACAGTGCTTGGACACTCTGTGGGTGTTCTGTCTGACTGCCTTCTCCCATTCAAATTCTAACTATATTTGTGGTTTATAACAGCATCTCCCTTTCTGTTACAGCATTTGAAAACCTGGCACAAGCTCATGTCTCAAAGCCCTTTGTAGATGCACAGGGTGGGATCCTTCCAGTCCGGATTTCTTACTGATTCGAACCAACTGCTCGGATCTGCCAGGCCACTCTCAAAAGACTTCACTGTGGGCAGTAAAAGAACTTTATTGAAAAGCTGCTAGTATCATGGGCTTACTCCATCTTTGCCAGGAATAACGTTCACATGCAAGCACCAAACATATATAGGCTTTCAGAGCATGGGCAAAACCTAAGATCCTCCACCCCCACCCCCCCAGTCAGCTAAGCTCAGCGGGAAAGCATCTAAGCAGGAAACCAGCAGAACTGATTTATGGGATTTTCAAGGTCATGGTGTCTGGAACTACTGGGTGCAGTTCAGAGGAGCATACAGATAACGGCAGGAACAAATGCCTCCCTTGCTTAGTTTCACATCACCAGTCTGAAAGGCATGGCGAGTAACAGTTGCAGTCCAGTCAAAGAATAGCTTCAGTATTTAACCATAACCATAACATAAAGCATTAGACCAGGGCTCATTTTGAGGGGGAACGTGCAGGAACGCAGTTCCGGCAGTTCCCCAAAGAGGTCACATGTCAGGTGGCCCCGCCCACCTGACTCTCGGCCTTTTGGGGCCCGTTTCAGCCTGGATTGGGGCCGAAATGGCCCAGAGTGGGCCTCTGACGGGTGGTGGATCACTCTCCCGCTCAGCAGCGGCCCAATCCTGACCATTTTGGGCCCCTTTTTGGCCGTTTCCAGCCCCTTTTTGCCATTTTGGGCCCAATTTTGGCACTGAATGGCCAGGATTGGGTCCAAAACAGCCAGGATAGGTAATGTCAGGGGGGGTGGCATATGCAAATCAGTTATCCTAATGGAACACTTCCAGTGAGGTCAAGGGGTGTGGGATATGCTGATGAGTTATGTTCATGAGTTATGCTCATGAGTTCCTCCAGCTCTTTTTCTACAAAATGACCCCTGCATTAGACTATGATCATAACAGCAGGGGGTTGCTGGGTAGGACAGATGATGCTCAGCACCTGACATCATGAACCTTCTGAGCTGTGCAAACATGATTCAAGAAGTAAGGGTGAGGTGCAGGTCAAGTAAAGTAATTTTGCCTGAACCCTCAGACTGATTTAGTTATGACTGTTCATAGCAAGGAGAACAGAGAGCATGATGTGTAAACCTCCTGCGACAGTGGAGCGTGGCAGAAAAGCTCCTGAATTTGGAGAAATGCTCCTAAGCCTGCAGAAAAGCTTCAAGCTTGGCTAAGCAGAGTGGTAAGATCAGGGCTTTGAGGGGACAGTACTCACTGGTACCGAGTCCTGGCATCGTTTTCAGGGCCCTCCCAAGTCCAGAGGGGAATTGGTAGAACTAGTAGAAATCAGTGTTAAATTATATATGAATACATGCTTTTTTAAAAAAAAAAACATAAAAGCACCAAGTAAGATGCAGCCGAATATGTTTGGGACATAAAGGTAGGTAAAGGTAGTCCCCTGTGCAAGCACTGAGGGCCAAGCTACAAGTGATGAATGACACTTGAACAGCAAGTGTATTTCTCCCTGTTCACTTGCCCTCCACTCAATCCACTTGCTGTTCAAGTGTCATTCGTTACTTGTAGCTTAGCCCTCAGTCATTACTGACCCATGGGGGGGGGGGGGGCGTCGTATCATGACATTTTCTTGGCAGACTTTTTGCTACAGGGTGGTTTGCCATTGCCTTCCCCAGTCATCTACACTTTACCTCCAGGAAACTGGGTACTCACTTTACCGACCTTGGAAGGATGGAAGGCTGAGTCACCCTTGAGCCGGCTACCTGAACACGCCAGGATTGAACTCAGGTCATGAGCAGAGCTTGGACTGCAGTACTGCAGCTTACCACTCTGTGCCACGGGCCTGGTATATGTTTGGGACATGCTAGTTATATAATATATAACTTACCTTATAACTGGAAAAATGCTTTTTTTTTTCTTTTAGTTAACCTTTGGGGTTTTTTTAAAGCAAAGTCCAGTAGCTTTTCTTACAGCAGTGGTTTACATTCCCTATCATTCTTACAGCAGTGGTTTATATTCCTTTTTGTGCTGTCAAAGTCATAGCACACTTACCTCCTACTCACTTTAAAAAAAAATGCAAAAGCTAGACATATAAATAGAAACCATTATGCTCACTTCCGGTGTAAATTCAACAAAGAAAAAAAATTAAACCTGCTTCCTCTATCATTTCCAATGTTTCTTTGATTTTTAAAATTGCCTTGTCAATACTGAAATTTTGTCAAAACTTCTAGATTTCACTCAAAAGTAAAAAAATGTGATCTTGATGTTTCAGTGGGGGGGAAATCACTGTTTTGACATGTTTCATCAACTCATTAAGTTAGAAATGTGATTTTTTTTTCATTTTGACATATCTATTTCTAAGATTCTTTTATTGCTTTATTTTATGAAATATTTTGACATTTCGTTGCCATGCAAGGGGAAGAAACTTTAGTTTGAGACAAGTATTTAATTATTCTAAAGATAGATTGCCCAACATAGGAGCGGGAAAGGAGTTTACAGGCCACAAAAACCTCAGCCTTTGGACATATTGATTCATGGACGTTGGTATGGTAAAATGGTTCGGAGAACATGGTTATGGATTCAAAGTTTCTGGCTCAGATCAAAACACGGGTTGGACAAATTATGTCTTATTAAACTATAAGGTGCTACGAGAGTTGAAACTTATTAAATTATCATATATTTTAACCACAGATTAAATGCGAACTGATGCTATTTGGTGGTTTTTGTAACCTGCTTTAAGATCATTTGGTCCTGCACTTTTGCATCAGGGCCCTTTTTATGGGAAAAGAGGCGGTGGAACTGAGGGCCAAGCTACAAGTGACGAATGACACTTGAACGGCAAGTGTATTTCTCCCTGTCCACTTGCGCTCCACTCAATCCACTTGCTGTTCAAGTGTCATTCATCACTTGTAGCTTGGCCCTCAGTGGTGGAACTCAGGACTGCACAATGACGTCACTTTGGGTCATCTGGAACAAGGGAGGAGGTTTGTTGTTGGTTTTTTTGCACTTCTTAAATAAAGATTTATCCACCATTTTTCCAATGGACTGCTGGGTGTGTGTGAAAGAAATCGCGACTGAACAACTCACCCCGGCGACGATCCTTGTAACAATCACTTAACAATGCTAATAATAAACTTCACACTAACAACGACTAATTACTAACTAACTATTCAACTATTTACAGCACAACTAAACAAGCCAAGCTGAAAGAGAGAGCAGAAAGATGTCTGTTTCTTGCTGCGGCAAAAAACGAGCTGGGGAAATAAGAGGGTGACCTCCCTTGCCACGTGACCATTTCAGCGGAAAAATCCGGCTCAGAGAGGAATGTGGGAGAGGTTGCCCCCCCCCCAATAGCTTGGAAGTTAAAGAAATTTTGTTCCGAGCAGCTGGCCTGTGCAGGCGCAGTTCCAATGTGGGACTGCACTGAAGATGGTACATGAATGAATATTACTCCCATTCCGCAATCAATCGGCTGCCTATCAATTTACAGGCACAATTCTAGGTATTGGCTATCACATACAAAGCTTTTCTTGGGTTTGGGAGGAGTTTTTAAAAGTTTAAATCACTCTTGGTGAAAATGGTCACATGGCCAGTGGCCACGCCCCCTGATCTCCAGACAGAGGGGAGTATAGATTGGCAATCACAACCCCCCTCTGTCTGGAGTTCAGGGGGCGGGGCCACCAGCCATGTGACCATTTTCAAGAGGTGCCGGAACTCCGTTCCACCGCCCTCCAGCTGAAAAAAAGCCCTGTGCATCTCCATGCCTTCAATTGCACTCGGGTGTGTGGCCAGCCACCTGCCCAAGAACCGGATTCTCCAGCAGATATGAAAGACCTCTCTCCTTCCTGAGGCTTTGAAGAGCTGCTGCCGGCCTGAGTCAGATGGTCTGACTCAATATAAGGCCGGTCCACGTGGTTTAATTTTGAAGTGCCTCTGGTGATGTTTAAGATGGCTCCACTGTTCAGAACAAAATCAGACATTGCGGCAAGAGATCCCATCACTAACCTGAGCTCCTGCTTTTTAAAGTGCTAAGAACAGTTGGGGGGGGGAGATCTAGCAGTGCCTGCCAGTCTGGGAGGAGGGAACTGAGTCCTTTCCACCCCCACCCATGCTGTTTTCTTGACTTAAATCAGCTTTCCCCAGGTTGTTGTTTGTGCGGGTTTAAACCTTCATTTCAGCTAGGTAGCTTTGTTGGGCTGCAGTAGAAGAGCAAGATGTGGGTCCAGTAGCACCTTAAAGACCAGCTAGATTTCCAAGGGATGAGCTTTCAGGAGTCAAAGGTCCCTTCATCAGATCCTTGTTTGATCCTTCTGTATTTGCAGCCATGGTACATGTGTGCTTTCCCCCCACAGGACAAAAATAATGCAAAAGAAGCAGGAAGGGGAAAGTTTGGGGGGAAAGCTCACCCGGGCCCAATCCAATTCAGTCTGCTACTAATCATTTCCAATACCGCGACCGTCCAATTTGGCCTTGAAATCATATTGGCCACATTTCAGCATGCGCTGAAAGCCCTTCCAAATCAATGGACACCAACACCTTTAACTCCATGCTAATTATCAGTGTTCCCAGGTCCCTGTTGAGAGGAAGTGACGTCATCGTTTGAGACCCAAATCAGCCTGCTGCAAAGTGCAGGAATGCTCTTGGGCAGTGCAATGACATTACTCCCAGAAAGTGATGTCGTCGCGCCATCCAGGAAGCACACCCAGGAGGACCATTCCTGCACCACCACCACCCTGTCAGCTAGGTAAGTGGTGGCAAGGGATGGAGGGTGGAAGTGGGGGATCTCCCAGCCCCACCAATGGAATGGGCATTATCGCCATTATAGCCATTCAATACTGCCCAATTATAGTGGAACAGAGCAGGGTGTGGATAAATGTACATGTCCCAACCCAACTTTGATGTTCCCTTTTGCTTGCTAATCAGGAATAAAATTCTTACTCAGGTTCCTGCTCTTAGGTTTACACTGCAGAGATGGGTATGTTCAAAACAGCATCCGATTATTAGCAAGAAGACACAGGGATGGGAGCAACCGGTTTCAGACAAGGGAGCTCAGGCAGTCTACAATTCTAACCAACAGAACTAACCAGCAGGGACTCCACCCCCTGAGACTAATGGGCCAAACTACAAGTGATGAATGACACAGGTTGGACACTTGTCAGCTTCCCTCAAGTTTTGATGGGAAATGTAGGCAGCTTGGTGGAATGTTGGACCATTGACAGTTGAAAAGTCCATTGGACAGCCGTCGGAGAGCCAAGCTGCAAGACCAGAATGCCTACATTTCCCATCAAAACTTGAGGGAAGCTGACAAGTGTCCAACCTGTGTCATTCATCACTTGTAGCTTGGCCCTAAATGAACACACACAAATATCAGAGGGAGGAACAGACTGTTCCATTGTTATGTATACAAGAAATACACCACACCATGAAGGGACATCTGAGTGACTTTCACACAACCAGCCAGATGTGCAAGTCCACAGCTAGACTGGCTTTCCTGAACTAGCTGGCTGTGTTTTCTCACTCCAGAGAATGACAACATCCACCGCTATCCAAGGCCCCTGATTGCGGCACACAACCATTGCCTGTGGCTCATTGTACGTGATGAAAGATTGTGACCAACAATTTAGTAATCCTTTTGCTGAGCTGCTACTTTCCCAAAGAAGCAGCTAGTACAAAGACAAGCGCACGTATGCCACAGTATAGGAATTCAAAGCCATTTCATGAATGATTCCAACGAGGTGTCGTGAGTTCTTTCAATTCCAGAGTGCATCCTCCATAAATGATCTCTTCCAGCCTTTCCTAACTTTCTATAATGATCACAGCTAGTTTTGTGAGTTAACGCTTAATAGAACAGCTTAATTTATAACCCCAAGGTGGCCCCTTGAGGACGGGAGCCTCCGTTTTCTTGAGTGTATTTCTGTTCTCTCCTATTTCTCCACCAGAAGATATTTAAACTGCCACAGAGGGGTTTCTGAAATATACTGCAGCCCTTTAAAATATTTGTTGAAAACCAAATGAATATACAATTTTCTTTCTACTCAGAGAGAGTACTCAGAGAGGTCTGCTAGGTACTGTTTTTAGGGAAGACATGGGAAATTCATGACTTATTTGCAAATTACTATAAAATTTATATTTGAGGTACTTTTTTCAGTAATAAATAAAAAGGTACACAACTGTCACCATATTCTGAAGTGTAAGAGATGTGAAAAGGCTCCAGCGAAGAGAAAAGGTGTTATTGAAGCATTTATTTATTTATTTTATTTATAGTCCGCCTTTCTCACTGAGGGCCAAGCTACACATGACGAATGACACTTGAACGGCAAGTGTACTTCTCCCTGTTCACTTGCCCTCCACTCAATCCACTTGCCGTTCAAGTGTCATTCGTCATGTGTAGCTTGGCCCACAGACTCAAGGCAGATTACATAGTGTGAAATTAGTACAATCAAATACCAAGGACATTTCCATACAGTATCAAGGATGTTTCCATAAACAGTGATATAGAGTAAATAAATACACGTTTACAAAGACATAGCATTAGCAAGGATCCAATACAGAGCTGAAGAATTGCTGAAACAGAACATAATCAATTCTAGGACTGACATTAGATAACATGAAGCACAGGTAATACATAGGAGTACATATTTAAAGCAGCAGATAATATGTAAGGCAACATAGTGGTGAAGTCTGTGGTCCCCAACTCATTAGTGAAGCATTTGAGACCCCCTCCCTATAATACTTCCTTCCTATCAGAGTAAAAATCCTTTTTGAATAATTGTGTTTTGCATCCTTTGAAGAAAGCCAGGAGAGTGGGGGCTCTCCTCAAGCAGACGGTTCCATAGAGTAGGGGCCACCACAGAGAAAGCCCATGAGCGGGCTGCTGTTGATTTCACCCATGTACAGGTTGGTACTTGCAAGATACCCTGTTCAGATGAGCGAAGCTGCCATGGAGGGACATAGGGAGAGAGGCGGTCCCGTAGGTATGCTGGACCAAGGTCGTGAAGGGCTTTGTATGTAATAACCATTACCTTGAACTGAGCACGGTAACTGATGGGTAGCCAATGGACTGACTGTAGGATGGGAGTGATGTTCATGCCTCTGTTTGCTCCTGTTAACAGTCAAGCTGCATTGGGGGATTCATTGACATTTGGGAACTTGGCAACAGTCCTACTCCATCCCCCACACCTGAATCCAATCTGGAATGTCATGAACTTCTAATCTTGTGTAATAAGCACGCCCATTCACCCCGTATTTCACATGTTCAGGTTAATTTTACGTGCTCTGGTCACCTAGACACAAGTCCTGTTGATTCAGGGATATACTGAGGTCAGGATCAAAGGGAAAGTTCTAATTCCAGTTCAAGGGTTTATGCGTGTTATGCATGTGTTTAGACCTAGGGATTAAAATTTAGGCTCAGTTCTAATCGATATGCATTCTTTGCTATTTATTCTAGCTGTAATATAATAAATTAGTGATTAGAAATTAGGTTTGTTGCACAGAGGCAGACAATGGCAAACCACCTGTGCTCATCTCTTGCCTTGAAGACCCCATGAGAGGTTGCCATAAGGGGGTTGCAACTTGATGGTATGCTTTTCTTATGCCCGCTATGTAAGGCATATGAATGCAGATGCAGTTTATCCAGTTGTTTACATTGTGTGTGTGTAAAGTGCTGTCAAGTCACAACTGACTTACGGAGACCCCTGCTGGGGCTTTCAGGCAAGTGAGAAGCAGAGATGGTTTGCCACTGCCTTCTGCTGCAGAGTCTTCCTTGGAGGTCCCCCCTCTAAGTACTCTTCTCCAAACTGACGGTATGCAGTACGACGTAACTTCAAAGAATAAACATCATGACTTCAGTCTTCATCAGACACAAACAACCCTGTACTTGCAACTTTGGAAGCCTCTTATAAACAATTGTGGATTGATAATAGACCTATCTGAGGGCCAAGCTACACATGACGAATGACACTTGAACGGCAAGTGGATTGAGTGGAGGGCAAGTGAACAGGGAGAAATACACTTGCTGTTCAAGTGTCATTCGTCATGTGTAGCTTGGCCCTGAGTTGTTATTACCTACCTAGGTATATGGAGCAGAACACAACCTTTACTTTGAAATGGGAAACATCTCCACTGCAGCTAGTGAAAAATGCCCAGAGAAGGAGGGTCTTCAATTGGCTGTACAACTAGATGCTGGTCCTTGTCCTGGATTCTTTCCAGGCCAGCTTTGAATTAAGTTCAGTGAACGATGCTACCTTCAGCATGCAAGGAAAATATACTCTCTCGGGGCGAAGCTACAAGTGACGAAGGACACTTGAACGGCAAGTGTATTTCTCCCTGTTCACTTGCACTCCACTCAATCCACTTGCTGTTCAAGTGTCATTCATCACTTGTAGCTTGGCCCTCAGACTTTCTGGCAATGGGACTCTTAATACAAGAATATTAATGTTCTTGGACAGTTCACCTCCAGTCTGGAATATGATACCCACCTGAGTTTGGAGAAAGTGACGCCGCCAGCTAATGGGGAAAGCAGAGATACAGGGCCAAGCTAGCAGTGACGAATGACACTTGAATGGCAAGTGAACAGACTCACATGTATTCCTCCCTGTTCACTTGCATTCCACTTGCACTCCACTCAATGATCGAGTGGAGTGCAAGTGGAATGCAAGTGAACAGGGAGGAATGATCAAGTGGAGTGCACTCGATGATCGAGTGAAGTGGAATGCAAGTGAACAGGGAGGAATACATGTGAGTCTGTTCACTTGCCATTCAAGTGTCATTCGTCACTTCTAGCTTGGCGCACAGTCCAGGGTCAGGAGGCATTTGAGAGGTAAAGTCTGAAGCTTCCAGCTAGATTACATGGAAACTAGAATGCAGCCTGGTGGCAGGAAGCTCCCTTTACACTGCACTTGTCAATAAAACAAATGCTACATTGATCTTTAGTGTTCTCTCGCCTGCCAAGAAGCTCAGCCTCAAAGCGTTTCCCCCTGGATCCTCTCACTCTTTGAGAGTGCATGCAACACGGAAGTCAATCAACCTGTTTGCACAGAGAGACAGCCCTCCTAGACAGAAACAGTCATTTCAGAGACCATCAAACAGAGAATAGAACGTTTCCAGACACCCATAGGTAGAACAGTACTTTCTGCTGGGTTGTTCCTTAAAAAAACAAAAAAGAAATGGCATACACATTTAGGTGTTGATGTCCATGGCTCTCAAACTTAGCTAAGGCATGGACTTCAGCTCCATGTCATGTCCATTGCTACAGATAGCACTAAATAAATCATGCGCTCACCACTTCGTGGCGCCACTACAGTGCAAAGGCATGCTTCAAAAGCACGGATCCTCATGGATCCTCTGGATTTTTACATCGGGTCACTCAAAATGCAGGGCACAGTCTGAATGCACAGTGTGGGAAGGAGCATACAGACAGAAATGCTATTAGCATCACACAAGTATAATTCCCGGGTTGATTTGGGAACTCCATCTGTCTGCATGATCTGCCTATTAGACGGGCCAGTCCTGCTGCAAGCAGCGGGGAAGGGGGGATTGGTGCAATATCCCTTGTGAAGACGAGGCTGCTCATGATTGGAAACATACTTTCTAAACTTGGTAGAGCCCGGGCATTGCCACACGTTATTGATGCAGACCCCCCTCCATCATGCAACAGAGAGCTCCGGCTCTGAGGGTTCCAGCTGTTATGAATGGGACCACTGGTGGAGAGGAAGCTCATAAGCACCCCTTCAATCTGCTTGTAACTTCTTCCAGTTCGGAGCTAGTCTCCCTCCCAGCCACCAACTGGGACCATGGCCGGAGAGAGAAGAAGGGAAAGGGCCAACACTTATCCATCACTTTTGAATCCACGTCCAGCAGAGGAGCAAGATTTGGGTCCATTAGCATCTTAAAGATCGGCTAGATTTCCAAGGGATGAGCTTTTGAGTCAAAGGTTCCTTCATTAGATACCAAATATCTGGCAAAGGGAACTCTGACCCTTGAAAGCTCATGTCCTGGGATTCTAACTAGTCTTTAAGGAGCTACTGGACCTGAATCTTCCTCTTCTACTGCAGATCAACATGGCTACCCACCTGAAACTAAGCCCAGCAGAGTCCCCCCACTGGCCAACTGCTCTTAGTCAGTCCCCCAGTGGGAGAGAAGGCAGTATCCAGGCACCCTTCCATTTGGACCGGACCAGACCTTGCTGAGAACGCTTCTCTGAGAAGCATTTCAAGATAAGAGTTCAGTGCAAAAAAGAGGAGGGACAGAGAGGATTTATTTCCTCCCTCTTTCTTGCAAAACTAGAACCCAGTGAAACTCTTTTAAGCTGTTATCCATTTGGGAATCCCTTTTTGAAAAATGCTTAAAAGTAGAATAAAATACAGTCAATCAATATCTGAATGTCGTTGTTAAACACACGTGTTTCAAAAAATCAATAACCACTTAATGTTGCCATAGCCCAAGGGATAAGCGAGGGGTGTAGAAAAAGGGATGCCCCCTTGCCACTTCCCTACATTTTCTAGATAAAAAGCATGAATTATTAGGACACTAGTAACAAAGCCTGTTGTGGGGGAAAATACAACAGGCTCTAGAAAAGGGAGGGCAGGCAAGCGGGCATTGCCTCCTCTTCCATGACTGATGCCAGCCAGGTGAAGACAGGGGTGGGGGGGGGTAGACATTGCCAGCTGCTCCGCTCCTGACTCTAGCTGGGTGAGGGGAGGACGGGAATTGCCAACTGCTTCGCTACTGATCCCAGCTGGGTGAAGGGGGCGGACAATGCCTCCTGCTCCACACCTGATTTTGGACAGGGGAAGGGGGGGCCAGGCATTGCCACCTGCTCCACACCTGATTCCAGCAGGGTGAAGGGGGTGGGTATTGCCTCCTCCTCCATGACTGATCCTGGCCAGGTGAAGGTGGGGGGCAGACATTGCCACCTGCTCTGCTCCTGATACCGGCCAGGTGAAGGGTGCCGGGCATTGCCACCTGCTCTGCACCTGATCCCAGCTGGGTAAAAAGGGGTTGGGCATTGCCTCTTGCTACGTGCCTGATCCCAGCAACATGAAGGTGGAAGGTGGGCATTGCCACCTGTTCCACGCCTGATCCTGGCCGCGTGAAGGGGGGATGGGCATTGCCACCTGCTCTGCACCTGATCCTGGCTAAGTGAAGGGGGGACTGGCATTGCCACCTCCTCTGCTCCTGATCCCGGCTGGGTGAAGGTGGGCGGGCATTGTCTCCTGCTCTGTGCCTGATTCCGTCCTGTTGAAGGGGGGAGGGCATTGCTGCCTGCTCCATATCAGATCCCAACAGGGTGAAGTGGGGCAGTCATAGCTGCCTGCTCCACAAACGATTCCAGTGGGTTGAAGGGGGAGTGGGCATTGCCACCTGCTCCACTTCTGATCTAGGCTGGGTGGGGTGGGCATTGCTACCTGCTCCGTGCCTGATCTCTGCCAGGTAAAGGGTGGCGGGCATTTCTGCCTGCTCCACATCTGATCCCGATGGGGTGAGGTAGGGTTGGCATTGCCACCTGCTCTGCTCCTGATCCCAGTTGGGTGAAGGCAGGGGGTGGGCAATGCCACCTGCTGTGCTCCTGATTTCAGCTGGATGAAGGGGAGCAAGCATTGTCATCCACTCCACTCCTGATCCCAGCTGAGTGAAGGCGAGGGGCAAGCACTACCACCTGTTCTGCTCCTGATCCCAGCTGTGTGAAGGCTTGGGGTGGGCATTGTCACCTGCTCTGCTCCTGATCCCAGCTGTGTGAAGTGAGGAGGCAGGCATTGCCACCTGCTCTGCTCCTGATCACAGCTGGGTGAAGGTGAGAGGCAGGCATTGCCACCTGCTCCATTCCTGATCCCAGCTGCATGAAGGGGGTCAGGCATTGCCACTTGCTCCGCACCTGATCCCAGCCTGGGCTTCCCACCACAGTGGGCTCTTGGAGGGTTGGACTGCCTCTTCTGGGCTTCCCTCCACAGCAGCGCCCCCTGGAGGTGAACCAGGGTAGGAAGTGAGTTGTCTGGAACATGATTAGTATTATATAATTGGATAGACTGGGATCCTCACATTCTTATTCCCTGCTGCTCTCCAGCCCAACAATGACCACATGCTAATTATAGGTCTTTAACATTAGCACCCCGGGCCATTTGCCAGGCTGATTTCTTGATTACATTAATAGCCAAAATTCCAGAATGTACAGAAGGATATAAGCATAGTGTCCAGATCATGAGAAGAGATGGTATCACTCTACTCGGCTCTGGTTAGACCTCACCTAGAGTAATGTGTTCAGTTTTGGCACCACAATTTAAGAAGGATATAGACAAGCTGGAACGTGTCCAGAGGAGGGCAATGAAGATGGTGAGGGGTCTGGAGACCAAGTTCTATGAGGAAAGGTTGAAGGAGCTCGGCATGTTTAACCTGAAGAGGAGGCAACTGAGAGGTGATATGATCTTCAAGTACTTGAAGGGCTGTCATATAGAGGATGGCACTGAGTTGTTTTCTGCTGCCCCTGAAGGTCGGACTAGAACCAATGGCTTGAAATTACATCAAAAGAGGGTAATTCTGATCACCACCTTGGGGTCGAGTAGCCATTTTCCACAGGCCAGTTTGGCTAGGGATCCTGGAAGTGTTTTGCCATCTTCTGGGCATGGATCAGGGGTCACTGGGGCAGTTGGGGGTGGGAGGAGTTGTGAATTTCCTGCATTGTGCAGAGGGTTGGACTGGATGGCCTTGAAGGTCCCTTCCAACCCTATGATTCTATGATTCTATGATTCTAACCCCTTCACAGCTTAAAAGAGTTTTAGTCAGACCTCATTTTTCAAAAATTAGGAAACAAGTAAACCCTCCGCCTTCTACATTACATTTTTAAACATGGTATTAGGCTAACCATAACGGTTGATACAATTAATCAGTGTACGCACTGATTTATAATATGGATTTAAATCGGAGTAAGCTCTATAGCTGGAAGTCGATTCCACTGAAATTAATGAAAGCATGGATCCAGTCGGGGAGCAGTGCTAATTCAGAATATGATGGATCTCTAATCACAAGATTTCTGTCTGTTAAAATTAATCACCAGGGTCTACACAAGCATAGTAAATAACATACTACTGATTGCATCTACTCCCCCTCTCCACCTATATATCTGACCAGTTTCTTCTTACCCTCCATGCATCTGATGAAGAGAACAGTGATTCTCGGAAGCTTATGCTACGGTAAAGTTGGTTAGTCTTAAAGGTGCTACTGGACTCTTTTCTATTTTGCTACTACAGACTAACACGGCTAACTCCTCTGGATAGTAATAACACGTGGCTGTATCCTTATACACAGGAAACACCACATGGTATAATATTTCATCATTAAGTCAGTGAACATCAGCACAAGATAGCAAATGGCTTGCTGGGTTTTCCCATGCTGAAGTGTCATCTTTATGCGCAGGAGCATGGACAAGAGAGTACATCAGGTTCCAGAATATCTGACCAGTATTTAACAGTAGCAAAACACGGGAATGCAAACACCAGACAAACTCTCATTCTTTATTTCTTTATGATGGAAATGCTTTTGAAATTCATGCAGAGGTCCTTTCGGTTTTTGAAATCTCCCCAACAAACATTTGGGCTGGTATCAGAGATCAAACCTTGTCACCCCCGGCACTTTCCCCATGAACCCTTAGAGGACAAAGCATTTGGCTCTTGGTGAAGTGAATCACCCTGTTTAAGTAAGAAAGGTCACCATCGTATTCTGAGACCCAGACAAAAGAATAAGACAAATTTAAATCAGCCCCAAACCATCGGTGGGTGGATCGTTTCTACTTATGGACTTTGCTGGCCGGGCGAAAAACCTCACGGGGGCTGTAACTGTAGGGTAGATGGCTCTGTGGTTTCATATTTGCTGATTCAGCTCAGTCAATCAAAACATGTTATTGTTGTTGGTGTGCATTTTTACTTGAAAAGCAGACACACACACACCCCGCAAAAGAAATGCCTTTCATGCATATAATCTCGATTTAATTTCCTCAGGTCAGCTTCATGTTTTACATCGCCTGCCCATCACAGAGGGAATGAAGGACAGACAATGAGGGAGCGCCATTTCCCCCCTGCCCTGGTGGTGAACTCCCCAGAGCCAGCCAGAAGACAACAGCTGGAAACAGAATCCTACTGTACAGGGACCTTCGGCCGGATCCTGCCAAGCAGTTCTTCAAAAGAGTCAAACAAAACCTTGTGCATTTATTTCAACCATCCTCTTTAATCAAGGAGTTTTTTTTTTTAAAGAAACAATTTTGCAGCCAAAACATGAAGCGTCAATAAATGAAACCACTGGAATGTTCTGGAAAGCCAAGATGGAAACCCTTATCCATGCCAAGCAAATGAACAGTCTCCGGCCGTTTTTACACTGCTTACCAGCCACGGAACATCGCACCAAGCTCCTGGAACGCCAGCGTCTTCCTGGTGCGATTTCACGAGAGAACTCCTGTCATTCCAGGAGCTTGGGGCAATGTTCCGTGGCCGGTAGGCAGTGTGAAAACGGCCTCCATAAACTTTTAGTGTAATGACAAATTCCAGAGGGGTAACCCAGTTCGTCTGCTGCAGCCAGAGCAGCAAGGGGGTCTTGTAGCCCCTTAAAGATTAACATGTTTGTTACGGCTTACACTTTCACAAGTTAGAGCTCTAGGGTCTGACTCAGGGAAGCTTAGGACAAATATGTTAGTTTTTAAGATTCTACAAGCTTGTCTTGTTACTTCGCCTGTAATGGCAACTACCTGGTACCTCTGCAAGCTCTACAAATTGACCATTCCATGATCTTTGTGGCCCTTGTCTATTATTAAAGGAACAGAAAACCCTCCACTCCCTTTTAGAAAGCCAGTCAATTCACTCTACTTTTATGGTCTCACAAACGGTGAGAATATAATTCCAAAGGGTCTTGAGAAAGGGTGAAATCTTCTTCCTCAAGCACACACCCAGAAGGATTTCTGCGGCTTAAAACTGAGCCTTTCTAACCAGTTGCTTCCCATTCCCCAGCTCCTTATAAAAACTGGCTTTGGAAAAGTGATGCAAGTTCATATTCTCAGTTTCTTTCAAGTCACACAGCTTCTACACCTCCCTTATGAAAGAACAGTGGGGGTGATGAGAAATCAATTCATGGCCATTTGGGTCAGGGATATTATTGTCCTGGCATCTTTTAAAATCAAAGATAGCGCAGGACATTTATTGGCCAGGGCACTGATTGGCCAGCGTCTATGACGTCATCTATGGAACGTCATACAAGGACTCTTCATTGCCTCGTCACAGGCATCTCCTGTACGAAGTCGCTCACCTAACCTTTGTAGGAGCTGCATGGGAGTCTCCAGTTGCTTTCGGGCTCAGCCAGAGTTTTGGAGGTTTTCCTAGACTGGCTTTTGGGGACTTCTTTTTCGTTTGCCTCATGCTGTCATGAGAGGGCAAAGATAAACAGGCCTGATATTTTAACTGGATAGGCTATAACTAGGTTGGTTGGGAAAGGGGAGGTTGCTCATGATAGGCAGGGAAAATTTGGGAGGCCCTCTGAGACATCATGCAGTGATTGTGATATATGTATAACAACAACAACAACAACATCCGATTTATATACCGCCCTTCAGGACAACTTAATGCCCACTCAGAGCGGTTTACAAAGTATGTCATTATTATCCCCACAACAGAACATCCTGTGAGGTGGGGGGGGGGGCTGAGAGAGCTCTGAGAGAGCTGTGACTGATCCAAGGTCACCCAACTGGCTAAAAGTGGAGGAGTGGGGAATCAAACCCAGCTCTCCAGATTAGACTCCCGCTCTCTTAACCACAACACCAAACTGGATGGATACCTTTATGTGAGCAATCACAAACAAGTTCCTGTTGCTCCCCTCAAGGCATGTATGGAAGACACCTTGGCAGGCTTCAGTTGGTTGCAGTTCCTTGTGTGTCTGCAAGCACTTCTTCCTGTTGAGAGCAATAAAGAAGTCTGCTGTTGGGACTATTCAAATCTCCTGTGTGCTGTCTGGATAGGTAAGCCTACTCCTGCTGCACACCCAACCTCAGCAGACACCACAGTGATGAAAGAGGCTCCTAAACAGCCCACCAATCATCCTACATCAAGGTGGGTTGATCAGGAGCACTTGGGTGTGTGTCCAGAGGAGTGAGCTGTGTTAGTCTGTAGTTGCAAAATCAAAAAGAGTCCAGTAGCACCTTTAAGACTAACCAACTTTATTGTAGCATAAGCTTTCGAGAACCACAGCTCTCTTCTGCATCTGACGAAGAGAACTGTGGTTCTCAAAAGCTTACGCTACAATAAAGTTGGTTAATCTTAAAGGTACGACTGGACTCTTACTATTTTGGGTGCACGTGTGTGTGAGGAGGCACATTCGGTGTGCAGGCGAGTAAATTGCTGGCTGAGTTTTGAGCCAGGGTGGTGTTGTCCAAACCGAGGATCGCTAGGAGAGGTGGCCAGTTAGGATGAGAAAGGATGACCGTGGGCAGCTATTTAATCAAACCCATTTCTGGTTCTCTTGTGTCTTATTTGGGAGAGGTGCTTCGGGCAACACTATCGATATTGTGCTTTCAGTGCTGAGCATCACCGGCCGATCATCCACCAGGTGACAAGGAGCTGACATACACGATCTCATCGCTGTCCTTACGACTGGCCAATTCTGCCAGTGACATATGGCAGTCAGGGTGGGGCATATCTACAGCTGAGAAGGTTTGGCTTTCTAAAACCTCCTAATGAGTTCATGGCCAAGTGGAGATCTGGATCAAGAACAACATTCTGCTAGCCATCATGCTACACCAGCTTCCCACAAGAAACAAGTCCTTCCTTTCTGCCTTTAAGGACAGGCAAGTTGGCACTATGACATGAAGCCTCTAGAAAAGAAAGTTTCCCTGCCTCCCTCATCCTTGGACTGTTTCTCCTCCATGTGTTCCTGGTTGTGTCAACACTGCCTCTCATATCTAAAGAGGAAAGCAATGCTTGAGTCCGGGGCTTTTTTTCTGGGAAAAGAGGTGGCGGAACTCAGTGGTGGAACTCAGGACCACACAATGACGTCACTTTGGGTCAGCTGGAATAAGGGGGGGAGTTTTTTAAAGTTTAAATTGCCCTCGGTGAAAATGGTCACATGGCCGGTGGCCCCACCCCCTGATCTCCAGACAGAGGGGAATTTAGACTCTAAACTCCCCTCTGTCTGGAGATCAGGGGGCAGGGCCACTGGCCATGTGACCATTTTTAAGAGGTGCCGGAACACCGTTCCACCACGTTCCGGCTGAAAAAAAGCCCTGCTTGAGTCAGATTTTTGCTTCGGATACAGAAGAGTATTTTTGGTGACATTTCTAGCTCTCCGTTCTTCTGTATAAGACCCAAAGTGGTCAGCAATGAATCTAAACTAGATTAACTATTGGTCATATCTAACAGCCATTGAGTCACGCATGCCCCCCCAAAAAACCCTAAAGACCTTTAAAAAGTGCTGTTTGCGAAATTTACAAAAGATCTGCAAGGTGAGAGATTTTCTGATTAATTCAGGAAGGCTGTTCCACAACTTGAGAACCACACCTGAAAAGACTCACAACTGAGCAGTGGCGGATTTCATCAAAAGGATAGACCATCAGTCAGAGGAACAACCATTGTTGTAGGCGTTCACTCCATGAATCCTGGATTCCAATTTAATTTGGAGATTTTTTAAAAAGAATTCCTTAAGTGGCGTGTGTCTGGTTTGCCACAGCTTTCAGTTCCTTCAGTTTCTTTGGATAGCTCCTTTCCCCTACATCACCAATGCATTTGTAGCATCTGTAAAACATGCCCCCCGTTTTAATGTGATCACATATATTAGCACATCAATGGATTTTAATACACAGTTTTACTGCATTCATTCCCACACATCAGCAAAAAAGCACACAAAAAGAATTGTGGTGCTAGAGTACATACAAGTACATCAAGATTGCTTTTCTTTTTGGCACTGTTTTATCCAGGCACACACAAGTATATATGCAAAAAATCGCACAAAAATAATCACATTAAGATTGTTTGCTGTGCTTATCAATGCAACATATCGGGGAGGAAGCGGTGAGTTAATGGAAAGAGCTGAGACCCATTGCAAACTGTTCATGCTCAGCCCTCTACAGGATAGTAACAATAGTTTAAAATAGTGTTCTTACACTATAAAGACCACAAATGCACTACCAGTTACAGCTGGCTCCACACACCGTATCAAGCCATCATTGTTTTGTGTACTGCTTTTTTGTACAAATTATTTTGTGTACCCCTTTTTTGTACAGATTGACAGAGAGCTTGACACATCTTCCAAACCAAACTGGAAGCCAAGGGTCATAAGCTGTTCTTGGATTTCGGTTGCTATACTCATTACTACACGCTGCATCCAAACTAAAGTTGCCCACCTCCAGGTGCGTAGCTATTAACTAGCATTATGCCTGTATGAATTTTGGAACTCTCTTGGATTTGCAGGTCAAATACAGGATCATTCAGGTGCCCTTGATAAAGTACATTTCTGAAATGAGCTAACTCAGCTGACATCTCGTTAGCTTGGGGGCTTTTGATCTTTGGCCCTTGAATAACGTTATGGTCCTTCGTGAGAGAATATACTACCATCAATTACCATTTTTGACCTGAAATTAAGATACAATCATACTTACCTTCACCAACGATATGAGAATCTCAACTACTGTGAGATTCCCATTTGGGCGTACCTATAAGAAAGAAAAGAGAAAGATGAATTAATATGACTTACATGGCATCATTGGCATGTATACACTTTAGAACTTTACGTCTATGAATTCTCATATTTATTCTGGTATTTATTGAGTATTAACTGTGTGATATTATTGACATGCATGGAATGTTATTATCATGTATATTGTGGAATATGGAGTTATTTATTGTAAGCACTTGGCACTTTAAGATTTCGGCACTGACCTTGAAGTTATATTTAAATAGATTAATCAGTATACCATGTTTATGGTATTTTTGAGGATTTGCACATGATCTATACCTCCGGTTGTGGGGAACTCCCTTAGTATTGTGGCTCTAATGTTTCAGTCGTAGGCCCCGCGCCCCCAAGTATCGCAATTTTGTTCATGGCAACTTTGGAAGATAAATACCTGTATGACTCTGATACTAATCCGTTTTTTGACCAGTTAATTTGCATTAGGAGGTACATAGATGACATCTTCTGTATAATGCGCAGCTCGGTAGAAGTAGATGGCTTTGTGAAATGGCTGAATAGCCTAGATGTTAACATACGATTCACACATCAGGGCAGTAGTGATAGTGTCTCCTTTCTGGATGTGGTCGTCTTTAAGCGGCCCGCCACATCCCTGGGCGTGAAGCCCTTTCGCAAGTCTACCGATAGGGCAGCCTACCTGCAGTATACTTCCTATCATCGTCCGGTGTTAAAGAAGAACATCCCCGTGGGACAATTTTTACGTATTAAAAGGAACGCATCGTTCCAACGAGACTACCAGAAGGAGGCAATTCGTATGGGGAAGGACTTCAAGGCACGCGGTTACCCTGATTGGGTGATTTCCCGGGCCAAAGAGAGAGCAGATCGCTCTGTGCGAGCGCAATTGTTGACTTATAGACAGCATGAGGCCGAATCGACAGGAATCACTTGGGTGATTGACCATTCCCCCCTGGCTGGCTCCATTGTAAATATCATCAGGAAGTACTGGCGCGTCCTTCTAGACATCCCCGGTTGCGCGGCCCTACCTAAAATTGGATATCGACGAACGAAAAATTTAAAAGATCTATTGGTACATTCAGATTTCACGAGTCCATCTAATAGAACCAATCTACCGCCGGGGCATTTCCCCTGCGGTCACTGTAGTGTATGTGCTCTTTGCATAGACCTTAGGAAGATGGAATTTCCGAAATTAGGGTACCCATTAATACCTAGGGACTTTTCCACCTGCAGTACTGGGAATGTAGTGTATCTCCTACAGTGCAGTTGCCCTCTATCATACGTGGGCTGCACCACCCGGCCAGTGCGCCAGCGTATGCAAGAACATGTATCACGGGTTAAAACTCGGAGCGAGGACACACCCCTTTACCAGCATCTTTGGAGTGTGCATGGGAGTGATAGAACGTTTAGATATTCCGTGTTAGAGGTGGTGCACAGACCTGGTCATAACAAACGCCTTCTTTTGCAGGCGGAAATTAGATGGATTTTCAAACTTCATACCATGTTACCTGAGGGCTTGAATAATGACGTTGATTATTCAGCCTTCCTCTAAGTTTATACCTGTCTTTGAGCTAAAGAGTCTCTCCTCAACTAGGTTTCCTTGGATAGTATGTGGCTGAGAGTGATACGGCTTCTGTCCTCCTTGGTTTCCCCCCTAATTTCTCTCTTCCCCTCTTCCCCCACCTTTTCGTCTAGGGTGTTCTTGAGATGAACCTCGTAGTTTTTTACTGTTCTTGAATGTGGAATAGTTGCAATAATGGATATGATGGTGCAATAAAAGTATGTGCAATAAAGATGGGTTCTCTCTTGAAACACCTGTTGATGCTTATTCAGGTATGCCCCTTTAAATGTCATACGGACTTAATTGATTGTTAGATGGCAATTAGGCATGAGCTCTGTATATAATAGACTACATGCGTCTCCCCTCTTACCTTTACATTGAAGCTGGAATTTGAATTTGATGTGTGTATATGGTTGTTGACACGATTTCGCCTGGTTATTTGTAAGTATTCCTTGTTAAACGGGAATATAGGAATGGCCGTAAATTGGCTGGTGTTTTTATACCTTATGTTATGAATTGTAGGATGTTGGTGGCCTGATGAAGGACCCCCTCTGAAACGAGCGGAACGAAATAAGACCGGTGTAGCTCTTTGCCACCCCCTTATTTTCAACCTTGGATGCCATCAACCAGTTACCTCTGGCTCCTGCCGGCATCGGTATCTCCCGGCGACGTGAGCAAGTTTTGAAGAATTAACTTTGGACACTATATATTGGGACTTTCTCTCTCTGCCCGTGTGTGCACTGGATTTACATTCACTGTTGTAATAATTTTGAAGTTACTAGTATTGCACATTGTATAGGTAATATACCTGTGTTGAAGCGTTTTGGCATACTTCCTTTTTTCCTTGTGTTGAGCAGGAAATTTGACTTCCCAGGGAAATGTTTAATCATAAAATTGAATCGTGAGAAAAACTCCACCCACTGCAGTTGCTTGACTCCCAGTCTGCGAGGCTCTCGCAATGCCTCCAGATTTCTATTATCAGGCCATACCTCAAACAGCACCTCCTGGCAGTGACCCTCCTTGGGGAAGGGCAGGTAATGGCCACGGTAACTCCTCGGGGGACTCTGGTCGGCTTGCTGCCCATGCCAGTCCATGGGCCAGTCCTGTGAGGGCGAGAAGGTCACACCTCAACTGCTGCAGCTCTTCCCGGAGTGCAGCCACTGTGTTTCTTTCTGCACTCATGGTCTCTCTGCTCTCCTCCTCCATTTCACAGACCCCTTTCCCCAGAAACAGACTCCATCTGCTTAGGCTCCTCCACCACCAGTTCCTCAGCACTCGTGCCTTTGCCAACAAGCCCTCTGGAGACATCCAGTCCGGAGGGGTTGCCTCCAACCAGTCAAGGAAACTGACATCCCATCTGGGAAGCATAGGAGGGATGGATACCCCCTCTTCTACCAACGCATATGCACTGGGCCCACACAGGATCACGGAGACTTTCCATAAATCCTCAAGTATCGCTGGAGTTCCGTTGCCCACTCCTTCTGCCCTGGCACAGATAGGGGGATCTCTCCGGTTCCCAGGTTCCAAGGCAACTATGGGATTCTAGGCAAAATGTCAGGCCTGGCTAGGGGATTCTTTCAGACTTTCCACTTCATCCAACACAGTGGTATAAGTAAAAAGGGTGTTTATTCAGATAAAACTCCCTAGAAGTGCTCTGTTACATAGAGATTGCCCAGAATGCCGAAGTACAGTCTTTCCCTTTAGGTTATACTCCAATTCCCTTCCCCCAGTCCAAACAAAGTCAGTTGACGTCAGCGAAAGTCCTGCAAAAGATACCCAGCCGAAGTTCCCATGCCTGGTTCCCAAAGAGTTGCACTGATAATTAGAGATGGGCACGAACCCGGAAAAAAACGAACCATGTGGTTCTTGGTTCGTCAAATTTCATGAACCACGAACTTTCACGAACCTGCCCCTGGTTCCCACACACTGCAAGCTGCACTGATAAGGTCTCTTAGCAAAGCATATGCAAAGCATAGGCATAGTGAAGGAAGCTACACTACAGGAAGAAAGCCCATTCCCCCACCCCCACCCCAGACATGCATTCACAGTTATGGCAGGCAGGCTTGCGCTCCTTCCTACAGAAATTTTTCTGGTGCACCAGCAGTCACCTTTCAGTGATTTCAAAATGGGGGCATTTCAGAATCATCTGGAGAACTTGACCATTTCCCTGTTTCTACCATGATAGATCAGACAGTTGCTCGAAAAGCTGAAACTACTTGACCTCAAGCTGCCAAAATCAGCATATATACATTCTAGGAAACTGATGTTTCATTCCCCCTGCTCTCAGCTAGCCCACCATTCTCGATCTCCAAAGATGATTCCGGCCTTCCCATGAAATCGCAGCCATTCCCAATATTAGCCAGCCCACGGACAGCCACTTCAGCACTTAGATTTGCATCCACTTTCACCTGGTATTCCAGGGGGAAGAAGAAGGGGGATTGGGAGGGAGGGCTGCTATTCCACAGAGACAGACCGGGGTTTTCAAATAGTTCTGCTAATTTTGCAAAGATGCGTGATAATGTTGCACAGATGGCTTGATGCTTTTTAACAACACAAAATTGAACCCACATTTTGGAGACACAAGTTTTGCTGATAGACAGCTGATAGCAACGGTTGGCCTTTTGGTTTTAATTATTCTAAAAACAGCCTTGGGATCATTTACCCAGAGTTAATGGCCTTTTTAAGGAGCAAGATAAGTCTGCAGATGTGACAGCCAGCAGCTTGTGGGTCAAAGCTACTGCAGGGGTTAGACACAGGGCTGGCAGACATTTTGGGGTTGGCCCGAACAGCGCCGGAATGTGCCCCCCACCCCAGTGTTCAAAAGAATTTTTCATTCCAGACGCTCAACAGGTAAAAATATAATCTACAAGGCTGTGGAGTTAGTCATACTAGTTCACATTGGGCTGGTTGCTTTCATGTTCTTCCCCTGATCTTTCTAGGGCCTTCCCTAATCTACTTTCTTCTGCTAGTCATTTGGCAGAATAGTTCATTGAAAAAAGCACTTTAGCTTGTATATATGAAACAAGTTACTATTAAATTATTCCTCACTACCTCCTGTCAAGGTTGAGCTCTCCATCCCACTATAACTGTGACTATCTTCACCAGGCCTGAAACTTGCCTCCTGTTACAGATATTAACTAGCTTGGAGACTTGGTGAATGTATTTTTCCTGATTAGATTTGAATTTTACCTAATTACATTGTATCCGGTACTTCCTTCATTTCATGGCCTCTTTGCTCTGCCATTGGTCGGTTGGAGGTTTTTTCCATACTCCCTACATAAAATAGCTGCATAGAAAACAGTGATTAATTACACCTGAAGAAGTGGACCCTATTCACAAAAGGTTATGCTAATAAAATATTGTTTAGTCTTTAAGTGCTAATGAAAAAAATGAAACCCTGCCCTCAAGGCATAGTCGACTTATGGCGACTCCTGGCAAGGTTTTCATGGCAAGAGACTAACAGAGGTGGCTTACCATTGCCTGCCTCTGCTTCCCTGGTCGTCATTGGAGGTCTCCCATCCAATTATTAACCAAGGCCAACCCTGCTTAGCTTCTAAAATCTGATAAGATCAGTCTCTCCTGGGCTATCCAGGTCAGGGACTTCTGTTTTTCTTCATTTCAGTGTTAGTCTTGGTTTTCTTGACAGTAGCTTCTTCTATAAGAGCATTATTCTTGGAAAAAATTGATGATCCTAGTGGGGCAGAGTAAGAGCACTTGAGACTGAACTATTCCACATGGCAAGGCCTGAAAGGAGGGACGGGCATAAGCAGTAATAATTCATGAAGGTAGCTCTATTACCAGCTGTTTGCCATGATAGGTGTGGTGGGCAAATGGCAGGGGGGAGCTGCTTGTGGCCTTCCCAGAGGCTGTGGGGAACAGAATGCCGGTTTAGAAGGATGGTTTTTGGACCCTATCAGTCAGTTCCTTGGATACAGCACCTTCTTGAGGTTTGCAAAGACTATTGCATCAACAGAAAAGCCTCTCGAGTCAGCGGACGGCTTCTTGCTTCAGAGGAACACGCCAGCCCCACTAGAGCAGATCCAGCATTAGTCTGACCAAGCAAGACGGTCGTGTTCTTAGTACCCATGTGAAGGCAGATGAAAATGAGACGAGGATCTATTGGCTGATAAACTTCAAGCGAGAAACTTCTGGTTTGCAGCGAGGGTGACGAGAGGAGACTGGTGCCAGCACATCGGCTGAGCCGCCGTCGCCTTTTCCCTGCCGTGAAAAAGAGCCTATCAATTTTGCAAAGCCTTTGCAGCCCATTATCACGGACGTTCCAGGTAGACAGTTGTCACAAGGCATTAGGCTTAAACGCCTTTGACAGCATCACTGCAGGCGAGCCCCAGGCTCAGCAGCCTGAGAAGCACCTGCAGCGTGCGGTGCCAGAGCCACAGGGAACTGCCAGGGAGTGCCACCAAGAGCCAGGAGGGCAGAATCTGCCGCCAGGTGCTATGGGTAGCTGCCCTCAATTGCCAGCTGGCAGTGCACATACCCCACCCACCTCCACACACAAGTCTTTCCCAAAAGGTGTCTCCTACCTTCTTTCCCATCCCCTTCCCTTAAAAGCGCCCAAGGATCTTTATTTTAAAAGCCTCTCTAAGGCTTGACTTGTCATCAAGGGTGATGCTCATAGACTGATGAGAAAGAAAAGGATTTTTCCCCATTAGGTTTGGCACTCCCGTTAATTCTTGGGACTCTCTTAATTCTTCCAGCATTTTGGACATGGAAACAAGGTACATCTTGGGTACCACATTTATAGCAAGGAGAGGTCACTGACTATCTGTCAGTGACCCCCAACGATGCCCTAATGGGCACTCTGGCACCCACCAATAGGGTGGCCAACCTCCAGCTGGGGCCTGGAGATCTCCTGGAATTAGAATTGGTCTCCAAACTATAGAGATCCATTTCCCTGGAAGAAATAGCAGCTTCAAGAGGTGAATTCTATGGCATTTGGCATAGTGGTTAACAGCATCAGGACTCTAATCTGGAGACCCGGGTTTGATTCCCCACTCCTCCACTTGAAGCCAGCTGGGTGACTTTGGGCTAGTCACAGCTCTCTGGAGCTCTCTCAGCCCCACCCACATCACAGGGTGAATGTTGCGAGGATAATAATAACATACTTTGTAAACAGTTCAGAGTGGGTGTTAAGTTGTCCTGAACGGCAGTATATAAATCAATTGTTGTTGTTGTTACTGTTGTTGTTATACCCTGCTGAGGTCTCTTACCCCCACCCCCACCCCTCAACTTTGACTGCAGGTTCTACACCCATATCTCCAAGAATTTCCCAACCCAGAGCTGGCAAACTCTAGCCACCAATTGGTTCTTTTAGATCCCACTGTTTGTTTGTTTCTTTATATCCTCAGCATGAAATCCAAAGTGTTTTAAATGGAACAGAAAAATAACCGGGGAGCTTCTGATTACTCCCTACCAGCTGGAGATACTGGGAACTGAACCTACATACCAAGCAGATACTCTGAGTCACAGCCCCTCCTCTAGTTTTCAAGTCAACATATGCGCCAACCTCTCTTCTATCTGATGTGTGGCGATAGCACAATTGTTGTTTGTGAAGCAAAATGGCTCCAGGTACAAAAGGTTAGGATTGCTGAGAGGCCACACAGACACATCAAACACCACATCCTGGCTGGCCACCATGACGGTTATACAGTGGTCATGTCGTAGAAAAAGAGCTGGAGGAATTCATTAGCATAACTCATCAGCACAACTCATTAGCATATGCCACGCCCCTTGACATCACCAGAAGTGTGTCATTAGCATAACTGTTTTGTGTATGCCAACACCCCCTGACATCACCTCTCCTGGCTGTTTTGGACCCAATCCTGGCCATTCAGGGCCGAACTTGGGCCCAAAATGGCAAAAAGGGGCTGAAAATGGCCGAAAAGGGGCCCAAAATGGTCAGGATCGGGCCGCTGCTGAGTGGGAGAGTGATCCACCACCCGTCAGAGGCCCGACCTGTGCCATTTCGGCCCCAATCCAGGGTTAAACGGGCCCAAAATGGCTGAGGGTCAGGTGGGCGGGGCCACTTGACATGTGACCTCTTTGGGGAACTGCCGAAACTGCATTCCCGCACGTTCCCTCTCAAAATGAGCCCTGCAGTTATAGCCATTCTATTTTTCCTACAGCACAATACTCAGAGGTATACTGCCACTGAATCTGTCCTAGCTAAGAGGTAGTGACGGAATTTGTCTTATTTGAATTTGACTAAGCCGATTGAATTATTTATGTCCGAGACCCTTGGAATCCCACCAGCTCAATGGAACAGTCAATTAGATAACCCAAAAGTGTGTCGCATGCTCATACCATGTACCCTGGAAACCCTCCAAAATACCTGAAGGAGACAAATCAGAAACACTCTTAAGGGCTCATACACAACACAAATACTTCTGGCCACCAATAATACTTCACTCTTTCAATGTACTTCTTCTGTCATCTAAATGTACCCAGTCGTGCCTGGGCTCGTTCACCCCGCAGTGACACTGCCAGAGCGGACTAACAAAGAGACCACCAGCAAAAAAAACATCAGCTGCTGGTTTCAAGCTCGGCTTTGAAGGTCTTTAGATAGAACAATCATTGCTCGGGGATGTGGTTTGCTCTGAAGCTAACTAAAGCCTGTGTTTAACTGTCCCAAATTCCTAGTGACGCTAATAATTGCAACCTCTGCCTCAATAAAATGCGCAAATAATGTTCCTGAAATCTTTCCAATCAAAAGGTATTATTTTGGGTTTAAAAACAGTTGCAGCACTCAGTGTTTAGAAGGAAGACATCTGGGCGGGTCTACCTCTATTTCAAGAGAGCACCAAAAAAAGACTGGAAATTTGGTCAAACTCTCGCTCCCTTTTATTTTTATAGATGTTTTATTACAGGCCTATTATAATCTTAATATGCCTCTTTGTTTTTCTAATCAGCTAAAATGTTCCAGCTTCAGATCAAAGGAAACTGAATTAAAATGTGCAATACCTCAAGGAGTCCATTGATTGTTGAGGATTTTGCACTCCTGTCCTAACATGTTATTCCTAACTTATTCCCAGCTTAAATGAGCCACTTTATTCTTTCTTAGCTCTTAGAGAGTCAAAGCACATACTTAAATTGTGGCTGTCCTGGAATGGTTATAGCCTTCTTAAGATTTTAGAGTTTTTCTACTTTCTCCTGGGTGATCAAAGAGCTAGTTTGCATATACCTGGCCATAATCAGATGAGTGAAACATCAAATATCATACTTCCTCATATGAAGGATAGAATCAGAATAGAGCAAAAGCAGCAGGCCACGAGCAAGGTAGGGTTGACAATCCTGGGTTGAGAAATCCCTGGAGATTTGGGGGTGGAGCCTGGTGAGAGCAGTGCATAGGGAGGGGGCGGAGCTTAGCGAAGTATAATTCTATAGACAGTGCAATCCTAAAAAGAGTTATTCCAATTGGCTTAGACTGGAGTAACCCTCCTTAGGATCGTACTGAGACTCTATCCTCCAAAGCAGCCATCTTCTCCCCAGGGAACTGATCTCTGTAGCCGGGAGATCAGTTGTAATTCTGGGGGATCTCCAGGCACGTGCTGGAGTTTGGCAACCCTAACTTTAGCTGATGCTTTGCAGAAAGATTGGTGTGTATAAACAAGGGGGTCAAAAGCCCAATGCCCTTCAGGAAGACTGAGAGGATTTAATCTAGTGCTGGTCCGAAACATGAGTTCATTTGAAAAAAAGATACCCTGTTTTAAACTAATGCACGTACAATTTTGGCCCTTTGGAGCAGGGGCTGTGACATAGAGATGGGCACGAACCACAAAAAAACGAACCATGAGGTTTGTGGTTCGTGGATTTTCACGAACCAGGGAACCATGAACTGGGGCAAGTTTACCAACCGGTTTGTGGTTCGTGGGGTTTAAATGCCCCTTTCCGGCCGCTTAGCAGCGGCAGGGAAAGGTGCATTTCACAGTTTAAAGGGCCCTGCCCTGCCTTGCAAGTGATAGGCCCCTTTAAACTATTAGCTGGCAGGCGGCGGGGGGTCCCCCCTTGCTGCCTGCCAGCGGATAGTTTAAAGGGACCTGCTGCTTGCAAGCAGCCAGGCCCTTTAAACTGCCCAAACCCCAGCCCCCACCCCCAGGCAAGAGGAGCTTTACCCTTTAGTTCTTCTGGCTACTTCCTTCATATAGCCCCACTGGATGAAGTGTTAGGAGAGGCAGAAAGAAAAGCAGGTGAAGGCAAAAGGTAGAAGAACATATTATTATGATGTGTTGATGAGGAGGGGAGCAGGAAGTAAGCAGAAAAGAGGGGACTAGACGGAAGAAAAATGAAAAAAAACCCTTATTTTTTCATTAGTGGTTAAGTGGTTGAGTTGTGAATCAGCACTCTGCTGGTTCGACTCCCACTATTACCGTGAGCTCAGCAAGCAGCCTTGGGTAAGCCACTCCTCTCAGCCCCAGCTCCCCATAATCCTGTATAGATCTGACCTGTATAGAAGAGTGGTATGTAAATGCAGGAATTATTATTGTTGTTGTTGTTGCCATTATTACATTTTTAAAAAGTCACTCTTCCTCCAAGGAGCATATGTGGGTCCCCCCACCTTTTATCTTCCCAACAGCCAATATATGCCATGGAAATGATTGGCCCAAAGGCACCCCTACCAGCTCCATGGGAGAATGGAGATTTGAACCTGTGTGTCACTGGTCCAAGTTCAATGATCTAACCACTGCACCACACTGGCTTCATCTGTCCATGTTCTGTGGGCTCCTATTTTATTCTTTCTTCACAACACACAGTTAAACAGTAGCTGTTGCTCATTTTTACACTTAGCAGACTACACATCTGGAAGATATTTTTTGGTGTCTATATCTGCACCTCCCCAACATGAAGTCAGGTTAATTCTTTAGTCCCTGGGCAAGAATCCGTATACTGCCTGCCATTGAGCTAGCTGCTGGGAGGGAGGGTTGGGCTGCTCCCAAGCCAGCTGACAGGGTGGACATGCACTACAATCCCCTTGCCAGATGTCTGCTCTTGCCATAACCGTCCATGAAAGACTTCCAAGAGGAAGTGAAGGTCAGGCCTCTGCATCTTTATTCAGAAGTCCCACTGTGTTCTTTTTTAAAAAAATCCCTGTTATGAGCATTTTTGAAATAACTATAAAACATACACCAAGGAGAAAAAGAAGGAAAAAAGGTAAAACAAACAGCAAGAAAACAAAGAAAAAATTAGCAAGAAAGAAAAGCAAGAATTAAAAGGGGGGATAGGAATATATACCGATTTTCCATTTGAAGAAATCAAACAACAATACATACTAACCTAACCTAATGTAGGCGAGAGCATACATGCGACAGTCTCCTAAGATGTGGTCCACAAGCCATTGAAACATGACGGCCACTCCATGCAGGCCAAAAGGCATCCAGCAGAAGTGGAAAAGGCCTTGCAGGGTTGTGAAGGAGGTCTTCTCTTGGTCTTCATCTCGGACCGGAACCTGCCAATAGCCCTTCGTCAGGTCTAGTGCGGACAAGCACCAAGCGGCCTTGAGATGGTTGACTAACTTGTAGGCATGAGACATGGGGTACGTGTTGAACTGGGCCACACGATTTAGTTCTCGGTAGTCCATGCAGAAGCGGGTCAAACTGTCAGGCTTCAGGATGAGGACTATGAGGCTTCGCCATGCACTTCTAGATGCCTCGATGACATCCAGGCAGAGCACCTGGATGTTCCCTTCGGTTCACTTCGTCCCAACGCTTTCAGAGGATAGGCCTCCACATGGTGCAGGCCATCTGATTGGGTTGGGTGAGGATGGTGTATTGTGGTGCCTGGTCAGCAAGGCCTGGTCCAACAGGGCCTTCAGTTGGGCCTGTTGCTGGGAGCCTAGATCAGGGTCTATCTGAGGGTCTTCTGCGTCTTGGCCCTGTGTTGTCCATGGAAGATCACCTCCGAGGAGGTCGAGGGGATCTGCTGTCAACTGACACTCTTCTGCTGGTCATCCATGTCACTTTTGAGGAGGTTGACATGCAGACTTTTCCATCCTCAGGACCCAGTCCCACACTGGACTTCATATGTGAGGTCTCCCAGTAGCCAAGTGATGGCATAGGGTAGATGCCACGGATTTCCCCCATTGCCCGGGAAGGCTGTACAATGGACCAAGACCTTATCTCCTTGTCGGAAGTTCTGTGCTTGGGTTCCCTGGTCGTAGGTGGCTTTCTGGCTTTCCTGTGCCTGTGTCAATCATCTGGCCGCCTCCTTCTGTAACAACTCTAGCTGTTCCTTCCCACAATATAGGACCACTGTGTTTTAGGCCATTGGGCCACCTCATCAGTCCTCTCAAAAATCTCTAAGTGAGCTTCAATGTCCTCCTCCACCCTAAGGCGGGTTAAGGTAAAGGGAAGCGCCTTAGGTGTAGTTCTGGAGGGCTGTGAGGCTTCTGCAGTGTGAGAGGCCTCCCACACCCTACACAAGTCCGATATAAAGGAGGTTTGAGCCTCTGCTGTTGGATCACAACGTACCTCATCAATTTCTCCTGGCGTTTGGGTAGCCACTGTCCAAACTGAGCCAGGTCCATTGCGAAGGGTTCAGCCCCAGCCCAAGTACTGGGTCTGGGAGGAGTCACGGTGTCCATGGGTGCCAATGGGGAGCTTCTGGGTGACGGAAAGTTAAGCTTGGCTGGGGCCAGACGTGGTAGGTGTGGTATCCACCCCATGGGGACTGGGATATGAGGCACAGGCAGGGCCGAAATCCCCGTACAGGCTACCAATTTGTCACCCTCTGGGCCGGTAGCATTGGAGCTTGCGGGGGGAGTGCCCTCCAGGTTGGCCTTAGTTCAGCAGCATCCCAGGGGATCCTCAGAAATAGGGGGAGGAGGGAGTATACAGCAACCTCATCCCTCTCTCCCTCCATCAGGTAGACAGCTCATCCTCTGCTCTTTCTCTCTCAGGCTTGCAACACTTCATTCTCTCTCACCCAATCTATCTCCCAACACTCGTCATTGGCTTCTCATCTTGTCCGCTTTTATATAGCCATCCCTGGGTCTAACTCCCTCCTCCCACAGGCTTCATCCTGTCTGGGATGTTCCCTCCCCCTCCTGGGGTGGATTGCCTGCTGCCCAGGCCAATGGGTGGGATGCTGTCCGCGTTCCTTAAGATTGGGCCCCCGTCCCCATGTTTCGTCTCTCTCGCCCTAGGTGGAGTTGGGGTGGCTCTATTCTGCTAGCTCAGTGGGAAGCACCTGAGCCCCTGACTCTGCAGCTTCCCTTGGCATCTCTCCTCCATCCCTGGCTGTTGCAAGTCGAGGCAAAAGGCTGTCATTGTTCTGAGGGCTCACCACTGCTTCCTTCCCTATCATCTGGGCACTGCTGTACTGTCTCTTCCCCTCCAATGTGACACCCACGGGTGAGTCCAGGGGAGGTGGGTAGCCTGACCCAAGACACCCAGTGTTCTTGCCTGTCAAGATCATCCTGTATCCTTCGACTGTATTTGCTACACCTCCCAATTTAGTATCATCTGCAAATTTAATAAGCATTCCTTCTATTCCTTCATCCAAATCATTTATAAAGATGTTGAACACAACAGGTCCCAGGACTGATCCCTGAGGAACTCCACTTGTCACTCTTCTCCAAGAGGATGAGGAACCATTAACTAACCTTCTTTGGGTGTGATCTGTCAACTAGTCACAGATCCACCTAATATAATAGGATGCAAATCACATTTTACCAACATGCTTACAAGGATATTATGTGGAACCATATCAAAAGCCTTACTGAAATTGAGATAAACTATGTCTACAGCATTCCCCTGATCCAACAAGGTAGTAACTTTCTCAAGAAAGAGAAATAAGGTTAGTCTGAAATGACTTGTTCTTGAGAAACCCATGCTGGCTCTTAGTAATCACAGCCATCCTTTCTAAATGCTCAAGGACTGACTGACTGATGATTTGTTCTAAGACTTTTCCAGGTATAGATGTCAAGTTGACGGGTCAGTAGTTACCTGAATCCTCCTTTTTCCCCTTCTTGAAGATGGAAACAACATTTGCCCACCTCCAATCTTCTGGAACCTTGCCTGATCTCCAAGAATTCTTAAAAAAAATGGACAGAGGCTCAGAAATTACATCTGTGAGTTCCTTGGGTGCAATTCATCTGGCCCTGAGGACTTAGTTCCATTTAAAGAAACTAGGTGTTTACGTACTGCCTCTATGCTGATCCTAGTTTGCAACTCCCTTCCCCCATCATGTGTTCTGTTATTGCCATGTTGAGCACCATTTTCCTCACAGGACAAGACTGAGGAAAGGTAGGAATTGAGCAGTTCTGTCCTCTCTTCATCGCTTGTTACAATTTCACTTCCGTTCCCTGTCCCTGCAATGGGCTTACCATGGCCTTGCTCTTTTTCTTACTTTGAACATAAGCAAAGTACCCATTTTTGTTGTTTTTAGCATCTCTTGCTAGCCTAAGCTCATACTGAGCTTTAGCTTTTTTAACACTTTCCCTACAAGCATTGGTTATTTGTTTATATTCATCCTTGGTTATAAGGCCCTCCTATTTCCTAAATGAGTTTTTTTTTAATTTCTCAATAAATTAGAAAGCTATTTATGGAACCACCTTGGCTTCTTTCGCCTCCTCTCATTTTTCCTTCTCATAGGAATTGTTTGTGATTGTGCCTTCAATATTTTGGCTTTAAGAAACTCCCAGCCCTCTTGAACTCCCTTCTCCTTAAGTAGACCATGTGATTTTATCCAGCATAGCTTTCAGTTTGTTAAAATTTGCTTTCCCGAAGTCCAACCTATATGTCTGACTACATATAGCTATTCCCTTCCCCAAGACTGTAAATTCCAAAATTACATGGTGGGTGCCTGTTACTTTCACCTCACCAACCAGTTCTTCCCTGTTGGTCAGTATCAAGTCCAAGACAGCAAAACTCCTGGTTTCCCTCTTTACTTTCTGAAAAATGAAGTTGTCAGCAAGTCAAGTCAGGAATTTATTTGATCTTTCATTTTTAGCAAAGTTAGACTTCCAACAGATATCCGGGTAGTCTGACTCTGCATTAATGCTAAAAAAATAAGAAAAGGGGGAAGAGGAAGAAGAAGAACAATCAACAGTGGTTATTCAAGAACTATGTGCAGATGTGGTCTACTAAAATCAACATGACATCTTCAAGTACAGAAAGTACTAGAGATGAAGATTTGGAAATTTTCTAATCAATCTCTGACACAACCGACTTTGGGCAATATCACAAACGGTCCAAGCAATGATTCCCATCATTCAGGAGGTCTGATCTGACCACTGTTCCAGCATCTCCCTGTTATTTTAATTTTTCAAGCAGCAGGAAGAGCAGGAGTGACTCAGTAAAAGGGATGTTATCCAACCAGAATACTTAGCCATCTTTATGGTAAACAGGATTGTCCTAATTGGCATTTCTGTGCACAGCAATTCCACTTTCAACCAAACATAACCGCATCTCACTGACTGCGGGAGGACTTTGTAAGTCTCTCCAAACATGGGTTCTGTTAGCCTGAGCCTATTTCATTCTTTGAGGCTGCACCTGGCTGGGGCAGAGTCGAAGGCTTTGCTGTTGCATGCAAATGAGGGGGCGGGGTTGATGCAAAGGATTGGTTTCAGGCAATATGCACCAACAGCCGGAGAGAGGGGTACAGGCATTGCTTGTACATGATAAAGCAGGGGTCAGCAACTTTTGATCATTAAAGAGCTAAACGCCATCAAGAGATCAACATGCAGCCTGTTTAAGAAAGCCCGTTTACAAAACTGAAAATATACACTTAACATGGCTGATAATTAGCATGACATGTTGATTAATAAGTGTTGGAATCTGTGCAAATGTCCTATGCTCAGTCATGAAAGAGTTAAATTGTTGTTCTGTTTGTTTAGTCAGATAGCTAGTTAGCATAGGACCACTTAGGCTTTGAGAGAAGTTCCTGACGGAGAAAGTGGGTGTCTTTAGTCTTAATCAGGGGTCATTTCATAGAAAAAGAGTTGGAGGAACTCATTAGCATAACTCATTAGCATATGACATGCCCCTTGACATCACCAGAAGTGTGTCCTTGGCACAACTGATTTGCATATGCCGCACACCCTAACCTCACCTATCCTGGCTGTTTTGGACCCAATCCTGGCCATTCAGGGCCGAAATTGGGCCCAAAATGGCTGAAAAGGGGCTGAAAATGGCCAAAAAGGGGCCCAAAATGGTCAGGATCGGGCCGCTGCTGAGTGGGAGAGTGATCCACCACCTGTCAGAGGCCCGATCTGGGCCGTTTCAGCCCCAATCCAGGCTGAAACTGGCACAAAATGGCCGAGAGTCAGGTGGGCAGGGCCACCTGACATGTGAGCTGCCAGAACTGCGTTCCTGTGCGTTCCCCCTCAAAATGAACCCTGGTCTTAATGAGGGAATCCAGGAATGTCTATTGGATGAGCCAGTTTATTGGGGGGCAATTAGCTAGAAACATATACTAAGGTTTTATTGCTCTTTTTTCAGTCTGCTACTACAGTCTACTACTTCACTAGACCATGCAGTCTAAGCTCAGTCTACTTCTCTTTGTAATCTAAGCTTCTCTCTCTCTAGAACCTAGTTGAGACGATCAAGATCTAGTCAGAAATTGTTTGTTGTTTTTCCTACCAAATGTACCCTTTTTATCCTATTATGTAGTAAAGTATTTTTATAGAGCTAGAATCACAAGAAGTCTGTCTGCTTATTTCCATTGCGCTATTAACGATCAAACTCTGCGACTCTGCCAACTTATATCTCATTGCTGCTGCAACCCCCAGCAATAAGTCATTGATTTCCTGCAGCCTTTGGTGTGAAACAATTGTGGCTAGCAGGTTGTTGGGCGGCGCTTGTCCTGTTGGCGGTCCTCTTCCACACATGAGACTTTGACACAGATTGAAGTGCAGATTCATTGCTATTGTTCCTTTCCTCATCTACCATACCGAACGTGGTCGTTGTGGGAGCCTCGGGAGTTCTCCAGACTTTGAATACGCTGTTTCTGGATGTGGACTGAGTGTTTTCTCTACCTGTTACTTTTTACATTGATTAGAAAATTATCTGTGGATGTGTATATGTGTAGTGCTGCTATGTTTATACGGATGGGATTTATGAATTGGATGTATACTATTTATTAATTACTGACTGTTACTATTTATGTGCTATTGACTGTTGGTTATGCTTTGCACTTTGCACTTTGGCATTGTATTAACACATGGACTCTGGTTTCTCCTTGTTAATTGCTTATTGGGAGACCTTTTTGTTTTGGGTTACCTCGTATCTCCCTAGAGGGCTTCCTTGTTGTTGTTACCTTGGCCGTTTCCACACTGCTTACCTTCACCCGGAACACCGTGGAATGTCGTGAAAAAAAACGCAGAAGATAGCATCTTCTCGTGTGAGTTTTGCCCGATGTTGCACAAAATTCGCACGAGAAAACACTATCTTCTGCAGTTTTTTTGTGACGTTCTGTGGTGGTCCGGATGAAGGTAAGCAGTGTGGAAATGGCCCTTCTTTAAAGAGTCATATTTGGTTCTGTACTGAGCCACATCAGTTGCAGCCCAGTGAAGTGGGAAGATACCATGGGTGAGGGGTGCAAAAGACTTATGTACTAGTCGAGGAGTTGAATATTTTTTCCACTGATAAAGAACCCAACTCAGGTTTTTAAAATGGCGAATGAACAGAATCTTATTCTATTTTGGGGGGGGGGGTAACTCAAAGTCTAACTGCAAAGATGATCAGAGGATTTTAAGAATCAAAATATGCTGTAGCCATATTTATTACTGTGTTGCATAAATACAATTCACACAATGCATATGATCATGAAACTCACAGGAAAGCAGCCTGCTCACTTTGGCCGTTTCCACACACCCTTAAAGGGACAGTCCATTCACCAAATGCTGGTGGTTTTTCCTCATGAATCCAGACGTCTCTGGATTCATTTGATACATTTGGGAATGTACTTTCTGCAGACCCAGAAAAAACACCCCCCCAAAATGGAAGCCAAACAGCCCGCATCCGTTTTGTAAATGAAGATGTTGCCAGTGTTCCATTTGTGTGCCGTACCTTTAAGGGTGTGTGGAAACAGCCTTCATTCATATATAAGTGCATTCACTACTCCATTTCAAATAACCACATACCTCAACTCCTGTGAAGCTGTACACTTTTATTTATAAATCCAGAGGAGTTAGCCGTGTTAGTCTGTTGATGCAAAATAGTGAAGAGAAGGTAGCACCTTTAAGACTCACCAACATTATTGTAGCATAAACTTTCGAGAACCATCGCTCACTTCATCAGATGCATCTGACGAAGAGAACTATGGATCTTGAAAACTTATGCTACAATAAAGTTTGTTAGTCTTAAAGGTGCTACTGGACTTTTCATTTATCAAGGTGTTAATTTGACTTCTTAGTTATCTGGCTGTGGGCAGACCAGGATCAGTTCTATAGTTCTTCCATTTTTAACATTTAGTGTGAATCCAAGAAACCGCTTAGGAGTCTGTCCAGAAGATTCCATATCTGTAATGGGAGGAAGATTAGGTCTCATGGCAACAATAGCTGGAGAGATATTTGAACCTGCTGCAACCAAGCAGCTCAGTTCTCAATAACTGGGGTCAAAGACCCCATAGATTTCATCACAACTCTTGTCCAAATCCAAGCATTGTAAACAAATCCCTCTCCTGTTGCCCTGATCATTTGGAATCAGAAACAGAAGATGACTTTCCAGTGTGGTGATTAAAACTAAACGACTGGATGTTTTTTCCAATGCACGGCTCACCTCCTTGACCTTCTATGACATTCCTTCCTTTATTCCAGGTATAAATCTAGCCCTAGAAATTATGACATCTGAAGTCAAAGCAGAATTGGCCTCAACTTCATCATTGACTTCAATGAGGTCAAGTCAATGAAAAGAGACTACAATCCATTCAAAGGTTAAGTACCTTTTCTGTAACTAGCAAGATCACTAATCTCTTATTCAAAGACAAAGAAAGCAATGGCTAATAGTTATATACACCGGCAGTCAGCTCCACTGCAAGAGATGCCAACGGTGGAAAATTAGAGTATAACATTTTGGGGACTGGGTCAATCTGCAGTCTGGGTCTCCAGGAAAGATTCTGCTGGAAATATTAACAACCTACCCAGCAGTTTTAAAACATTTTGAAAGTGTTCTTTATGTGAAGGGGGAGGCAGAATGTGACAGTCCCGTGAGAAATCTTTGCCTGGGGCACATTGTGGCTCTCAGCAGCCAGAAACACCCTTTTTCTGGGTCGTACTTTAAAAAAAAAATCTCTTAAAATCATTTTTATTCAATGGGTTAACATACATTCCTTTAAAATATACAATTTCATTTACACTTCAAGTTGATATATATGCCCCCTATCCCTTCCCCCTCCCCCTTTTCCCCTTTTGACTTCCAACAGCACTAGAACCCCTTTATTTCTTATCATTACCTCTATTCACACTATAATCCCTATTATCAAAGGTAAAGTTCATATACATTCTCCACACCTCTTAGTAGTTCTCTAAAGTCCACAATTGTCTTCTCACATCCCACTTATTTTCCAGATAGTTCTTAAATTTCCTCCAATCAGTTAAAAATTCATTTGGATTTTGCTCCCTCAACTTTCTTGTCATTTTGTCCATCTCCGCCATGTACAACAGTTTTTGAACTTGTGTGTGTGTGTGTGTGTGTGTGTGTGTGTGTGTGTGTGTGTGTGTGTGTGTGTGTGTGTGTGTGTGTGCCCTTTCTTAAAGTTGCTCTGTCAGATCACTATATTTAGAGTGGGTGTGATCATGAAGGGAAGTGAAACAGCTAACTCAAGCAGTAGGTATGGTTGCTATCAGAGATGGCACATTAGGATACTTCTTGCCTAGGAAGCACAAAACCTGGCAAGAAGTTGTCCTAAAAAACCCTCCTGAAACGAATACCAGCTGCTCATGATCAAAGGACCACGTGAATTAATACTGATTTTGCACCTCGGGAACAATGGAGGATAGATAATGGAGGATAAATAATGGAGGATCGATATGAAAAGTAACCCACTGCTATTACAATAATTAATAATAATAATTAATAATAAGTAACCCATTGCTATTACGATCATTACAGGTATTTATAAGCATTTGGAAATTTTCTGTCAGGTCTTCCTGTAGTTAAGTCTGATGCTCAGGGAAAGAAAATTGGAGTAGATAGCAGAGAAGAAAGGCCTGGTGAAACGCTCTCCCGCTGGAGATCTGGGCCCTGCGGGACCTGTTACAGTTTCGCAGGGCCTGTAAAACGGAGATGTTCCGCCAGGCCTTCAGCTGAGTGCCAGCGGGTGTCCTCCTTCTTCCATCTAAGACCCCCACTTCTTCCGGGGCTGCTCTCGGCCATCTGCTATGCCCATATACGGACTCCCAATATTTGTTTAAATAGCCTGCTCCTGGACTATTTTAATGATTTTTTAAAAAATTATTATTCATCTTATGTTTTTGTGATTTTAATGTATTTTTTAACGTTGTCAGCCGCCCTGAGCCCATCTGTGGGGAGGGCGGGGTATAAATCGAATAAAATAAATAAATAAATACTGGGATAAAACATGTGCTTTAATCTTTTCTAATATACCTGTTGTTTCAAACAAGCCTGAAACAGTAGAGATCAGAGGGAATGTTTTTCACAAGCATTATACCTGGGCTTAGACCCCAGACTCTGCAAACGAAGAGTCCAGAAGGGAAAATGAGATGCCCCCCAACAAGGCCTTTCAGTCCCCCCAGTTATTATACCCTAATGGTTGCATCCATCTCTAGGTATTTGGAAGTTTTCCTTCAGGAGTTTCCACAGTCTGGCTCTGATGTTCAGGGGGAAGAAAAGTGCAGGAACAGGGCAAAGAAAAAGAATTCCCTGTGGAAAGGAGATAGAAAGTGAAGCAACATTTTTATTCTTCAAAATGTTTATATCTTACTTTACCCTCCATGCAAGAAGGTTCAAAATTTATAGAAACAAGCCATACAAAGTAGCGTTATTTTGTATTCAACTGCGTGAAAAATAAAAGCATTTAAAAGCCAGAAAGCAATAATCCAAAAAGCGATCTTGAGATAAAAATGTACAGTTAAAAAGTAAATGAGAATTGACATTCATTGCCGAGGAATCATTGACTAGAAGAGGGTCTTCTGAACTCCGTGGAACTAAAGGAGGATATATTTATTCGGGAAAGCCAATAACCAATCTGCAGAATGGCTTCTACTGTTCCAAAGACTCGCTGTTTATTAAATATCAAAGGGAAACAGGTCAATTTCTTAATATGTTGCCTAATATTTTCTCTGCCTTGCTTGCTTCTCTTTTATTGTTATTGCTTTCAGATTTACTCCAATATATTTAGCCAGAGTGGCCACTTATGACAAGAGCGGGAGACAAGGGATGTCTAACGAAAGAAGAAGGCAGAGAGGATCTACTGAGAAGTCCCCGAACTTGGTGCTCCGGGTTCTAGGTTTTGTCAAGGGTGTAAAGGTGTGTCTGTTCCCCGCATTCAGGACCAGGAATCATTTGAACTGTCCCACCTGTAACTTTTGCAAAATATTGACTACAGCAACAAGACTTGGTTATCCAGCCTGTCTAGAAGCGTGAACTTTGCTACATTTCCCTTGCACAAAATGGTTTTAAAAAGTCGAAAAAACGTGTGCTGTGATAAATGCCATAGTATTTGGGAATGCTTGAACCTCCTCTGGTGTTGCTGACATGGTGCTTGCTGGTTGAGGGAGCTGATTTTTGGTTGAGTAATTCAGTTGCTTGTGAGCAGCTTGAGGCAGTTTGATGGGTGTGTCCATGTGATCGAACAGTGCAACTGGTAGCATTTCACAGATGCATGTTCTTGCATAGCCTTATGGGAGCCTTAGTTCCCCTGTTGTCATTTTACACTGCTCAGTAGCCACTCTTTTACATAAAGAGCGAATTAACTACTAATCAACTAGTGTTTATAAACAAAAACTGTACTTCAAAAAGTAAATGTGCTCTTCAGTTAGATCTATGTTGTTCACACATGTTCCTTATAGGAATTATACACTACCATCTTCCACATCATTTTATTAACTAACCCAACCATCTGTTACCCTGGGGAAGATTCTATTTCACCGAATGGACTGCCAGATAGAAGGAAATCCACCACCACGGTCACTGCACACCCATAAAGCTGAACAGCGATGAGGCTAGGAATTCATAAAACTCATAAGTGATCACATCTGGCAAAATGATATATTCACTTGCCACCGCCATCACCATCACCATCATCATCATCATCATCATCATCATCATCATCATCATCATCATCATCATCATCATCATCACATTCGATTTATATACCGCCCTTCAGGATGACTTAACACCCACTCAGAGCGGTTTACAAAGTACGTCATTATTATCCGCACAACAATAATCACCCTGTGAGGTGGGTGGGGCTGAGAGTGCTCTGAGAGAGCTGTGACTCACCCAAGGTCACCCAGCTGGCTTCAAGCGGAGGAGAGGGGCATCAAATCCGGTTCTCCAGATTAGAGTCCCGTGCTCTTCACCACTACACCAAACTGTCTCTCATGAAGTTCACAGCAACTCGAATTAGAACTGGAACATCACAATTGTCATCTAGTCCCTAGGATGTGGAATAAGTAATGGTATGTTCATATTGCATAGCCACACAACATTTCTGCAAGGTAGTCTTCAATATTCCAGTTCCATGTTACTATGTAATAGAGAGCTTAAAAAATATATATCAATAAGGCTTGTAAAAATGTTAATCTGTTTATTGAGAAAATTTATATGCCGCCTCTCCGGAGATCTGCTCAAGGTGGCTTAAAGCTAAGATAATGAAAGCAATTAAAACACAGCCATTATAAGCAGCCAACCATTAAATATACAACCATTAAACAGAAACAGGCCAATGGCATTGAAAAAAGCCAGGGCATAATAATATATGCTGAAGCATAAGGTGATGTAAATAAAATGATCCTTGAGCCAGAAACAGACTGTAAAATGTTTAAAAAATAAAACCTCTTAGTTTTAAAAAAAACAAAAACATGGGTAAAGTGGAATGTTTTTGCCTGATGCTTGAAAGAACGCAAGGTAAGAGGCAGGCAAGCCTCATAGGGGACAGCATTCCACAGACAAGTTGCCACCACTGAAAAAGCCGGGTCTGAAAAATAAAATTAATGAATTTGAATATATTACCTAAAATGCAAAGGCGATGAAATCAATTCTGAAGGAAATATAATCTGCAAGGAAACGGGGCTTGCTGGCAAAAAACCTTCCATGCCATCCCGTTGAGGCATTTGGAGGCAGAAGTCGGTATCCTCATGGGATGGAATCAGAAAGAGTTGATGTTGGAGACCAGCTATCTTCAGTGATGAAATTATCTTACAGGGTTCTGCAGGGCACACTCCCCCCTCCCCCCGGTTATTTAACAGCTATGTAAAATCTTTAGGAGAAATCATCCATAGCTTTGGAATTGGATGTCATTAAGCTGCAGATAACACCCAACTCTATCTCTCTCTATCCTAAGCCATTTCCACACCTTCTGCCGGAACATCACGGAAGACAGCTTCTTCTCGCGCGAAATCGCACCAGAAAGACACGATTTCGTGCAAAAATCCCGGATGATAGAGACTTCCTGGAGCGATTTCGCACGCGAAGACACTATCTTCTGTGATGTTCCAGCAGAAGGTAAAATGTGTGGAAACAGCCCTAATCTCTGTAGATTAGGATATCTTGATGTATACAGCCCGGAAAACCCACAACAACCATAGATATCTTGAGTCACTGCCGAACAGCTGTGTTCAAATGGCTGAAAGCTAACAAATTGAAACTGAAACCAGGCAAGAAGGATGTTGGTTGGGAAGGAAGAGATCTTGAAGGACATTGTGCTTCCCACTTTCAATGGGTTTCAGTTGACCCTTGCGGACTCGGTGAAGAACCTAAAGGTTCTGACTGGAAAGAAACACTTATCTATGCTCCTTGGCTTCAGCATTAAATGTTGAAGTATCTGCAGGGCAGCTGACCTGTTCCTGAGGAAGGGTTGTTGCCAAGTAGGTAATTGTACATGTGGAAGCACGGCTGCTGTCTGCCCCAGGAGCGCCCCCCCCCCTCCAACCCAAGGAGGATGAAGCTGGCTGAGGACAGTCATTCTCTGCCCTTGCTCCAGAGCGTGTTTAGGTAAAGTAGGACCCCTGCTCATAACTGTCCTTTATGGCAGCAGAGCAGAGGCCCTTTGGTTTTTCTGCCTTGGTGGGGAGAGTCTCTTACTTGCCCTTTCTCCTTATTCTGGCAAAGGCCATTGTCTGCAGAGGCAGAATGTGTGGCGTCGTGGCCCCCGGGTAAGAGGTCCCATCCAGACTTCTCAGGTGAACTGAGAATCCTGGCAATCCTGATCCAGGAGAATATATTGCAGACTGGGGGAAATTGAAACAATATCTAGAAAAAAATGGGATGCGAAAGGAGGACTGTGGCAGTTTGAGAATTATTAATGTGTGATTTTATAAAGGGGAGAGAGAAGTAACTTTACCATTAATGGGGAAATTTAGTTATTAATTAATCTAAGCTAATATTAGTATTAAGAAGAATGTATTAAAAATAGATAGGTTAAACAGGGAGGCGTAGATCGGATACATTAGTAAATTGGAGATATAGAAGAATTTGAATATGCTTAGAATAAGTGATACAATATATATAAGATTTAGAAAAATTATAGATAAGAGTAATTTAAATAATAAGATGGGCTAAGGGTTGGAAAGCTGTTGGAAGTCTATAAGGAGGGGGGAAAGGGCAGGGGTTGATATAATTTAGGTAAGATGGGGAATTTGTGTAATATTTTATGTACTCACCAATAAAAATTAAAAAAAAGAAAAGAAAAGAATCCTGGCAATCCGTTTTTTGTGATCAGAGGTTTTGGTGTGTGTCCTTATTCTAGTCTAAGTGTTTTGACAGCAAATGCATTCTTAACATTGTAAACTGCTCAGAATCTGCTGGAGAGAGTGGATTACTAAAGGCCGAGGCCAAGAGAAACTCAGGCTGAATTCACACATTCCACTGCTTTGGCGGGTTGAGTCACCCGAACGCCTCCCTCTCCCACACGGCTCCTGTTTGGGAATGCTTGCCTGATAGGTTGAAGGCAAAGATCTTGGTGACTCACCTGCAGTTTCACACATTTGTGAAGTGGAGCGTGGCATGTGTGACACTGCCCTCTTCTGTGGGATCGCTGAGAAGGAACTGAGCCACACAAGCAGGCAAGCAGTATCTGGTATTGCAGCTAGAGAAGCAAATTAATGGAGCTGAAAAAAAAGCTTTCTCCCAACTCAGACTAGCCTGGAAGATAGCCTCCTACCTGTTTGCTGGGTGACCTTGGGTCAGTTGCAGCTTCTCGGAGCTCTCTCATCCGCACCCCCCTCACAGGGTGTTGTTGTGGGGATAATAATAACATACTTTGTAAACTGCTCTGAGTGGGTGTTAAGTTGTCCTGAAGGGCGATATACAAACTGAATGTTGTTGTTGTTGTTGTTGTCATTGTTATACTGGGAGTTTGCAGAAGGTCTGCAGCAAGTCCATCCCCTGCTGCCTAGGAAACTGATTGATTGGCACCAGGCTATCTGCAGTGACGAACCAAAAAATGAACCAAACAAACCAGCCTAAAAGTTTGTGGCGGTTCATCAGAAATGGGATCTGACGAACCGTGGTTCGCAAACCACGAATTGGCCTGGTTCATGCTTAATATTGGTTCGTATTTCAGTTCGTGCCCATCTCTAGTCTGGAGTTCTCCTGGAATTACAACTGATCTCCAGACTACAGAAACAATTCCACTGGAGCAGATGGCTGCTTTGGAGGGTGGACTGTTCAGCATTATGTTCCACTGAGGTCCTTCCGCCTGCCCCAAACCCAACCTTTCCAGCCTCTACATCCAAATCTCCAGGAATTTCCCAAACTGGAGTTGGTAGCCCTAGTCGCCATTGATAGGAATCAGCAACCCTTAAAGGGGGGGGGGGGGAGGAAGCAAAAAAATGATCCAGGACCAGGGGATCTGAAAAAGCATGAATGCCATCTGCTAAGGGCACACCCTTGAAATATATTCAAGTCATTGCCTCCCATGCCTGCATGATAGGAACTTGTACCATTTACCAAACTTTTGTCTCGCCTCTGAATCCCTCCACGGCTTCCATTTTAGCAGAGATGATAAAACCTGCATCTCTCAGCCCAACCCTTTTTGAAGGCTGTTTTTTCCTGTGGGTTCCGTGCCTACCCACACTCCCTTTTTCCTCCCAGGGAATGATGATGGATGGACGATGGACAATGGATTGGGGACCTCAGGTTTCCCAATCTAATTGTTCTAAGATTCAGCAGTCATTTAAGAACATGCAGAGGGTGTCTTTTCGTCAACATAGAGTCCCTTTAATCAGCAGAACAAAGAAAAGAGCACGAGGCCTAGCTCAGGCCTTCCGTAGCAGTCCTTCAGCCAGTTTACACAGACATAAGTAAAGCTCATGCTTTATACATGTAAAACTCATGTTTCATACTGCCAAATGGGAGGCAAGCCATCAGTAGGTCAATATATTGACCGTTTGGGGTGAAAAAATATGGGTGCGATCCCTTGCAGTGAAAGAATTTGACTGAAGATATTTGTCACTGCTGGTTATTTTAACATTTATTCGGGGAAGGTTTTATTGTTGCTACTCCTCCTGTTTGAAATAAATAAATATAAACGTTTGAAATAAATAAATATATATTGGATGGGATGATGAAATGCATGTTTAAGGACAGAGAATGTACATCCCACTACGTCACTTGAGCTAACGAGTTGCATTTGGGTTATCGTTTAACATACAAACTTGCATTCATTGTATGTGTTAACAACACTCCCAGGTTTTCAAATTGTATTCTTGGCATCGCTGGTGAAAGCAACAAGAAGACGCAGGAAGGCACTTCACATGTTGTTCAGATGGTTTGTGTCCCCCTTTTAATTCAGTGCAGTCTACGGGGAAGTTAGTTGACTCCCCCACCCCTGAAGCAAAAGAACAAGGTCTAATGTGAAACAACGATCTAACCCTCGAAAAGGTAAACACTGCATAATCTACGTTTTCATCTGTTCCGACATACATGCTGTCACGTTCCATCAAGGAAACCTGGCGCTTGGTTTTTGCTCTTGGAAACATGATTCAGCACAATGCTGAAAAATACCTTCTGTTATGGCAGTATGATGATTTTGCTCATTCTTTCGATTAGTGTCAAAGTACAAAATATTTTGGACATTTTTTACTGGGGGAAAAAAATCAGGGCAGCTCTTTAAGGGCTCAAAGACTTAACAACTCAACATTTTTGTATGGGAAATGCCCGCCTGCCCCCGGTCTAATTTGCAACCACACTGGAATGCTGATCTCCAAATGCATATTGATCCTTCTTAGATCAGAGCTGAGATCAATGCATGAGAGACTGGTTGGAAATAGAACTGTTTGGTTTAGTCCGTTATAAAATCAACCAGATTCAAGATTTTCACAATAAAGGTGCTGGCAGGACTCAAGTGCCCCCGCAGACCATTTGCCACGTGGGGCTTGTGGTAGAAGCCCTGACCCCATCTTGGATCCCAAGTAGTATATATGAAGAATTGTGGGGTGATTTATTTCTTAGATCAATTGTTTCATGCACTTCCTGTTGTTTCCAGGCAGACAGTGTTCTCCTTCAAGAAGAGCCTTCTGATTCCATCCAGAATTAATTGGTGGGTTTCTCTCTGTCGCGAAAATTATTTGGGGGAGACCCAGCCGGGCCCCGTGACTCCCCCTCCGTTCGCCACTCAGGTTGCCTCATACCAAGGCAATTGTGCAGTGCAGATTAAACTCCCTACTGTCCCTATCTAGAAAAAGTGGACTCTGTACAAAAGTAAGTTGCTTAATCAAATCTAAAAGTTTATTGGAGGTTGGCTTCTTCTTTGTGGACGCTGAAAAAGCGTTTGACAATTTGAACTGGGACTTTATGTTTGCCACCATGGAAAAGCTACAAATGGGAGAAAGATTCATAAGAGCAGTAAAGGAAATTTACAGAGACCAGAGTGCAGCAATTGTGGTGAATGATGAGGTGACCAAGAAATTGACTATAGGTAAAGGAACAAGACAAGGTTGCCCATTGTCTCCACTGTTGTTTATTTTGGTTTTGGAAATACTGATGATACAGATACAAGAAGACAATGCAATCCGTGGAATAAAAATAAAGGACTTTTCCTATAAGGTCAGAGCATTTGCGGACGATATAACGCTAATTGTGGAAGATCCAATGGAGAATATGCCAAAAGTAATAGAGAAGATTAAGGAGTTTGGAGATTTGGCAGGATTTTATGTAAACAAAAAGAAGTCAAAGATATTATGTAAAAATATGACTAAACAAAAACAACAATTATTAATGGAAATAACAGACTGCGAAGTAACAAGTAAGGTGAAATATCTGGGAATTGAACTGACTGCAAAGAATATAGATTTATTTAAAAACAACTATGAGAAACTATGGACTCAGATAGAGCAAGACTTGATTAAATGGAACAGACTGAATTTGTCATGGTTGGGAAGAATTGCAGTAATTAAGATGAATGTGTTGCCAAGAGTGATGTTTCTGTTACAGACAATACCAATTATCCGAGACTCTAAGCAGTTTGAAAAATGGCAGAGGAAAATATCAGGTTTTGTTTGGGCAGGCAAAAAGCCTCGAGTGAAAATGAAAGTGTTACAAGATGCAAAAGAAAGAGGCGGAATGCAACTGCCCAACCTAAGACTTTATTATGACGCAATTTGTTTAGTGTGGTTGAAAGACTGGATGATGCTGAAAAACCGGAAATTACTGGCCTTAGAAGGATATAAAAAAATATTCGGATGGCATGCATATTTATGGTATGATAAAGTAAAAGCGGACTCTATGTTCTTACATCATTATATTCGGAGAAGCCTATTCACAACTTGGAAGAAGTACAGAAATTACCTACAAGATGGAATCCCCTCATGGGTGGTTCCATATGAAGTAATAGATCCGAGAACTGTCGATAATGAACAACAGTGTTTAACATACAAGGAGATAACCCGAATGGAATTTTCTAAACCCAAAATAAAGACGCAGGACGAGTTGTCTCCAAGTTACGATTGGTTTCAGTACAGACAGATCAGAGATCTTTATAATTCGGACTGTGTGAAGGGAGGGATAAGAATGGAGAATTTGGAATTAGAACAGGCACTTTTACAAGAGGATAAAAAGGAAATCTCTAAGGTATATAAAGTGCTGCTGAAATGGTATACTGAAGATGAAACAGTTAAAGTGCAAATGGTGAAGTGGGCTATAAACTTTAATAAAGAAATAACAATGGAGGCGTGGGAATACTTGTGGAAAAATACGTTGAAGATCACGACATGCACCAATATTAAAGAGAATGTCTATAAAATGATTTATCGTTGGTATTTGACACCAAAGAAAATTGCGCTAGGGAATTTGAATATGTCTAACAAATGCTGGAAATGTAAAAAGCATGAGGGATCTTTGTATCACATGTGGTGGACTTGTGAGGTAGCTAGGCAGTACTGGGGGGAAATAATAAGAGTAATAAGTGAGATTTTACAATTTCAAATTAATAAGAACCCAGAACTCCTGCTACTGAACTTGGGAATGGAGGATATTCCAGCACAATATAGGACATTGCTATTTTACATGACAGCAGCGGCTAGACTTTTGTACGCGCAAAAGTGGAAAGTGCAAGAAGTGCCAACTATTGAGGACCGGATATATAAATTGCTGTACATGGCGGAAATGGACAAGATGACAAGGAAACTGAGAGACCTTGATCCAGGACAGTTCAACATGGATTGGGAGAAGCTGAAACAATATTTAGTGAAGAAATGGGAGGTGGGAGGAGAACTGTGGCAGTTTGAAAATTACTAAAATACAATAAAAGTAGAGGGAGGTGACTTTACCGGGGGGTGGAGAGGTAAATGAGAATTTCTAAGCAACTATTTTATTAGACTATTATATATAGCATTAAGTATTATAGGTGTTATTACAAGAATTATAATGATAGAAATTAACCAATTATAAGGATAGAAACTAATTAATTTCATTTCTGGCAATAATTGTATAATGGAGATAATTTTATAATTGCAATGAAGGAATTTAAGTAAGGTGGGAAAATATATATTAATGTATAGATTATGTATTAAATTGATTGAATTGGTTTGGAGGTATATATGGGTCAAATTGGTTGACTATTTTTGGTGGATAGTTGCATAATGAAAGAATAATACAATTATATAATTAAAACAGTATGAAGATGAGATATGTAGAAAAAGAAATATATAGAGTGTAAGTTAAATTGGTTGACTTATATTGAATGTACTGTTTATAGAAGTATCTAAAAATATGCTAAATGAGGGATAAATTGTTTGCCCCATATTGAAGATGAGATTATAAGATAGAGTATAGAGTACCAAAATTAGCTAAATGATTATTATCAAAAGAAAATATGCCAAGAATGTATTATTTAGTTATGTATTATTTAGTTGTTAAAGTAAGTAGGAAGACAGAAGGAGCACTGTGTTATATAGATAAGCTTAGAAGAAAGTGAAAGATTATGTTTGACAGATAGAATAAATTTAAAATGAGTAAGGGAAAAGGGACAAGGGGTTGGAAAACTGTTGGAAGTCAACAAAAGGGGGGGAAAGGGAGGGGGTTAGAATTGGAAAAATTAAAGGAAACTGATTGTAATGTACAATTTAATGATATCTAATCCAATAAAATTATTTTTTAAAAAAATCTAAGTTTATTGAACATATATCAAAGGTTATAATGCAAACCACAAAAAGAAACAGGTTGACACTAAGACTTAAGAAATATCTATGGGTTAAAGGCTTAAGGCTACATGTACCAACACACTATATCCCTCCTCCCTCCTAAGTCGAAAGCTTTCGGGCTACCTCACCAATAGCTGAGGAACTCCTCGAAGTGTCCCCGCTAATTGGCAAGTGCAGCAATGAAGGGATTTTGGCTCCTCCTTTTATGGTCCAAAGTCAGGGTGTTGTGTACAAAAAACTGCTATCAGTGGGTTCACTTTGTTCCTTTCCAAGGAACTAGTGGTCCCATAAATTAGAACATCTACAGGTCACAGAAAGGAATTTCATACTCTGCCCAATGTACTTCAAAACAAGATAAAGATGACCTGAAGCGCCTCTATCTAAATGACCCACTGTAATTTAGAAGCAAGGTCTAAAGGCCTTGCATATCATTATGTGTCAATCTGTGCTAATTAACTTAGCGCCAAGCTACAAGTGACGAATGACACTTGAACAGCAAGTGTATTTCTCCCTGTTCACTTGCCCTCCACTCAATCCACTTGCCATTCAAGTGTCATTCGTCACGTGTAGCTTGGCCCTGAGCGTTCTCCCCCTTTTCCCAGAAAGTGAAACTCCCGCCAGCCTTGAGGGAGTTACAGAAAGGAAAAACTAAGGCTTTCCCAGAGGCTTTTAGGACCTTGCCCAAAGAGCCCGAGTTGGATACATGTTACTAATGGCCTGGTCTCAGAACCAAGCCCCCAAAATTCTACCACACTCTCCGTCTTCTCTACATCCAGTGATGTAGACTGGAGGTAAGCAGAGGACTAAGTCTAGGTATCACCAGGGATTTTCTTCTGGGAAAAAAGGTGGTGGAACTCAATGGTGGAACTCAGGACCGCACAATGACGTCACTTTGGGTCAGCTGGAAAAGGGGGGGTTTTTAAAAGTTTAAATCACCCTCGGCAAAAATGGTCACATGGTCGGTGGCCCCGCCCCCTGATCTCCAGACAGAGGGGAGTTTAGGTTGCCCTCCGTGCCAGTGGCGCGGAGGGCAATCTAAACTCCCCTCTGTCTGGAGATCTGGGGGCGGGGCCACCGACCATGCGACCATTTTCAAGAGGTGCCAGAACTCCGTTCCACTGTGTCCCAGCTGAAAAAAAGCCCTGGGTATCACATTTCTAAATTATTCTCACAAAGCTTTTGCATGGCCTGTGAAACTGTTCAACACAAAACATCTCTGTGCTTAGCAGCAAACAAGCACAGATGCTTCTTCACGCCCTGCTAGGAGCTTGGCTGTTACCTCTGATTGAATCCTGCCTGACCCAGAGAGGATCTTTTTAATGTAACTTGGTAACTGCTTCTCCAAGCTCCCGTGAACCAAAAGAAGGCCGTGCAGCCCAGTTTATGACTCTTAAGGTGCATTGCAGCATGAGTCACCACTGAGGCTTCTCGGCTTCCCTTGGTTGGTGGTCTAAAAGGCTTTGTGTTGTGTGGAGTTACATTGAAGGCTCTTTGGCTTCTCACCACAATTGGGTTGGCACTGGAGGCTGCCCTCCAGCTTTCTCGGAGAAATAGCTGGTGCCAGTGGTTAGGCATGACTGGAGAATGTTTTTAATACAGCCCCGTTATACTGGGACTCGTTGCATTTAGCAAGCAGCCGTCTGCCATACGGCAAAACCATCCTATGGTCTGCGTCTTCTTTTATGGATGACTTTGACTGCCCCCATTTTGTCTGTAATCTGTATTTAGAGGAAAGCTAAAAGTTTCAACAGTTCTCTCCAAACTTGCCAGGATTTATAAGGGTGTCTGCAGCTCTTTTGCTGGACTTTGTGGCCTTTCTGAGCCACATGGGGTATTTTGTTTTCCATGGGGTATTTTGTTTTCCCTTTGTTGTGTTTTGGAGAGGTTTCCTAAGGGATCCCAACCCCACACCTCCTTTACACTGTATTCTATTACATTCTTCCGTATTTTAATGAGCAGCTCCTTGCTGTATATTTCCTACAAGGGTGGGGCAAGGCAAACTATGTACGTGGGGGCAGGATGGTGTATTCCAAAAACTGTTTCCTTCTCTGCAGTCAAGAATGTCAGGAGAGGAGTTTAAAGAATATCAATCACATTTTCATACTCATGGTGCTGGTCTCACCAAAAACAAAGAAAATCTAGGAGGAGGAAGGAAAGAAAATTCAGTATGGGAAGACTTCTTACACTAAGGTAGTAAATTTCTTCCAACATGAACACATGAAAAATGGTAACATTTTATATAGTGTTTTCTTACAAAATTCCATGAGAACAGGAATCTTGTTTTACTGGATGCACAGCAAGGGGGGAAAAACCCTGGGCAAAAGTTCTGGAATTTGGGGGCAATTGTTTTCTTTCCAGCTCATCATTCTAAGTAGTGGACAATACATAGCATGCAATTGTCGGTTTATATCATAATAATACTCCGCATAGAGGATTATAATCCACCTTTTAAATTTTTTTATTATTTTATTAGTGCAAAAACATAAAATAAAAAAGCAAACAGGAGACCAAAAGGAAAAAAAACGAAAATAGTACTGGCTACAAAAACACTATTGACAAATCTACATATATACATCTATAAAAGATTTCCAAATATCTAAAAATAAGTCCATATGCAATTGCCTTCTATAGGTGATAGGTTCAAATGTTGATAAGTTTATAATGGCTGCTTCCACACACGTTGGATAATCCACTTTCAATACTCTTTAGTGAACATTTGAAACTGATTTTCCACGTGTGGAACAAAAAATCTACTTCAAAAGGATTGCGAAAGTGCATTGAAAGTGTATTATTCAACGTGTGTGGAAATGGCCAATGTCTTCAATCCAGTGACTTACAAGAAGTAGGCTTTTGTCTTTCCAGTGTTGAAGTATAAGACTTTTAGCAACTGTTAAGAGCACGGAGGGTCCATTTCCATTGAGCGTCAATTAGATTCCAAGAGATGGTTTTTAACTGAAGAACAGAAGTTTTCACTTTGAGCCCAAGCTGGCAATTTGAGGCTTCCTTCCATCTCTTTGCATTTGGAGCTAGTGGGAGTTTGTGCTTTCCAATAATGGGAGTGTCTAAAAGAGGCCGTGACGTAGATGATTTAGCTTCCTCTCCGGCATGTAAACAGACTAAAATGGATGTAGTTTAACAGTGCATTAACATACTCAAAAATAAATGAGTTTTCTAACACACAATTAATATGACTAATTACACCCTCCCAAAAGGGCCGAATGACTAAACATGTCCAAAGCATATGCTTAAGAGATGCATTTTGTGAATTGCACCGCCAACTGTTAGACACTGCACTTAAACCCTTAGTAAAAAGAGGCTGTGGTGTCCTGGTGGAACTCTCTGTTGGAGAATACTCAGGCCTGCCAAGACCTTGCATCGTTTTGGCAGGTCTGCAAGATAGAGATGTTCGGCCAGGCGTACCAGCATTTAGATCTACTGAATTAGCCTCCCTGCTGATCTCCTCTCAGCAGAGGACCGTACGATCAATTGCTCTCCATATGTGATTTGGAACGTCAATCTCTCGTCTCCACCTTCTCTTCTCCTTCTATGGGTTGCAAGGAAGGATGAATGGAATCCCGTCCTTGGACATTAGAAGTTAGATCATACATCTTGTTGCATGCTGCTGAACTTAGATTGTGAACTTTGTGATTTTATTGCCTTTTTATTGTAACTTATCTGTATTTATTTGTATGTTGTAATCTGCCCTGAGCCCATTTGCAGGGAGGGCGGACTATAACTTTAACAACAACAACAACAATGATGATGATGATAATAACTATGATGATGACAACGACAATGACAACAATAACTATAACATACCATAAACATATTTTTTGCTGAAAAAGTTGCAGCTTAAGATCCATAGCAACATATGGCTTACACCTTTATCCCATTGTTTTAGCCAAACTAGATGCTCTGGATCATTATTCTGGTAATCTCTAATGGTTTATTAACCAACCTCAAATATTTATATACAAATATTGTAGATTTTGCTTTCTATATTAATTATATAAGAATTTCCAAAGCTGAAAGAGATTCTGAAGCACTCAAAGCTGCGGACCATATTTGAACACCGACAAATGTTGCAATTGTAAATCTTGCCATTTGGCAGAAATTGACAAGTCATACTTAGACAGTTGGAGCAATGACAAGAACTCATCACCCTTACCTATCAATTGATCTAAATTAAAAAATCCCCTTATCCGTCCAAGCCTTCCATAAGAAAGATTTCTTCCCAATTTTTAAATCTGGATTTGACCAAAATATTAGTTTAGCAGAATGGGTCGTGATATTATGCGCCATATCCGAGATAGATATTCCAAGTGAGAGGAGGGATCCCTGTAATTTGTATATCCTAACAAATATGCCCGCTGATAAGCACTAAGGTCTGGAAGACCGAATTCCTCCTTCATTAATTGAAAGTTGCATCTTTTTAAAAGAAATCTGGGGTGGTGTTGATGCCCATATAAATTTCTAAAACAAAGTATTAATTTTATGAATATATCTAAAAGTTATATAAAAAAGAAATTGCACTCATAACAAATGTAATTCCCTGTTCAGATAGACTCTGCAATTGTGGTAGCAATAAAATTGACTCTGTAGACCACATTTTCATTGACTGTCCTAAATTTTAAGAATTAAGAGCTGAATTGATCTCCCCGTTATGCAATCAGAATTCTCTTTCTCCAAAAGCGAAATCATCTTGGCTACTCAGAGACAAACAAACTGCTCTTTGTGTGGCGAAATTTTTGGCAGCTGTTGTTTACTTACACGATAATTAATTTTTAGGTTTTCTTCCTGTGGGATGACGGTCTGCTGTTTATGACTCAAGTTGTAAAAACAGTAAAGTACAGTAATTCAGGAATGGAAGAATGAGGTTCTGAAATAAATAATAAAAGATCATCCGCATATAAAATAATTTTAAGTTCTAAAGAATTATGTATAAAGTCACGCACATTATTACTTTGTCTAAGTGAGAGGAAAAAGAGGACAACCTTGCCTAGAACCTTTTTCAAGAGGAAATGGTGCAGGAAAAAATACCATTGGTCTGTACCCTAGAACTAGAGGATGAATACAAAATTCTAACTCGCCTTGAGTCTCGATAAGAAAGAGTGAATAAAATACTCATTGTGCTTCACATTTATTTGCTTTTAAAAAATCCTAGCCTGCCCTTCTTTTCCATGTAGGAGCAGCAGGGCCGGCGCCACCTTTGAGGTTGTGAGGCGGGGGCCGTGGGCGCCGCAGAGCCGGAGGGGGCGCCAGAGGGGGCCCCGGTGGTGGAGGCGCACATCCCGCACCACCGCCGGCCAGTTCCGCACCACCACCAGCCAGCCCTGTGCCACCACTGCCGCCAACGCCGGCCCCCAGGCCGGCGCAGCAGACACAGGCCAGGAACAACAGGTGGCCGGGGCGGCGTGTGGTGTGCGGGCAGCCTCCTTGCTTTGCCCCAGCCATCCGCTGGTGGCACTGCATGATGATGTCATCACACAGTCTGGGGCCGCGCACACGCACAGCGCGTGCATGAGGTTGGCTTCCAGCACCAGAAACCCTGGCGCCGTGGCTGAGGAGCAGCAGCTAACAAGTATTCAAGAGCATTAGGCAAAGTCGTCTCAATTAAATGCATCTCCCCAAAACAATGGTCACAACGGAACAAAGCGAATGCCTTCCTCCAACCCATGGGGGAAGGAGAGTTCGGTTCCTGTTGCGGGTGGGGGCTTTCACACCTATCATGAATTCATTAACGCTGGCAAGAGACAGCTCACCGACGGGCTGGTTGGTGGAAGAACCCCATTAATAAAGAAACACACCCTGGTTAGCAGCAGCAGCACAAGACCCAGAAGAGGGGACCATCTAACCCGCTGGGTGGACACCAAAGATGCCTTTCCCCAGCAAAGTCATGCACAAGTAGGTCAAAATGACCATCAGTTCCTGAGCTCCTGCTCTTCTCTGCCGCAAGAGACAAACCAACATGGCATTCCTCCTCAAGGAAGTGGGCTGTCCTGGAGCCTGGCAGTGGCTCAGACACTGGGGTCGCTCAGAGCAAAGTATCTGGCCTGAGATCCAGGGAGGGGTAGCCCAGCAGCTACAAGCATTTGAAGTCACTACACGATTGAGGAGAGTGAAGATGTCAGGTCTGTTGCCCACAGTCCCTCCATACTGTTACATAGTTTTAGATAGTATGTTGCAATAGCCTCATGCACCTGTTCCCTTGTTGCTTTCCGGATTCCAGGACGGCAAAGCCCTTAACTCGGATAGCTCACCGCAGTGGCCTTGGGACAGCCCCATCCGTCCCGCTACTGATTATGTTCTGCTGGATGGGGGGGGACATGTAGAGGGGTAGTTATAGTGTATCATGCACTCAATGCGTCATTCTTAACAAGGATCCTGTGTACAGCCAGATGCCTTTAATTGCTTCTGTGTATCCTACGGACATATGTATGGCGAAGCCAAGATATCTCAATAAAACCCATTTACTCAAGAGCCTGGATTTCTTTCTGCAAGGGTGGGGATTCAGCTTCAACGTATCCTGTCTTCCATAGACTGACAGAAGAGCCACGGGAGGAAAGATCTAATACCAACCTTGAAGATATAAGTGGATTGCACTTTATGCGGACTGTGCTTTGAATGTATACATTTATTGCTGGTTAATATTGTATTTTGGAAGCAATTGCTATTTATTGACTTGTATTTATTGTTATATGCAGAGAAGTGGAAAAAAACAAGGAATGTATTAACAATAAGCACTGAGCACTTTATATAAATAGCACATAGTTCACATTACAGGCTTAAAGAACCTAGCGTGGGAACTTTGTTTTGTTAATCTTGATAAAGGCCAACTAGTCCACCAGGTCCGGGTCTAGGCGTGAGCAGCCGGGACGGAGGATGTCTCCAAGGTGGGAGAACACCCGCTCACTCTGGACACTGGGGGGGGGGGCAGGAGAGGAACCATGGCCATGGATGACAGGTTGGGCCAGATGAATCAGTCACAGCTTCTAGGAGCTCTCTCAGCCCCACCCACCTCACAGGGTGGTTGTTGTTGTGGGGATAATAATAACATACTTTGTAAACCGCTCTGAGTGGGTGTTAAATCATCCTGAAGGGCGATATATAAATCTATTGTTATCACTGGCTACAGTGATCCATGCAACGGTCACCTCCAGGCTAGATTACTGTAACTCACTCTACGCTGGGCTACCCCTGGGCCTGATCCGGAAACTACAACTGGTCCAGAATGCGGCGGCACGGGTCCTGACTGGTATACCTTACCAGTCACACATCACACCTGTCCTGCGCCAGCTGCACTGGCTTCCAGTTGAATTCCGAATCAGGTTCAAAGTGTTGGTTCTTACCTTTAAAGCCCTGAGTGGGTTGGGACCGGCATATCTTCGGGACCGCCTCTCCCTGTACGTTCCCCGGAGATCGCTCCGATCAGCGAATAAATATTTACTTGTGGTCCCCGGCCCTAAGGAAGCCCGCCTCGCTTCAACCAGGGCCAGGGCTTTTTCAGTCCTGGCCCCAGCCTGGTGGAACTCTCTGTCAATGGAAACCCGGGCCCAGCGGGACATATTATCGTTCCGCCAGGCCTGTAAGACAGAGCTGTTCCGCCAGGCGTTTGGTGATTGAAGGGGGCGGTGCCATGTCGGCCTCCCACCTTTGGGGTGGGGAAGGTTCTCCCCACCACTGCACCTTGTTAATTTGTTTTATTATTTGTATATTGATTTTAGTTTTTGTTTTTATCAATTTTAACTGTTCACCGCCCAGAGCCCCTGGGATGGGCGGTATATAAATTGAATAAATAAATAAATAAATAAATAAATAATAAATTGTTATTGTTATATTGTATCCATTCTCTGTCAATAATGCTGGCTACCAGTTTCTTCTGGGCTCAATACGACATGCTGGTAATATCCTTTAATGCTTGGCACCGAAGTATCAAGGAGACCCCCTCCATCCGTATGTTTCAGTTCATGTTCCAAGGTCAGCAAACTGAGTTTTACAGTGAGAATCCTTGACTGGGGAAACCAAAGGCATTTTCAAAGTTTTTGGCCCCTGCTGCTTTTTTAAAAACATTTTTATATGTTTATGATCATGAATCCTGTTTTGTGACTTTTTGTGCTGTTTTTGAAATGTTTCTTTGGTAAACTGCCTCAAGTAGTTATTATTTTTAAATAGACAGGCTGGCTATAAGCCCTCTAAAATAAATAAATGAAAAACAAAAGGGCAGAATTGATTTTCTTTGTCACTGCACAGAATCCCATCGCAGTGCAGCAACCGAATTGCAAAACTCCCTGTCGCTGGCAAAGCCAAGCAAAAGGAATTATTCCTGGCTTCCTCTGCGCACTTTCTTCGAGCTGGGTCAAGCCAGTAGCATTCTACCACTTTTTATCCCCTCAACTGCTGATGTGGTTATGATTCAAAAGACAAGTGAGATCAGTTGCGTGCGTCGAGAAAAAGAATCACTGTTCATGCTGCCCCCAAGTCTGTCTCCAGCAATGTAAAGAGGCGGGGGGTGGGTGGGGGTAGAACAAGCACCAAAGATCAAAAGAAGGAACTGGAAATCAGCTTCCTTTCAAAGGGGTTACCAGGCAACTTGGTTGTTCTGAGTGAAGTCAATACTTAACCTTACAGCTGACTGGCTCGCTGCAGGTCAATCAACTCTACACTTTGGATTATCACTGAAAATGGCAGCACTGGAGACCCACAGGCTAAAGTGAGGAGCGGGAGGACACAAAGACAGCAGTTTAAACAGTAGCGAGATGCATGTAGGATCTGAAGCACAGCAAACCTTCCTGTCTGCCCTTTGGCTTTACTATGGGTGAATTGTTTTCTACACTTACGTTAGCCGGCAATTAAACACCCCCTGAATGATCCCAGCACATTTTCCAAGAGGAAGCCAAGCACTCTGAAAAGCAAGACAGAGAGAGGAAGGCAGGAGGGCAATGTGCTCTTCTGTCAATCACTCAGCTGCATGCTGCCTAGTCTGGAACCGTTCAGGGCCACCCACAGAGGAGATACGGCCTCCTCAGCTCCAGGTGGGGCCCTAAGATCTGCTGGAATTGCAACTGATCTCCAGATGATGGAGATCAGTTCCCCTGGAGAAAATGGCTACTTTGGAGGGTGGACCCTGTAGCATTTACCCCTCTGATGCCCTTCCTGTCCCCAAACTGTTTTCCCCAGGCTCCATCCCCAAATCTCCAGGAATCTCCCAAGCTAGAGTTTGCAACCCCAGCTGCCAAGGACTCTGGCTGAATGATCTGCCTCTGAGGCAGTGCTCAATGGGCCCCCATTTGTTGGGTCAAAAAATCCTCTCTCCTCTCCTCTTATTCTGTTTTCAAGATCAAAAGAAAGGAGACTTTCTCCAAGACTGTGAATGGACCTGGAATGGAGATGAGCGCAAATACTCTATGGAGACTTCGGTGTTGTGGGAACTCTCCACTAGTTTAAAATTGAACACATAAAGCTGCATTACTCTGAATTAGACCATTAGTCCCACAAGGTCCACATGGACCTTTTCAGATCAGAGTGGTCCTACAGGATTTCCTCCTGATATCATTCCCATTAAATGGTCCTATTAAATGGAGATACCAGGGTTTGAACCTGGGACCTTCTGTGTGCTAAGCAGTTGTTCTATCCCTGAGCCATGAATGCTCACCCCATTGGGAAGGGGACAGCCAAGAATGAGCCCATTCCAACTTTTTAATAACATCACACCAAAGAAGCTTTCTTCTTTATTGGCCTTTATATAAACAAGACTAGGTTATGACTGCTATGATTGAAAAATGGATTGAGAATAAGTTGCTCAAAAGCATCTAAGCTGGTCTTCTTTGTTTTTTGTAATATATTTTTATTTTGAAAAACAGACTAATAGAATGAGGGGATACAGAAAGAAATGCCCGCATATCTACTCAGAAAATACAATTATAGGACCTAATGGGGTCAACTACACAATCTCTGGCTCTTACAGCTGCTCATCCTCCAATGTGATATATGCCCTTGTGTGCCAGCAATGCCCCTCTGCTCTGTATATAGGACAAACCAGCCAACCTCTGTGCAAAAGAATAAATGGACACAAATCTGACATCAAAAATGGTAATATCCATTAACCAGGAGGAGAACACTTCAGTCTACCAGGACACTCCATCAAGGACTTAAAAGGTCACCATAGTCAGTCAGTCAAGCAAGCCTTTATAGTTCAACAGAAACATTTCAAAAGTAGAATCCAACAGGAAGCTGCTGAATTGGAATTCATATGTAAATTTAACGCAGTCAGACTTGGATTGAATAGAGACTCTGGATGGTTATCTCATTATCAGAAGTAACTGCCTTTCAGGTATTCCATTCAGATTCAGCTATGGAGGGGAGGGGTCACACCCAACCTGTATTATGCACTCCACCTCTTTCATGACTTTTGCAACTGATTTGCATCTACTCTCCCCTCCCCTTCTCTCACCACCTATATATCTCTGGCCAGTTTCTTCATACCCTCCATGCATCTGACGAAGAGAGCTGTGGTTCTCGAAAACTTATGCTACAATAAAGTGGGTTAGTCTTAAAGGTGCTACAGGACATTTTACTATAGAAAAAAGGGATTCTATAACATAATTGTGTAAATCAGACAGTTATATATAGCCGAATACATAAAATGCAAAGTATTTCACCTCACCATTCCCTTCATTAAATTTTTGGAAACACTTTCTATGAGATATAATACTTGCTTATATTAGGCTACATTTCATAATTCATCTATTTTGCTAAAAGTTGTTCTTAGTTTTCAGCTCCATGACTTAAAAAAGCTTTCCATTTTCCTGAAATTCTAAGACTGGCCTATTATGTACATAAGATGTTAATTTTGCCATTCATATAGCTTATTCATCCGTTCTGTCAAACCTGGACAGCGTTCTGTCTTCCGTTTTGCTACATATACTACTTTTGCCACTATCACCATATATTTAAATAGTTCAGTATGTATTTTTATAATATTACTTAGCAGGACTTTTTTTCTGGGAAAAGAGGTGGTGGAACTCAGTGGAGGAACTCAAGACCGCACAATGACGACACTTTGGGTCAGCTGGAATGGGGGGGGGGGGAGAATTTTTTAAAGTTTAAATTGCGCTTAGTGAAAATGGTCACATGGCTGGTGGCCCTGCCCCCTGATGTCCAAACAGAGGGGCGTTTAGATTGCTCTCTGCGCCACTCGGCGGTGCGGAGGGCAATCTAAACTCCCCTCTGTTTGGAGAACAGGGGGTGGGGCCACCAGCCATGTGACCATTTTTAAGAGGTGCCAGAACTCCATTCCACCATGTTCCCACTGAAAAAAAGCCTTGTTACTTAGTAAAATATTTAATAACATATTTGTAGGGTTCAACACAACGTGAAACTTTAGTATCTTTCGCATTTCTTCATGTATTTCTCTCCAATATTTCCTCGCTTTCTTGCATGTCCACCACATGTGACACATGTTGCATCCTATCTAAGCTGGACTTCCTTCAAGCTGTCAGAGGCATTTGGACCTTGACATCCTCTGCAAGGCATGTACCCTGATCTATATTACACGAATGCGCAGTTTTTGTAACTGGAACAAGATAAAGGTGAACTATCCTCAGCAGACTCAAGCCACTTTAAAGAAGTCCCTTTGAAAACAATGGGTCAAGGGGGGGTTGGAGATGGAGGTAACATTTTCAAAGCACTGTGGGTAATGCGGATTCACTGGTGCTTAAAGAGCGCCCTAAAATGCAAGGTTGGGATGGGGAGGGAGGACAAGATGCACAGCTGAACCAGCATTTGATGAGTGTGGGTGAATCTAAGACATTTTTAAATGAACAAAAGGCGCGGGGGGGGGGGCACGTCATTCACAGGAGGTGAGTTCTCTCTTCCCAGTTGGGGAAGATACTGGATTCACATTGGCTAGACCAAAGATATTGCACTTACTACATTTTTAACCTACTTTCTCTCACAAAAGAGGGGAGGCGGGTTACAACGTTATATAAAAATACAATTAAAAATAACACAGAAATTTTAATAAAATGGTGTCCAGTACCATCATCAGCCCACTAAGTTAATCTTTCAGAGCAAGAGAACAGAAGTCCTGAATAGAGATGGGCACGATCCGTATTACGATAGAAAAAACCCCACGATAATGCTGATCGCGCGATCGTGATCCGGCGGATCGTGATTGTCCACGGCCAACGATCCAGCGATTGGGAGAGGCCTGGATCATTGCATTCAGGCTTGGATCGGGGATCCAGACACTCAGGCGCCAGCAATCTATTCCCCTGGCAACGGAGCCAGTGGAAAGCCTGAGCTCTGTTTGCCCTCCTTCTGTCGCCCTGGAAACCCGAATGGAAGCCCAGCTTTCCTTGATCAGCAGGGCTTCCTTCCAACCACGGAGCAGCAAAGCAGTCACAAGTTGGGAGAAGACACCCAGGGGAGGGAGGGGGAAGGGGGTGTTCTGTAGCCATGGGCACTCCAATCTCATCCCTGCAAACCCTGATAGGCAGCTTCGATGGCCAAACACCGACCTCCTGTGTTGCTGAATGGGACCTGAGGGGCGGTGGCTCATTGCCGCCTCCCCGTGCCCGCCAGGCCCAGTGGCCACCGCCAGCACCCACCATTTATGTATCGCTGGGAATACCAGCGCACTCCAGTTTGGCCTGGCGGGCGGGCACATGGGGGGTGCCGCTGGCGAGCAGCCAGACCCCCTGCCCCCTGAGGGGAGGCAGCTCGTCATCGCCTCCCCGTGCCCGCCAGGCCCTGCGGCCATCACCACCACCCACCTTCCCACATAGCTGGGAATAGCAGCACACCCCACTTTGGCCTCTACGATCCACAATCCACGGATCGGGAACGGGAGATGCTCAGTGTGGATCGTTAATTCGGGATCGTCGCCGGCGCCGATCCACAATCAGCTGGATCGTTAATTTTTTTTTGGATCGTGCCCATCTCTAGTCCTGAACCAGCGTCATTCACAGCTGTCCTATTGTATGTTTTGCATACAGCAGTATGTAGCTTTTTAAAAATTATTTATTAGGGCACTTTCCCTTCTAGAAGACGGGATTTGTGTACACACACACACACACACACACACACACACACACACACACACACACACGTATCTGCCTGTGCTTTGAATCTATATGGATCTTCAGCATTTTGGTGTCAGAAGTCAACAAGGCAGAATGTTTCATTTTTCTTCCTTTCTGCAAGAGGATTACATAGCTAATAATGAATTGTGGGATACAAAAAAAGACAGTATGTTCACGACCATAATTAACAAAACAGTTCTATGTTTATTTTTTCCACTCACGTTCAATTTAGAATGGAAATACATATGTCTGAAAGACTCAAATATGTTTGACAAGAGACAACAGCAGCAGGTAAAGTATGGAGAAATAAAAGCATGATTAATAAAAATATTTCTGCCATAGTAGCTACCAAATGATCAGGTTTTTTTTTTTTTTGAAGGTTTGGAAGAAGTACCCATATGTTTTCCCAAAGTGCTATTTCTTACCCATATCCCCTCCTCCAAAACAGAACTTTTTATAAGATTCATGATGAAATCACAGAAGGAGCTCTCGAACTGGTAGAGTGCAGTCTTTTGAACTTTACAGTTCCAAGAAAAGCACCTATATCTGTGCTCATTACAAGGCAGAAAAATAAGCACAGAAATTGTTTAAGACACACAGCATTTTTAGCAATTAAATCTTGAACACTAAATGTGGCTGTCTTGATAATTGTGACGGATGTTCAGAGATCGTAATGCCCCTTATAATATGCATGGGGGGTGATGGTTGGTAATCTAGGATTCAGAAGTGACAGAGCTAGAGAGAAGACAGATTTGGGGACTGTTTGAATTTGAGAAGGAGATCTGAAGAGTTTCTAGCTGGTGTTAGCAAACTGTGGTGCAGTCCATGGGTGTGGGGCTGCTCTTCTGAGGCCAGGTTAGCAGATTTGCGGCCGGCTGTAGCAATGCTGTTTTGTCTCTTCTGTGCTCTGCCTGCATATTTGTAAATGAAACATTGCAAAAAGTGACACAAGGCCCCAGCGTTCTTTCACAAAGGAAGTTTAACTTCGTAATATCGAACTTCTCACTGCTGGGGAAGTAGAATAGGATACGTTTGAAACAGACCTCAAATTTCCTTCTTCCCTGAGATCAATTCGGCTCTGTTCTCCCAATAACTTGATATGGCATCTCTCTCTGAGAATTGCTTTGCCTACTGGACTATACAGCGTATAACATGATACTTCACCTACTGAATTATGTAATGCATAACTTCTATAGAGATTGCAGCTAGGGTTGCCAGCTCTGGGTTGGGAAATTCCTGGAGATTTGGGGGGTGGAGCCTGCAGAGAGCATGGTTTGAGGAGGGGAGGGGCCTCAGCAGGTTATAATGCCACGGAGTCCACCTTCCAAAGCAGCCATTTTCTCCAGGGGAACTGATCTCTGTGGACTGGAGATCAGTTGTAATTCTGGGAGATCTCCAGCCACCACCTGGAGGCTGGCAATCCTAACTGCAATCCTCTGAGGGGCTCTTCAATGGTCAATGAGATATGTCTGCATTATGGTGGAGCAGCCACATATAAGCATCATGTAAATGCTTGCGAAGAGGTCTCTGGTAGCTTCCAGTCATTGAGAATATTATTTTACATTCATGTTTAACTATTCCATTATTGCAGAGATGTGTATCATTCGCCATTTTGAATTTCAAACAGCTGACAGGGAAATTTGACGTCCGCTCTAACAGCCAGTCTATTGACTAAATATAACTGCTGTTAAAGGAATGGCTTAACCATCAGGGGAAAGGGAATTGGGTTTTCTTCCAGGACATGCAGACGCATGCGGTGTTATTTCAGGTTCTGCTCTCTCACACCGCCATTTCTTCATAGAAGGCTGTGTGTTAAGAAGGGGTCAAGCTGCCACCAAGCTGTTTTTAGGAAGAACTGTGTGAAGGAGTTTTTCCTGACCCCCTTTCTCCAAGCAGTTGCTTCCAGGAATGGCTTGCTCATTGTCTCGAAAGCACGGAAGGGAACACCAACATCTACTGAAGCAGGGGGGACATGAAGAATGGGATGAGGGAGTCCATTATTTTGTTTTGTATCAGAAGACCTGCAGGTGGAACTGAAAACAAAATATATTGGCAGGCCTTCTTGAAGATGGGAAAGACAAGATGCCAACTTCTAAAATAAACATGCAAATGCCTGAATCACGTGAACGAAGTTACATGGCGGCCTGGCCCTACATAAGGCCTTACTCACTCTGCCGAATGTCATTCTTGGCCATTCCTCTCAAACTCCTAAATCCTAGTTTAAGTGATATGGAGGCTTTGTAGTTGTTTCAGGACCTTGTGAAATGAATACTCCCTAATCTATGGTATTCCAAAACCAGCTTGTAACAGAAATATAGAGAAAATGCTGACACACCAGAGTAATAATGAGCTATTCTACAACACAGACAAGCATTTCAAGACTCAGTCTTAACTTATACATTACCTTGACATGCAAAGAGATTCATCCATTTGGCCAGTATTGCTGTTTAAACTTATACAAAGCAGCTACGCATATTTAGTACACCATTGCAACACCCACCCAGGATACAGATCTTGGGCATGCTAAGTAGATGCATCTAGCTGCTTTGCACAGTAGCAGCCCAAGTTAACAAGAGGCCAGACATAAACAAAGTCGCATAGGTAAGGGCGTGGGGTTTTGCCTCAGCTGCCTTCATTGAAATTAGAGATGGGTACAAACTGGGGAAAAAACGAACCTTGCAGTTCATGACTTGTCGCATTTCACGAACCACGAACTTTCACGAACTTGCCCTGGTTCGCGAACCAGTTCGTTTGGTTCATGAAAATGTCACAACCAGGTCAGCAAATTGTCACTCCCAGGTCAGCAGAAGGTCACTTCCGGGCCAGCAGAAGGTCACTTCCGGGCCAGCAGAAGGCCACTTCAGGGTCAGCAGAAGGTCTGCAGGAAGTCCATCCCCTGTTGCCTAGGAAACTGATTGATCGGCACCAGGCTGTCTGCAGTGACGAACCAAAAACCAAACTAGCTGCTTTGGGGAAATTGCTCCCTCCTACCCCGAGTTTTTATGCTGGGGAGCATGAAAAATGCAGCTTTCTCCCGCTCGCGGCCTAAAGTGGTAGAGCCCATTTTGCCACCTCGTTTTACAGCCTGGGCCCACCAGAGCCTGGATTACCATCCCGCCTGCAGTTTCTTTACTCCAGAAGATCAAAGGTGTGTTTTGCTTCAGTGTTTGGGGAAAGAAAGCATTTGCTTGAAGATTAATGAAAACTTACTGTTTACTGAAGAGAGAATTTTTTTAAAAAAACAATTAATTATTATACAATATCACACTGCTATTTAATTTTAGGAAACCCTGCCATCTTCTAGTGTCTAGTCCAGATGATGTTTGCAGCAGATAAAGGGGCATCAACAGCTTTAACCTTTTCCAACAGAGGCTAGTATTTCCCACCTTTTTTTTCCATGGAAGAACTCCTAAATTAGTTTTCAAATCCCGAAGAACTTCTACCTCTGAAAACTTTTACAGGTTAGAAAAGGTTGCTAGCCAGGAGTATAATTCAATTACAGATAAATTACTGTCACGAAAATGTATCTGTAAAGAGCTGATACACACACACTACACCTATTTACAATATATAGACACAATGTAACTAAATATAACCTTAATAACTGCAATAGTTTGTGGAATATTTGGAAGTTTTTGTGGTATTTCAAAAAAATTATTTATTTATTCCACAATTTTACACTGAACGGCTGACAGTGTGGAACCCCTGATTGGGGAACAATGGGCTAGAATATAGTGGCTGTGCTCTCTTCTTCCCTGTCCATTTTCCAAATGCACAGAGCAAAAATATTTTTTTGATTTCTCTGATGTAGGTAACAGAGAGATGAAGACCCTCTCTCCATCAAAAAAAAAAGTTTTCCTCTGCCCGTTTTTCTGATGGAAAAGTTAGAAACTTGGGGGAGGGCACTTAAAAAAAACTTTAATGATGTCTTTTGTTTTTCAATGAAATATTTTTAAAGTCAAGATTTTACTTACACAAAATATGTAGTATGAAAATTTCTGTGTTAAAACAAGTAAGAGTCTTAATGATATAGTATGTAATATGTTTGCTGTGTTATCCTAATTTCATTGCTTTGTTTTCTACGTACGTAATGCCATTTTCTGCTTTGCTTAACATGCCATGTCTAATACTTATGGCTTTGTTTCAGGTTGCAGTAAACCTAGTTCTACTATGTTGCTTATTAGATGTCTCATCCTATTGTTTGCATTGCATTGAAGCCCCCTTGTGTCTCAGTGAGAAAAATAATGGTCCCTTTTGGTTTAAACCGCCATTTATGAGCATTTGCCTCGATCACAATGACGTTGGCATGGCACTCCTATGTGGCACACTGTCGGAGGCAGTTTCAATTTGGCGTCTTGTTTTTCATATTACATGGGCTTTGAAGACTGGGTGCAGATTCAGGCTTTGGGGGCTTTGCAATTCATGTCACACTATTTTAAAAAAAACCCTGTAAGCTAGCTTAGTAACATTGCAATGTTGGAATGCGCCCCCCCCCCCCGTATTTGCTGATTGAGCTGTCCTCTGCCCACTGGAGAGGCAATTGGTGGCGGAGTTCTGGGGGGAAACATACTTTTCATGCTTGTTTCAGTCTTTTATTTTTTTAAAGCCAAGCCAGAAAAGGGTTAAAATGCAGCCTTATGACCCTTACCTTGTTTTACTGATAAAAATGGCAGAAAAGAAGTACAGAAAACTAAGGAGGGTGGGAGTGGTTAATTCCACACAAATCAATCAGCTCAAAATAAAATCGTGGTATGTCCGCAGCGGGAAGGTGCTTTTCACACTGTCACTTTAAAGTGTTTCAGTATCTGTTCTGCTTCCCATTTTGCAGGAGTTCCACACTTGCAAGGTAGTTATGGGACGCAGAACTGCGTTATTCCTGATTTCCCCCCCTGAGGACATACTGCGATTTTGAAGCCACTGCCAAATTGCATCTGGCCTGATTAATGTCAGTGTAAACTCTATTCTCCCCTTCTGCTTCTCTTCTCCCCCCTCTCCTTTTCTCCGGGAGCTGATTTAATTTTTTTTTTCAAAGCTAGGAAATGGTTGTAATGCTACTGGTCATTTCTCCTGGATTTAAGTCAAGTAAGGGTTAAATGGCCGCTTTTCCCTCCCTCCGTGTCTTCTGCTAATGCCAAAGAGTAAAAAAAAACCCCTATCGTTTTGTACAGCCCTTTGCAAAACAAAGTAGTAAAGCTGCCAGGAGGGAATGAAGCAGTAGCATTTTAACCCTTTTCTGGCTTGGCTTTTAAAAAATAAATGCGACTGGAACAAGCATGACAAATACTTGTTTCCCCCCAGAACACTACCACCAATTGCCTCTCTAGTGGGCAAGGGACAGCCCTATCAGCAAATACAGGGAGGGGGGTGGGTTCTAACATTGTTACTTATGCGGGCTCAAAGTTTTTTAAAAAGTGTGATGTGAATTGCAAAGCCCCGAAAGCCTGAAACTGCATCAAGCCTTCAAAGCCTAAAATGAAAAAGAAGACACCAAATCAGAACTGCCTCGGACATTCTGCAATGTGGGAGTGCCATGCCAAAGCCATTGCGATCGAGGCGAATGCTCATAAATGGCGGTTTAAACCGTAAGTGTGAACGGGACTGAAAAATCGGGGATACTGCGGACAAAAATTGGTTCTGTGTACCATGACTACCTTGCAAGTGTGGAACTCTTGCAAACACGGGAAGCAGAACAGATACTGAAACGCATTAAAGTGACAGTGTGAAAAGCATCAATGTTAAAAAGTTTTTAAAAATGTTAAAAAGTAGTAATGAAACAATAAATATATGCTTGAAAATATGTTGCAAGGTTTTGTGCAAAATTAATATTTAAATTTTAATTAATTTTGTGCAAAATTAATATGCTATAATGTGGCTGATAAGACAATGAAATATTTTCAATGTTATACTTTTAGTCTACATCTAAATATGCTGCTATCCCTATTATGATCATGTAAAACTTTCCATCCCAATAACAATTCTTTTTAAAATAAAGTTTGTATTTGCTACTTCCAACTGATTTAAGTTTCATAGATGAAGCCAAACTCTGTAAATTCGACTGCCTCTATTATGTTGTGAGCCAAATAACACTATAATAACTATAAACTATAACAAAACTATAACAGCTTCAACTTAATTCCATGCATCATATTTTTGTATGTTGGGTTGCCCATATTTTGATGTGCTGTGTGTGTATTTTAACTGTCGGAGAATGCTGATTTTGTGTAATGGATTTGAGTGCGATAGGTGATATAGTGATATCTGTTGGGCTGATTTCTCCTTTTTGGGTTGGGGAGGGTGGGAGACAGATGTTCAGATTGTGGGTTGCTATATTAATTGTAACAGAATTGTGTATTTCCTGAATTTTGTAATGTCTGGCTCCAAGTTAATATGGGTTATAGATTTCAAATGTTACATATGGGGTTTGGGGGCAGGAGTGTGTGAATTGTTTTTCCTTAACAGGCCAGAAACTTGGGCAGATATTAGTAGCTACCAACTGGCAAAAGCTATTTACTTCTCCGCCAGTCACCCATCCACACCCTACACATTCACATATCTGAACAAGGCCAGCCTTAACCCAGAAGTCTCTCCACATCTTTGGGCATGACTAGGCACCCAGCTAAGAGTCCCTTCACACTCGTGGCAAAATCAGATGCTCAGCTGTACTTCACCGCACACCTTTCTTCCAAGAGTACCCCCCAAAATCCCCCCCCTCTGTTTTGGAAAGGATTACCCATGAATCATAAAGGTAATCCTTTATCTAAGATACAATACCATCCAAAAGCTTCCGGAGCCAGCCAACTGTTTGGGGCAAGGCCACAGGCTCATATATACCCCCTAAAGATCAGGTGCCCATTTAAACTCATAAAGGCACTTTCATCAAGGTGAGCTCCATAATCACCTGAGTCCTTCTCTCCAAGTGACTTTGCTCCACTCGGACTCAGACTGCTCACATCAACTATCTCCAGCTTCCGGAGTGGCTTTAGGCAACAAAAAACAAAAGATGAAAGACAAGCAACTTATAGTGTCTAGACTATATTTTTCAGATCCCCCTGATGACGCGAAAGCAGAATGCATAGGGGTCTCAGGGTGAATTAACATTAATTCGTCCATTGTCCCAACTCTCTTCCTCTTTGTTCTGTGCTTGGTGAAGCCCTCCTTTTCTTGCAGTCACAGGCAGGGCAAAAACGTCTATCAGGTTCAGATCTAAATGCTCTTCTAGCTTTTTGGGTATTATAGATGTTCAGGAAACTTTTAAAAGGAACCACAAAATTACAAGAGCTTCCAATCCACCTAGAAATCCTGGCCCAAACTCTTACCCTTTCAAGCAAAAGTCAAGCCATGAGGGATAAGAGAAAAAAAAAACATATACTTAAAAAAAAATGTAGGAACCCAAATCCAACATAAAAAGTTCAAACATATCGGCACTGTCCAAACACTCTAGAATATCACATGCATATGCATCAAATGCACAAAACTTGCAAATGGAAGAATAATTATTATGCAACATTTACGACTCTAGTGCGCCTTAACCATGTCAGTAGTTTCCGAGGATGGAATTCACACAGTCTTTAGAATCTGGGGCAAAACATTCCGCTCGTTTGTAAGCATCCTTCCAAATTTCTCCAATACATTTTCAGTGCTTTAATCATTCCAATGCCCTGACCTGGATAGCTCAGGCTAGTGCAATCGCGTCAGATCTTGAAAGCTAAGCAGGATCAGCCTATGCAGAGGCAGGCAATGGAAAACTGCTTCTGTTAAGTCTCTTCCTTTGAAAAGCCCAGCAGGGGTCATCATGTCAGCTACAACTTGATGGTACTTTCCTCCGCCACAGTCATTCACAGAATCAGAGCTGGAAGGGGCCATACAGACCTTCTAGTCCAACCCCCTGCCCAATGCAGGATGAGCCTAAAGCATCCCTGACCAATATTCATCCAGCCTCTTCTTGAAAACTGCCAGTGAAGGGGAGCTCACCACCCCCCTAGGCAGCTGATTCCACCTTTGAACTACTCTGACCCTGAAAAAGTTCTTCCTAATATCCAGCCGGTACCTTTGTGTATGTAATTTAAGCCTGTTGCTTCTATCCTCTGCTGCCAACCGGAACAGCTCCTTGCCCTCCTCCAAATGACAGCCTTTCAAATATTTAAAGAGAGCAATCATGCCCCCTCTCAATCTCCTCTTCTCCAAACTAAACATTCCCAAGGCCCTCAGCCTTTCCTCCTAGGGCTCAGTCTCCAGACCCCTGATCATCCTCGTCGCTCTCTGCACCCTCTCAATTTTGTCCACATCCTTTTTTGAAATGGGGCCTCCAGAACTGCACACAGTACTCCAGGTGTGGCCTGACCAAGGCAGTATAGAGAGGGACTATGACCTCCTGCAATTTCAATGCAATGGCCCTTTTGATACATTCCAGCATTCCTCTATTACGCACTTCACTTGGAAACCCCTGCTAGAAATAAACTTTTATTATGGCCATTAAAAAAATGTTCATGTCCATTCCTGACAAGCCATCATTTACGACTGTTTAAAAAAAGAAAAAGAAACCAGCATTAAAGGGGAAACAGCAGAAAGGATGGTTGAATTTAGCTTTTAATGATAAATGAACCCTAAAAATTCAAATATCAGGATATAATTAGGGCTGTTATGCCACCACTCAGAGGGATCTCTATACTGCTTACATCTATTGGAAGTCATTTCTGGCCCCGCTCAACTGGGCTGGCTGCTTTTTAATTCATAGCATTTTAAAAGCAGCAATAGTCTGTAACAGGAATGGACTGTAGTGAAAAAGGCAAGCACCGTCTTTGCAAGTTGTTTTCTATGGCTAACAGGGCTTTATGGACTGTTGTTTATACTACATTTTTGAAGACAAGGATGAGGATTACTTTTGACTTTGATGTTTTGCGTAAGTTCATGGAGGTAAAATGACGACCCGCACAAGTATGACCTCACAAATTAAGTCATTTACTGAATGTGTTTTATTTTAACAACCAAAAAATTCTAACAGACTAACAATGCACATAAGTTAAAATTTAATTATCACTTAGTGATAACAAAGATCAAGTTGATTTACATGGAAAAAGAACATTTACAATATGTTAATCCTCATTCACATTGTTGATACTGCAATAACACAATTTTTTTTAAAGTTTTCTCTTATTTCACAAAAAGGCGGAAATTGTGCTTTGTTAAGAGGCACTACAAGAAAAGATTCTTTTTCCAAATAGATATTATATGATGAATATTGAATAAATAGACATATATGCATTGTAATTCGCAAAGTTCTGGCAAGACCACAGGCGAAAATGCCCACAGATTTACTTAGAAGAACCACTGCAAAACTGGCAGTGAAATTTAAAAATAATAATAATAATAATAATAAAGGCAAGACTCAGCACTGAAAAAAATCCCTACTAATTTTTTTGGTTGAAGTGTTTAAAAAAACAATATGCTGATGCCAAAGAGATGAATAACCTTATGACAGCTTGACCAATATTACATAAATGTAGTGATTTCAGCAAGAGTTTCAGATGACAGTTTGAAAACGAGTAACTCAGAGAACGTAAAACAGCACGTACTGAACTTTGATTAAAGCTGCAGCATACTACAGTAAAGGAAGAAGAGTTTAAAAAGTGAGCAAGCCAAAATTGTCTTTCGAGGGTATATGAAATATATGTAGGTACACTGTGGGCGTCATATACTGATTGTGGAAAAGTTCCTTTTAAAAATTCCAGAGGTTACTGAGCAGCTAGAATTAGCTTGTATTGCAACGTTTCTTCTCCCTGTACGTTGTCACATTCAGAGTAACGATCTGTACAGAGGTTTATTTTAATGCCTGCCTTTTATACCTTCTCAATTATATAAATAGTATTAACAGTTATATTACAATGCCTGTGCAAGAAACATAATGTAGCTTTCCAAGTGATATTGCATGAGGTCTTTGTTAAAAAGTTACAAAGCAGATGTCGTTCCCACCCCACACCCCAGGAAAAACAAAGCCTAGCAGTGAGCTGAAGCATCCAAAAGCGATCATGTGGAAGGAAGTTAAAAATATCCTTTGAAAAATCATTCTGCAGAAGGCAACCAGCAACTCCGCTGGTGTCGCTTCTGAACTACAGCTTCAAAAACATGTTGGGGGCTATAGTAAATTGCAGCTTTAATGCTCATAACTACTGAAGAGTCAGTCAGCATTCGTTCTGCTTTATGTAATGAAATTGCTATGTTAAGTCACTAGGAAAAGGTCTCCGCTTCTGATGAGGAAGTGACAACGTGGAAATGCTGACTCTTACCACCTAGAGCTGCAGCTCGTTGAGAATGTGTGCTCCTTCCCACCAAGTCTACCACGCATCACAGTACGGAGGACTGTACCTTGGGATATAGCTGGTTAAAAACCTTTCGTCTCACTGAGATAATTAAACTGAAGCATAAGAATCAAAACATAGGAGAAAACGAGAGAGGTAGGGCAGGAACTTCGGTCCTGGAAAGCCTTTCACTGACGACGGACCAGTTAAGTTTGCCCCAGGCGGGTAGTTGTGATTTGTGAAAGCGTTAACTGAAAAGCAACTCGGACATATATCATGAACAATGTCTCTAAACATTAATACCTGACAGACACTAAGGGAGCAAAGAAATCAGCACTCCAGACACACGAGCCCCACCGCAATGAATGGAAGCTGCTCAACAAGAGGCAGACAGTTTGCTCCTTTGGAAAACAACACCACTTCAAAACATGGCTTGAGTGAAATCCCATAGATTAAATCTCATAAGAACAACTTTTTACAAAGACGTTGTTAGTGGACGAGTCTTCGGTCCTCTGAATTTCCCATTAAAGAAAGTCCACAAAAATCCATCTGTTTGATACGAAAAAGACAACAAACCAAACATGCTCTGTTGCGTTAAATGTGCATTGTGGATGAGGTTTTGAAAACTTCCTTGGGTTGGGATTTTATTTTTTAAGGTGCCCTGATTCCCCCACCCATCCTCCTCCTCCCTTGATTTTTTTTTTTTGGCAGTGTCGATCTACGTTTTTAAATGCATACCTCAAAAATTACCTATCAAGCTGCCAAAGAGGAAGCCATAATAAAAAAAAGATCAGGGATAAACATAGAAAATAAATAGGTATTCCAAAATAGTCACCACACCCTGAGAGGAGGCAGCAGTTTATCTAAAAGCCAAAGCAACTCATTGTGAAGTGGTTTTTCAATACACAAACAAGACTCATCTTTAATGGGCTCATTTCACAGTCTATACTTTCAGATTGTAAAGTTACGTCCCATGCACATTTCATATATATATATATGTATATATATATTTACATATATTTTATATATATGTATGTGTAAATATATACATATACATACCCACACAGCTATTTCCTTCGTTGATTTCATTGGTCTGTTCCGTCCTGTAACTTGCTAGAGGTTCCTTTTATAAGTGCAAGGTTAACCATGTGAATTACAATTAACATTGTCTCAAACACAAAAGGTGTAACACTCAAGTGCCTAAGGGAATGTCTGAATGGGCTATGCAAAATAATCGTTCAATCTGCATATAATCAATGCACACTTGAAAAAACAAACACTTTAAAAAAAAGAAGGACCCCCCCCCCTCTGAAAAAGGTTGGAATAATGTATTGCTTTGCCTCTGGGAGTTTCACATTATCTCTGATCAGTTTCCGAAGTTGTTGCCTTGTTTTTGTCAGGGTTCTCTTCTTCTGTTTCCACTTTGTACATCTCCTCAGAGCCTTCCTCACTGTCATTCTCTTCTGACTCAGTCAGAAGCTCCTCATCTTTGTATTCTGCCACATCTACCACAGTCCCCAGATGCTCTTTTAGTTTCCCGTGATGTTTTACGTGATAACGTTGGTTCTGGAAGAATTTGATGATGGTATGTTTAGGCAGATCTAACTGAGCAGATAAAGTGTGGATGGCCTCCTGGTCTGGATAGAGGCCGACGTCGTGGATGAAACTCTGAAGGATGCCCAAAGCCTCCAAAGATATCTTAGTACGGGATCTTGTTTTTTTGGTGCACGTGTCCTCTGGAGGTGGGGGCGGGGCTTCTTCTCTCGGAGGCGAGTTTTCCTTGGCAGGCTGTGATTGCTGTCTATGAAGAACCTATAAAAACAAAATGAAATACACATATGGTAATAAGTATTGCATAAACAAAATCTGCCTATACTTCAACAGAATTGATACTGGTCAATTATTCAGAACACTGAGAAAAGTCCTAACATCTTTTTATCAACTTGTTTAATTCTTCATTCTGTCTTTTCTGTATAATGTGACTGTACCAAATAAATAAATATGAAGAAAGAAAAGAGGGAGACAGTGCTGGGTTCATACATTTTCCTGGGATCCTCTTTGCATAAGGATGACAATATACACATGTAAACTTTGACCTCTTGGAAACGGGCACATATATGTGAACTTGATTCATGCATGCATTTCCATCTTTTTTCAGGGTACAGAAGTGTGTGAATTGGGCTTCAATGTACAGCCTCATGTGTGAATTCCACACACCAGATATTACCTTTAGCTGGATTGCGGAGAGGGGGTTGCCCATTCTTCTAGCTCATGAAAGGAACTCAGAGCCCAGATTAGGTATGAACTAGGCCTCAGAGCCTACGTAAATCAGCCGCTCCATGGATGAAACTGTGTTTATTGGACTGGATTTATTTGAATGTGTTTATATATTGTGTAATATTATGTAATTATGCCTCCCTCTCTTGCGCACCTTTGTAAAAGTGTGTACGTTGAAGAGACAAATAGCTTAAATAAGTGTATAAATAAATATTGGAAGGGGGTTGCCAGAGGGGGATTATAGCCTCAGTTCTTCCAGCAGTTCGATTGCAACAAGAAAAGGAAAAGGACATTTGTGTTGAGAAGGGGACAGGATTTTTTCAAATATTGTGTATATATATGTTCATGGGATGGGTGAGTGAGAGAGGCTTTTCCTTTGCACTACAGCTTTCCTCTCATTCACTAAATATATCTGAGATGGCAGCTGGGGTGGGAAAGACCAGATTCTAGATCTGGAGAGAATACAGCCTCAAAGAAAAAGGCTCTTTCCTGGCTTTGTCTGGTGTGAAAGAGATTTCCATCAGGATTTCATTTTAATTAAACCTAGATTTGGCAGATTTGAGCCTGTGCCCGACACAATTCTGCCTTCTCCCCCATCTAAGTATATCTTGCAACAACGCTCCTAGTCCATTCCTCTCATAGCACAGCAGGACTGACTGCAGATTGATTTGAGCCTCTCGCTAGCTCTTGCATATGTCAGACATGTTCTAGATAGAAGGAACGGAATGACATGAGAGTAACTGCAGTGAAACTAATATAACAGTTCTAGCCCGTCTTTCTTCACAAGAAAACTCAAGGGTGATTCGCAAAACAGTTTAAGAACCCATCGATTATACACATCAATCTTTCATGATCTGAAGGTCTCTCTGCCTGGAATCATCAGTGATTCTCCTGTCATTCTACTTTTTATCAGACAGTAAAAAAAAAGCATCCTGCAGGTATCAAAACGGGATACTTTGTAAAGGACTTTAAACATGGAAGATTTCAGAGCATTACACATGTACTAAAGCTGCAAGTATCATTTCCAAGGAATCGTTAAAACAAACTTTCGGAGAAATACATTCCTGGATGGATGATGGGATAAGATTTTATTAGAAATATATAATTGATTACAAATTTAATGAAAATATATATAATTCCTATATATTTATAAATGGTTTGAAAAACCTTTTGTTTTAGCTAAAAGCTCACAAAACATCTCTTTAATCCTGTATCACTGCATGAGAGAGAGAGACAATGGTAGCTTAACTCACTGCCCAACAAGGAAGCATTGCTCATGACCCTAGTTTTACCACAGGTTTCGCAATTTCCTTAAACAGAGGTGATAAATAATATGATTTTAGAGATTAATAAACAGAAATGCAACCCCCATGGCTAAGTTGCAAGACAGAGAAGCTCAGCTCACATGCTTCCACAGGAAGAAAATATGTACAGCGACAGCTGAACTTCCATCCAACTATAAGACCTGGATATGTAAGAAATGTGTTTTTTCTACTGAAACATTTTCATTTAGCTTGCAATTATACTTTTATAAACAACGAAACAGCATAAACCTACAGAAATAAGCACTCTTGGCACCCTTGCTCACCTACAACATCCTGTACATGCAGCCCAGAGTGGACCCACTGGCATCAGCCAAAACCACAACAAACACGTGGGACAGCCATTCAATTCCCTAATCTCATTAAGCAGTAGGTCCTGCATTGCACACTTTTAAGGCTGTTTGCCATGGTGAACTATGTATTTAAATCCATATACTATAGTACCACCAGTCTACAGAAAGGAACGTTGCAATTTTTGGGGAGCTAAACTGACTCAGACATTAAAAAAACAAATGTCAGAATATTAGAGCAGCTTCCTGCCAATGAGTAATGAGTGAAACCAATGGAGTTTTATCCCAAACACTGCCGTGAATTCTTCAAAATATAACAGTCAACCCATGAAATGCTGCTGATAGGTCTAGCAAAATCAGCAGCAACGGACTGCCCTTATCCAATTAGTTAACCCTTCCTTCTCTTGCTGTGCAGAACTAATCCATATTGGAAGGATGGCTATATTTTGAGGTTAAATCAGACACCACTTTAGCCCCAATGATACTTGTAATAAAGTTAATATTGTGATTATTAGAAATATTGACCTTCGTATCAGTTCCAGTCTTCCAAAAACAAAGTTTAGTTTTACCCACACAAGCCATTTTAACAGAAATATACACTATTATCTGTTTTATAACTGAGACCAAGGGCAATTTTGTTCCTGAACTCTGTATCAACTGAACAAGAGGAACAATATTTTTTGATAAAATATAAACAGTAACTTTCAATCTTAAATTTAAGCATCAAGATTTTAGGCAATTATTATCGTTGCTGCTCCCTTAGTAGAAGCTATTGTTCTACAACTTATGAAATTGCTTCCTACCACCACATATTGTTAAGCTTTTCCCTCATTGAATGTGTGTGTTATGCAAAAGCTCCCAAAATTGGAACTGTGACTAAAATTCTTTTTAATGCATTTTATGTACTGAATAGGCTTGATTCCTTGTTTCTTTTTCTTCTCCAGGCCTCTTTCACATGACCAGGTTTTTGCACCATGAGAAAATAAAAAAGTAAAGGTGCAGCTGTATCATACCTGTGCTGTTAAACATTTTATGACAACTTTGCCGCAGATTTGACAATAAAGAGTAGAGTCTGAGGGGGTTGTGGAAAGAAGTCCTCCCAACATTAAATGCTATCATTTGAACAGAAGACCAATGTAACTTCCTCCCAAGGAAGCAGCCTTAGGTTCCTGACATAACCTTGACTTTCTCTAAGCAAATCTTCCACTCTCTGCTTTCGCTCCTTTTTCTGTTCCTCCATTAGTGCAAGCAAGTCTTCTCTGCAATTTTCACCATCTGGAACTGACTTCCTATTTCTTTCCCAAATCATTTCCCATCTCCTTGCAAATCTGAACTGAAACAGGTTTCATTCCCTAGCCACAGGTCTCAAATGTTTCTGCTTCTCTAATGCATTTTCTCTTTGAAAAGGCAGCTCCTGCATCCCACTTGCCTGTAAAAAAAGCTGAAGTTAAAGGCTGCTTCAGTCTACTTTTCAGAGGTATTAATTTTCACTTTTCCAAGGTATTAGCCTATTTAGACAGAAAAGGCAGAGATACCTAATATGATGAAAGTTGACTTTAAAAAGATAAAGTGACTCCTATTAAATCACACAACATTGCAATATGTTTGGAAGGCCACAATGAAATCCAGCTGGGAACCATGTGTAAAAAATAACAGTACACGCCTGCGGGGAAGGAAGTATGATATGGAATGATTAAGTTTAGGAAAATATATAATGTAGTATATCATTATGGGAATGATCTGTATTAGTTATAACAAGCAAAGGCAGTATTTTCAAACTGTCTTCCAGGGAACCCTGGAGGTCCTCGAGGGCTTAAAAGGGCAGGGACACCTCAGTGAGAGCCAAGCTACAAGTGACGCCTGACACAGGTTGGACACTTGTCAGCTTCACTCAAGTTTTGATGGGAAATGTAGGCGTCCTGGTCTTGCAGCTGTAATGGAGAGCCAAGCTGTAAAACCAGGACGCCTACATTTCCCATCAAAACTTGAGGGAAGCTGACAAGTGTCCAACTTGTGTAAGGCGTCACTTGTAGCTTGGCTCTGAGAAGATCAATTCATGGCCAACAGGCTGCTCTAAAAGATAGTGCACCTTCTACCGCCAAGTGCAGCAAGGCACAAAACCGCTTTTGAACTGGCTCTGCTCCTGTACCTTTAGCAGCAGTCCACCATATGGACATCGCCACTTGAGCTCTTAGGAGAGTCTGCTCCTGCTAAATTGCTACATGCCAGACAGCTACCAAGGCACAGGAGCAAGCCTACTTCCCAATCCCCTCACAATGCATATATTTCCCACTGACACCCAATGTGCATATCCAAGAATGTGCTCTGGGATTCTCTGAAATGTGCAGAGATTCCACAGCAGACAAGCCTGTTCTCCTACAGACAAGCAGAGCAAAAACTCAGCTGAGTAAGAGCGACAGTTGCAGTCCTCTCTTCGGGCGACAGAATCTCTATGCTTAAAAGTCAAGTCTAAAGTGTGCCACGCTGACAGCCAGGCCAGTGCAGCGTTTCGATTGTCAGTCTCATACTGGGGAGACTTGAATTCAAATCCCCACTCAGCCATGAAAGCTGCAGAGTGATCTTGGGCTATACTCTAAGCTAGAGGTGAGCACGGTCCTGAAAACGGACCAAAATTTGACACAGTTCGGCCCGGTTTTGTGGTTCGCAAACACATGGTTCGTGGGACTCACTCTTTTCACAAGGGTGAAAATTTTGTGAAGAGTCACTTTGTTGCATTTATAAACTCTCCAAGCTGATAAGAAAGAAAAGCCACATTTCTGTTCTACATGAATGAAAATCCCTTTAAGAAAAATGTCAGGTGCAAAGCTGTCCAACTTCTCTTTCCTTTGCTGGGGAATAAATTAGTGAAGACAGAACAGCTCCAGCCAGAGAGTTTGCAAGAGCTGATCAGTCATTTCGCAACAAAGCTACTACACCAGAAGGGATGGCTCTGTATATTTCCTACTGGACGAAGATGAAGGGGATCTGCTCCCTGGGGAAGGCCCCGCAAGCACAATACTTTCATTGACTAAACGTTCCCTCTCTTTACAGAAGATATCTGTGGAATACTTATACGTTATTTAGGCTACCATTATGTAGCAAGTAGCAAATCACATCTTGCTGCCAGTTTTTAAAGACAAATTTAAGTGCTTGAGGCACTGATTTGGATTGGGGCCACTTAAGGGGGGCATTAATGCTCCCAGCCCCATGTGGTTTCACTGATACAAGCATGGGAAGAGGGGGAACATTCCTATGCTGTCTTCTTTTTTTAAAAAAAGAAAAGAAAAATGACAGTATTTAAAAAGGGAATAAAGGCCAGACACAGCTCCAAATTCAGACTGGGGCCAAAGTGCAAGAGGAAAGAAAGGTTCAACCCATGTGCCTTCTAATCAATCAAAATCAACCTTTCCATGCATTGTTATTGGCCCTGAAAGGGGAGCGCCCTCGGCAGAGCCACCCTAAATGCCCCACTTTTAAACCCACATTTATACTGAAAAAGGATGTACTGTCTATTTACATTTTGGAAACAGATGTCTGAAGATGCTACGAACATACCCAGAGAGAACCGTACCACAACTTATCCACAGTCTCCAATTTATACAGAGAAGAGCACAGCAACAACAATAAAAAAGCTTCAGTAAACACTCCACACCTTTCAACACACTCCTAGTCTGGGGGTCCTGTTGGCAAAAGTGTTAATTAGACAGAGTTTTCTGCCAAAAGCCTGTACTGGCTGCACGGAATATCTACATGAGAAACTGCAGCAGAAGTTACGATTTGCACCTGTGCTTGTTTTTCCTTTCAAAGTCGTGGTTAAGACTTATTTTATTTTATTTTTCTGTGAAATATATTTGTCTCCTTTAGCTGAACACCACAGGACTACATTGGGGCTCCCTTTGATTTTTTTTGGCGTGGGAGCTGGGATTTGGCACCCTGACATCACAAAGCTGCATTGAATACTGTGGTTGAATTCCATCGCTTTCCTTGGATTATATAGTATCCTAAGGTTACAAGCTCAGGAAAATTCAAACTGTTATTAAAACACACACACACACACACACACTGTATCTATGAAGAGATGACAAATTACAGACTACAGGTGTTAGATTACATTTTGACTTCAGGCAGGTTTAATATACCTTGGCTTCCTTCTACAATTGCTTGCAGCACGTAGTGATATGGACAGGGGAGTTTAAAAAAAATACGGTACTCAATAAATGAAGACCATGTCAAAAGAAATCAATATGAGCGTGCAAAATGGTCGGAAGTCTGACATGGATATATATATATGTTCACTTTCATCTAACTTTCTTTAATATCGTAACCAAAGCGCTACTGGCATTTCTTGTGTATTGCCTTTTTAAAAAAGGGTTTAATAATTGCTTCCCAGAGTAAACACGGGTCTCGCAGATAATCAAACAAGCAAGCTACGATATACGACGAGCTTAATTTCATCAGGAGACAATCCCTCCTTTTGGGGTTATTCATTTTAAATGACCTTCATCTTAAAATGGTCCTAATTCTTCTTTATGGTTATAAAGAGGAAGCAGCAGTGCTGAATCCAGCTAACTAGTTTATCCTACTCTAGTGGATCCCAGGAATTAAATTTTCTTTGAATGCTTACTAGGTAACTAACTATAACAAATGAAAACATTTTAAAGAGATAGAAAGAGGAGGAAAGACTATTAAGAAATTGAAATTTTTTAAAAAAATGTTTTTATACGGTTTTAAATTTAATCAGTCAGGAAGCCAGCGCAGTACAATGCAACGTTTTTCAAGTACAGGAATCACTGAGGTTCTGCAAAAATACATCAGGGGTCTACAATTCCTTTGGAAGGAGAGAAGGGCAGACCTTTCTCGGCCAACATGAAATCAAAGTTCACTCAGTTTTCTAGCAATGTAGGCAGGGATTTTCTACCGCAGGAGAAAAGATCTGCTTCCCAATCTTTCTAAGGGTGGTGTTCGCACAGCCATTGCTTTCTGAAGTCACCTAGATTGCTTCAGTGTACCAGCCAGAACACATGCTCTGGGATCCAAGAACTCAGCCCTAGGAACTCTAAAGGGGTTGAGTGGCATCAAAGAGGTATGAGTACTGATGCAGACACCATGGGTGTTGTTTGTTTCATTTACTTCATTAGCATTATTTATAGTCTGCCTTTCTTACTGAGACTTAAGGTGGATTGCACAGTGTGAGTCAGTACAGTCAGTTTTGAAGACATTTCAATGAACAATATGATAGGGTACATAAATGCAAATTTGCAAAGACGCAGCAGAAATCCAATACAGAACTGAAGAAATGCCGAAACAGAACATAAACAATTGTAAGCCTGACATATTAGACAACACGGAAGTGAGGTTCATGGCATTTAGTCATGGACCAGTTTGGCCTGGCCCACATAATTTGAATATGGTGCAAGGCTCGATGGGTACGACCTGAGGTGCCAATCTGGACAGGGCAGCTGTCCTATCCCTCAGCCTCCATTTGATGAGGAGATCAACCCGCCTTCCCATCCTGGATACATCATGGGACTAGCTTGTTGCCAGTTGGGGCCGAGCAGGAATTTTGGGGGTTTCCCCAAGACAGGGGGCCTGTTTTTCGCCTACTCCATGATGTATGTGGTGCTGGTCATCTAAATAGGCCTGGTTAAAAGCTGATTAAGCCACGACTAGTTTGGCAGGAATGGGGCACGTTGCTCAGGATAGGTAGAGTGAATTGACGAGCACCTTGAGGCATCGCAGTGATGGGGGGTGGGTCCAGACCAGGCCATCACAAGCTGGGTGGTTGGGTGGTGCTATGAAGGAGCACCCTGGGTGCTGAGTGGCATCCCCTGAACCTGGTAGATGCCTTGCGGCCAGTCAGGCAGATGAAGCTGGGCACCTCTCGGCACAGGAGGCTGTGCAAGCTACGATAAACAAGACAGGCGAGAGCTGCAAGCCAGGTTAGCAGCCAGGGTGGACTTGCCTGGTAGGCACCCAAGGAGGATGCCTAGTGCAGCCCTCCCTCAAAATAGTCAGCTTATGGTATAAGCACTTTACGGAGATCAGCGGTTTAAAGTTGGAAGGATAATAAAGAAACTAGTTGAACTCACATAATTAGTGTCTGTCTTTATTGTCTTGGGTCATATTTGGGGGTGCTGGGGCAAACTATCCAGCAGGATCATACTTACAACAACAGACAGTAATAGTATTAAAGTCTATAGCCCCTATCCCTTTACTGACGCATCTCTCTGAGACCTCGAGTCCAGTAGCACCGTAAAGACCAGAAAGATTTTCAAGCTTTCAAGATCCCTTCGCCAGATACCATTCCGTCAAAGGCAGAGTTACAGCAGCTTAAACAGAGTGTTTTCAATAAACTCAACCGTGCTTAAAACTGCAATGTAAAATGCTCAAACCGTCAGGAAGGTAGCCCTTAAACTGCTTAGGCATTATAAAACTGAACTGGTTTTCACTTTGTTTTCCAATGCAAAAGATTTCACCATGGAGAGAGATGCCACTCTGTGCCCATAAATAATAGCCAACAGTGGTTTTCAGTTGAATATTAGAAGTCATGGTCGTATTGAGCACTGGTTCTTTTGCTATGGGTAGCTCTGAAACATTTTCCAGACCCCTTCCCACCCCTATTCAGCCAGTCTCTATCCAGAAATGATTCACTGACAGGAAAGTGTTTTCGTGTCTCTGGTGCAAAGTCCCTTCCAATGAAAGGGTAAGATTGATGACAACTTGGGCAAGGCCTTTTTGAATTATGGCCCTTTAGAATCAATTGCCCTCTAAGACCTTACCTTGTAGAGCATGTGCAGACAATAGGAACATTGTTCTTAAACTTGCTTTTAAAGTGTAGCTCATAGTATTGTTTTAAGGATGCAAGGGGAGGGAAGCCTACATGGGGCACACACATGCATTTGGTACGCGGCATGTGCTGAAACGCAGGAAGGCTTGGGGGTAATCGAAACGAGGGTCCAAGGGTTGAGACCCACAGGTGCAGTGGTTAGCCCAGAGGTCTCCCCAGTCTTAGCCCATCCTCAACATCATACGGGCTCTCTGATCAGCTCAACTTTGCAGATTTAAAACATGCATAAGAAAGCATGATAAGAGCTGGATGCATAATCTCATCTGTATGGAGGACAGGAGCAGTGAGTGAAAGGGAGGGCAAACGGATAAAGCTGAAAAAGGAAGATGATCTTTAGCCAAACACTGGAAATTCCCTTCACTTTCTCCATCCAATCCCATTGCTGCTCATGCTCTGACAACTCCCATCAGCTATTGATCAACATCTTCATCTCAGGCAAGGAGGAAGAAATCTCATTCCTCAGCCAAGGATGCTCCAGATTTTTTTAATAGGACCGGATCAAAGATCTCTGCCTGCCCCTTCCCGCATACACACACTCTTCATTCCTCACAGTGCCACTACGCCTCCTTCTTACGGAAGCAGAGCTCGGCTGGCTGTTTTGGGACTCCTTTCTCTTAACTGTCCTCCCCAGATATTGCAACTGGGAAAGGAAAAGGACGTGGTAATGAACCCCCCGAGTAATCAATCTGGCTTGCCAGCTGCCACTCTTCCTTGCACCATCAGCCATGCACTGCTGCCACTGCCCAGTGGTGGCAAGCAATGCAATTCATGTTTCGCCTCAATCGTCTTATCAGATGAAAAAAAGAGGGAATGACCTGCAGCAAACAAGGGGCAAAGCCCAAATCTGGAAAAGAAAATAAAGAACCAGGAAATGCTGATGGGTGGACTGGCATTGCAATAGGCTTGCCTTAAGCCTAAGACCACATCCTTGGAAAGGCAACAGGCAGGCTTACAAAGCTCCCTGCGCTTGGCTGTCCAGGCCTGACCCTCCATTTTTCTTCCTTGTTTGAGGCAGCACTAAGCCTGGTAGTGGATGAAGTTAGAACTGAAGAAGCACTGGAGAAACAACTATGGAGTCAGTGAAATTTGGAGGGGGGAGGCTACTTTTCCAGGACCAGTTCAGTGAGTGAGTAAATGTTGAGGCAAATAGTAATTGGACCAGGTTATAGCAGTTGGTTTAAGCCAAGCCTCTCCTTCCAGGAATGACAAGAGTGGAAGCTGACTCCATTCAGTGGTGTACTGTGGTCCATTATAGACCCTGGGGGCCTGGCAGATGCTCAGTCCTGCCAACCTGCCAACCAGGCCAGTTTTCAGGATTTTCTCCTCACTCCCAGCTAAATCTTTATGCGTGGGTATCTATCCACCGCAACTCCTTCTCAAAGCAAGAGTGCGGAAGGCATGGAATATGGATAATTCCTAGCTTTTTTCTTTTTTACGTTGACTTGCCACAATCTCATCCAGACATACTTAAAAAGGTATTGATTCATGTTATGCCTGGCTGTGGATTGGGACAAATTAGAATATAAATCATACTAGCATCTATACTGATGCACGTTCAGGCATCCATCTGATTTATATCAGCAGTTCCAGATGCAGCCAGTGATATGCTGCAGTAGCCTGTCTTCTGCATGACAGGTTTTTTTGCCCCTGGATGGAGACAAGATATCTGGAAAGCCTACTGTCAAAGTTGTCAACCTTACCTGTGGCAAAATAACCAAAACGATTTTTACAGTTCTTCTAAGAGGGCTTGCAAGCAAGCACCCTGCCCCCAACTCCAAAACCCTTTTCAAGCGCATAAAGTCATGATCTGTATAGTCTATTGATTCAAGAATCACTTAACACACCAGCTGGTTTTTTATACTGTTTGTCCAAATAGAAGGGCTGCCTGTAGTGAGCTGTTTATGACTATCTTCTTATCTTGGTGGTACAATTGTTGTCAGCACTTTTTGATATTTTTGTTCTGCACATTCTTTTTGGAGGATGACTCCAATTGCCTTGCATCATTAGGTTAATCAATTAAATTGAATTCTTTGGTACTGAACTCACAGCATATTCATACTGGTTTGTGTGTGTGTGTGTGTGTGTGTGTGTGTGTGTGTGTGTGTGTGTGGGGAGATGTGTAGTTGCTTAACTGAGTACATGGCCCATGCATTCACCGTAAAGTTTACGCTTCACCTGAGAAAACGAAGTTCTTTCTCTCCACGGGACATTTAGCATTGCAGTGAGTGGTATGTGGCTAACACAAGAGCCATGAGCGCTTGCTGGCTGTTGCTGGCAATGTGAGTCTTCAAAAGAGATGGGATGGATCTACCAATGTAGATATTTCCATGATTAATGTACCTCTAGAAAACTAAAGTGATAACTGACACTCTTACAATGAAATCAATGGGCTTAGACTGGAGTAACTCTTAGGATTTCACTGTTAAGCACCTGTGGAGGATGGTCTTGGCACATGTATTAGCAAACATTATACTAAATGCAGATTTTGAATGGGGTTTTAAAGAATTAAACCAAGTCCCTGGATCTATCAATAAATTATCAGTAAAATGACAGAATTTGATGAATGTTTCAGGGAACGAAAGATACAAAATAAGTATTTATTTGAAATGTGAATAGTATTAAAAAATAAGTATAGTGTTCTTTTTAAAATAACCTGATTTAAAATGAAAAGGGCTTAGTACTAACACAAATGAATGTGTTAGTACTACTAAATGTGTGTTACTAAAATGTGTTACTAAAATCTTTCATCTCTTTAAAATGAAGCCATAAATAAATCACAAGAGTCCTGTATTTATTACGGTGGACTGTATTTATTATGGTGGTTTATTATAATATCATCATGCCCTATACAGCTTGGGGATGGCGTACCCGAAGGTCTGCCCACTCCCACGTGAATCCACTAGACCACTTTGGTCATATTCAGAGGCCCTGCTCTGGGTCCCCTCCATGTGAACTAGCCGCCCTGAACTAGGCAGAGTGTAAATGCTTTAATAAATAAATAAAAATAAAAATAAAAATTAAAAAGTGATGCTAGACAGGTGGTAACCCAAGAAAGGGCCTTCTCAGTCATTTCTGATGAAGGGAGCTCTGACTCTCAAAACCTACACCCTGGTCTCTAATATACCACTGGACTCAATCCTGCTGTTCGACTGCAGACCAACGTGGCTACCCACCTTTAAAAAACCCTTCTCAGTCATGGTGCTCACTAACACTTTCTCCCCATTTAGATTATTAGATGGTTTTTTTAAAGATGGTTTAGATTTTTCGTGTGTTTATTTTGTTTATATTGTATTTCATTTTTATATATAATATATATAATATATATATAATAACGTATAATCCTTACTGATTAGAAGTTCAGAGCCCTTAGCCCACAACCCTGCACACCTAACACTGCCGTGAAATAGAGCCCAATAAACAATCTTACAGTACACAAAAAAGCTGCTAATTTCACAATTATTTCCCTTCCTCACCCCAGCCTTCTCTAAGTAGACATAATTTTGTAGTGAAAAGGGCAAGAGGCTAGCATAAGCAGAGGTTTGACATCGTATTGCTAGGTACAGGCTTTATTTACAGTGCAATCCTTTGCAGATTTGACATCAGTGGTTTTATACTGGTTTTATACTCTGCATCAGCTTGCAATGTTAGTGACAAAAAATATGTTTTGTGTCAGCAACCAATTAGTATGTATTCTTGTTCAGGAAATGTATAAATTACAAAATGGGAAACTTGATTTAAGCACATAATGTAAATCAGTATTTCCCCCTTGATCTTTTAAATCAAGATGGAATTACGCATCTTCTATCATTTAATATCGCAGTGTCAGAAATTTATTTATATGTACATGGCTTAAACTGGTGTGCGTGTATGTATGTGGACGGGAAATATATATTTAAATAGTTCCTCGAAGCCCTGACAACATTTTAGATAACAGAGTTCCTGCTTTCAGTGAAAGAAGCGAATGTTGAAAACTTTATTTTTAAGACACTGGGACTTTTCTGCCTGAAGATATCGGGATTTGATTCATGCGTCCTGTTCTAGATATGAAGAATTTAGTCTCAGCCCCAAATACTCTTCTGCTCAGTCTTAGTCAAGAGTAATCATGTCACTTTACAGCAACTCAGTGGATAAGAGGTTTTGATTTATTTAAAAGAAGGGTGGGTTCATATGAATCATGAGAAGGGATAGTTGTTATTGGGCCAGCAATACACACTATTAATGTTTACAATAGAAGTATTCAGAAGTAAGAAAAACTATTACGGTTAGTGTGGGGAGGAAAATCTACGCAGATCAACTCTAGTCAATTTTTTTTTTTTTTGCTTTGGGGATAATAACCACAAATGTGCTTAATAACAGAACTTAAGAAAATTGTAATGAGCGAGCACCATGCAGGGAAGTATATATTTAGGTTTTGTTTTTTTTAAGAGCACTGTGATCAGAAACGTAGTCTGAAGGCTAAACAACCAGTACCACCACACCTCAAACTGGCAGAATACATGTGGTTATAATCTTGGTTTAAAATTGAAGTTAAGATAGAGCATTCTAATCCTTTGGGTATCATGTCAAAGAGTTTTTCTTTACGTTTGCCTTTAGAGGGTGAGCACAAAACTTTAAATTTGTTGTTCTTTGAACTCTAGTACTATTAAATGCTTAACATAAAAACATCTAATTTATGTTCTTATTTATATACTAGATGTTCTCAGCTGAAGCCTATGAATAACTGTTCTTAAAATGCACGCATTGTCATGATGCAGTACTTAAAGCAGATAGATGACCCATTTTCTCAGTAGGAGGGGGAAACAGTTAACAATATTATGACTGCTCACTGGAGAACTTCTTTAGGTGAACAGAAGGGCTTTACTTCTTTTACCTGACAGCAGTGGTGTGCTGTCTAAGGCCACTTTTGACCCCCTCCCCCTGGCTCCAAGTTTGGGAAATACCTTGTTGGGCCAAGTGGCACCTGGAACCTCAGTGGAACTCACTGCAGACCCTCTCTGGCTTATTGACTGTGGCTATATCCAAGATAGAAGGCAACATTCCAGACTTAGTATCTTCTAAAAGTGACATAAAACTTTATTTATTTATTTTGGCCTTTAACAGTTGAGGTTTACTTAAAGTGCTGTGACAGAGAGGGAAGAAAAACGTCCCAATGACAGAGAAAAACAGGGTTTCTCACCTGTAACTGTTGATCGTCGAGTCTCTTCTGTGCAGACACACATTGGGACTGCGCAGGCGCAGGCCAGCCGCGGAAAAGATTTTTCTAGCTCTAAGAGATGTGAGGGGGACGTTCGGATCCACCGCGCATGCGCGCCGGTGTTCCCGCCAATTTTGAATGCATATATATCCGAACGTCCCCGGCATTCCCTCAGTTCACCTGAGCCGCCGGAGAAACAATGGAAGAAACCAAGCACTCACAGCGGGGCAGGCGGGAGGGAATGTGTGTCTGCACAGAAGAGACTCGACGATCAACAGTTACAGGTGAGAAACCCTGTTTATCGTCTTCGTCCTTCTGTGCAGCCCCACATTGGGAGAGTAACTAGCATCTCACCAATGGGGGCGGGTGTGAGTGTCTACTTGAACAAGGACTGCAGGACAGCTGTGCCCACAGCCGAGTCACGTCGTGCATGCACATCCACAGAATAGTGCTTGATGAAAGTGTCTGCAGTGGACCATGTCGCAGCTTGGCAGACGTCCCGGAGCGGCACTCCTCGTAGGAAGGCAGCAGAAGCAGCTTGCGCTCGAGTGGAATGAGCGGTAACCAACAAGGGACACTGGACTCCAGCATGCTGATAGCAAAGTTTAATCGTAGACACAATCCAGCGAGAGATGGACTGGGCAGAAGCAGGTGAGCCCTTGCGAGGGCCAGAGTAACACACAAACAGGGCAGGAGACTTCCTGAAACATTTGGTGCGGTGCAAATAAAACAATAAAGCACGCTTTACATCCAATGTGTGTAGTGCTCGTTCCCCTGGGGATGAAGGTGTTGGAAAAAAGGAAGGGAGGAACACCTTTTGCTGTAGGTGAAACCTTGAGACTACCTTGGGCAGAAACTCCATGCTAGTGTGGAGCATGACAGTACCAGGGAAAAACTGCAGGAAGGGAGGGTCACACCGCAGGGCAGACAGCTCCCCAACACGCCTAGAGGACGTGATTGCTACCAGGAAAGCCACCTTCTGAGTGAGCAAAGGTAGGGGACAAGAAGATAGAGGCTCAAAGGGCTGGAGCATCAGCCGGGAGAGAACCAGGGAGAGACTCCATTGCGGAATGGGATGGGCCCTAGGAGGGAAGGTCTTGAACAGGCCCTTCAGGAACTGCTTGGAAAGCCAGTGAGTAAAAACTGTCTTCCCATCAATCTGCTCATGGAAGGCAGAGATTGCAGCCATGTGGACCTTAACACTGGAAAACGCAAGGCCCTGGGAGCAGAGTTCCAGGAGGTAGTCCAGGATGACAGGAAGCGGGCAACTAAAGGGAGAAACCCCCTTCAGGGCCAACCACCGGGAAAAACGTGACCACTTCCTCTGATAGGACAACCTGGTGGACGGTTTCCGGGCATTCAAGATCACCCCAAGCACTCCAGAAGAGAGGCTCACTCCCGGGTGCCCAGAAGCCAGGCAGTCAGATTCAGTACAGCCACATCGTGATGCCACACCCCGTCCCTGGTTAAGAGGTCCGGGGCGTGAGGCAGGGAGAGGCATCGCCCCTGGGACAGGGAAAGTAAAAGGGGGAACCAATCCTGGCGAGGCCACCGAGGGGCAACGAGGATACAGTGGGTTCGGAAGGCCCTGACCCTGGAAAGAACCTTGTACAGGAGCGGGAAGGGCGGGAAGGCATAAAAGAGCCCTGGGGACCAAGGTATTTGGAAGGCATCCCCTAGGGAGTGGCGGCCAATGCCGGCCCGGGAGCAGAACAGCGGGGCCTGTTTGTTGCGGGCAGTGGCGAAGAGGTCGACCAACGGCGTGCCCCATGTGCGGAAAACCTGGTCGAGGTAAACCCTGTTTAGGGACCACTCGTGCTGAGGCAAAAACACCCTGCTCAGCGCATCCGCCGAGGTGTTGAGATCCCCGGCAATGTGCACGGCTCTGGGAAGGACGTTGTTGACCATGGCCCAATTCCATAGAGTCGTTGCCTCCTTGCAGAGCTTGAGCGAGACCGTCCCTCCCTGCTTGTTGAGGTAGTAGCAGGCCGTGGTATTGTCCGACAGGACCTGAACCCTCCTGTTCCGAATGGCATCTGCAAAAGAAGCGAGGGAGTAACGGATCGCCCTAAGCTCAAGAAGGTTGATATGCATGGATGCCTCAGATGGGGACCAGATGCCCTGAGCCGAAAGCTGTCCACAGCGCCCCCCCCATCCCAAGTTGGAGGCATCGGTATAAACCGTGACCTCAGGTAGGAAGGGGCCGAAAGGACAACCTTCAGACAGGTTCCCAGGGACAGTCCACCAGGCCAGAGAGCGCAGCACCACCCTGGGGATGGAAAACCTCTGGTGCAGACCCATGGTGAGGGGGTTGTACCTCCGGACAAACCAGTTTTGCAGAGGCCTCATACGCAGGCGCGCAAAGAAAACCACCCCTGTGGTGGAGGCCATAAGGCCCAACAGAGTCTGAACCAAAAGGGCAGTCTGATACCGGCAATGCATAAAATGCCGGGCCAAAGCGGAAAGCCTGGCCAACCGGTCTGGGGGCAGGTAGGCTCTACCCAGCAGGGAATTGAAATGGACCCCAATAAACCTAATGGCCATGCCTGGGGTCAGGATAGACTTATCCCCATTAACCACCAAGCCCAGCCTAGCCAGCACGGACAAAGTGAGGGCAATATGGGCCTGGAGAGAGTCAGGTGAGGGTCCCACCAGGAGCCAGTCATCCAGGTACGGGTAGATAAAGCAACCCTGGGACCGCAGGTATGCCACTACGGTGGCCATGCACTTTGTGAACACTCTGGGTGCAGAGGCTAGCCCGAAGGGCAACACTGTATATTCATACACAGAATCCCCATACACAAACCGCAGGTATTTCCTGTGGCCCTCAAATATAGAAATGTGGAAGTAGGCATCCTTCAGGTCTAGAATGGCCAGCCAGACGCCCACTTCCAGGAGTTCCATGACTCGCGCCAGGGTCAGCATGCGAAACTTCTCAGCCTTCAAATAACCATTGAGGCCTCGAAGGTCTAAGATAGGCCGGGAACCTCCACCCTTCTTATCCACAAGGAAGTATCTGGAATAAAATCCCCATGGGGAAGTAGAGACATTGACCACCCGGACAGCACCTTTGGTAACCAACTCCATAACATTATTGTGTAACACAACATCACAACATGGAGAACAACGGGGAGGGAGAGAGAGAGGGGGTGCATCCGTAAACATTAACTTGTAACCATGGGCCACAATGGACAGGACCCAAGCGTCAGAAGTAACACGTTGCCAACAGGGCAAAAAAAGGTCGAAGCCTGTCCAGAAACTGGGCAGCAGAGGAAGCACCCTCGGAGGCCAACGGGGGAGCGTCCAGGCGTAGTCAGAAGACCGAGGGCTTCTGCGCCGAGGTTGAAGGCTTGGGCGAAGAGGGCTGTTGCCTGCCCTTGGACCGGCCGGAGCGCCTGGAAGGGTGACGCTGCTGGGCAGAGTAGGATCGGTGACCGTAGGACTGGCCCGAGAAGAAGCGCCCTTGACGCTGCTGGTAAGGCTGGTAAGGGGTCTGGTAGGATCGGAACCGACCATAGCGATACCTCGGACCCGACGACTGGGCTGAGGGGGCGACCCCGAGGGACTTGGCCGTCTGCTGATTCTTCTTCATCAGGGAGAGGGACTCATCCGTCTTCTCCGAGAAGAGCTGGGGCCCCTCGAACGGGAAGTCCTCCACCTTCGCCTTCTTCTCTGGAGGCAGGGCCGTGGACCGGAGCCAGGCGTGCCGACGCAGGACCACCGAAGTTGCCATCGCTCGCGCTGCAGAGTCGGCGGCGTCCTTGCCAGCTGTCATTTGCTGTTTTGACAGCTTCACGGCCTCGGCTTGGAGGGCCTTAACCAGGTGGCGGCGATCCTCCGGGAGGTCGGAGAGGTAAGAGGACAGCCTCTTCCACAGGAATAGATTATAGGATCCCATTATGGCCTGGAAGTTGGCAATACGGAATCCCAGAGACGCGGATGAGTAGAGTTTCCTGCCCACGCCATCCAGCTTTCTGCCTTCTCGGTCCGCCGGGGCCGACGAGGAACCGGAACGGAACCGAGCCTGACCCTCCTCAGCCACGATCGACGAGGGTTTCGGGTGATTGAAGAGGTACGGGCAATCATCTTGCTTTAAACGGTAGTACCGTTCCACCTTCTTTGCCGTCGCGGACAGGGACGCCGGCGTCTGCCAGAGCGCGAGAGCGTTATCAACAAAATCCTCCACAGGGGGAAACGCCACCGACGCGGGGGACCCGGAATACAGCGCCTCCAGCAGCTTACTCTTGGGCTTGGAGGTCGTGGAGGAGACGTCTATCTCCAGCGCGGCGGCCATCCGCACCATTTGTTCGGAGAATAGCCTGTAATCGTCATTCGGGGACGATGAGCGGGGCCCACCCACGGTGTCATCCGGGGAAGGATCCGAGGCCGCGTCTGAAGAGCACTCCGACGGTGACGCCAGACCTTCATCATCCTCGGAATCCGAAAACTCCGGCGAGGTTTGCGTCGGAACCGAAGACCGGTGAGCGGTCGGGGCCGACGGATAAGTTGCAGGAACCGGCGGTCGCAGAGGCAAGCCCGGAGGTGGAGGAGCGGGTGCTGGGAGCCCGACTGGCTGAGCCGGAACGGAGACCATCGGAACCGACGGATGTTGCAGGAAGGGCAGCGACTGCTGGAACCACGCCACAAAATCCTGCCAGGAGGTCATGTTCCCAACCCCCGCGACCGGTTGGCAAGGGGGCAGAGGAGCAGGCACCGGGGCAGGCCAGCGAAGAGGCATCGGAACCGACGAGGTAGACGGCAGTGGAACGGAGGCCTCTGAAGGCGCCGGGGCGGACGGCAGGGAGCGCTCAAAAGATTGGAACGGTTCCGGGAAAGGCGGAAACGGCATAAATTCCTCGGGAACCGACGGAGGAGGCGTGCAAGGGGGCGACGGGGTGTGGAGACTCACCACATCGTCGGGTATCAGGACTGGTTCGGCCGGAGAACCAGGCAGCACAGTCGGAGCTGGGGACAATGCACGGCCCTTGGCCCTCGACTTCGCCTTGGCCTTCTTGGACGGGGGCTCCGAAACAGCCTCCGGAACCGAAGGCTTGGAGGAGGACTTCGGCTTGGGAGCGGAACGCTTCTTGGCCTTCCGGCTCGAAGGACGATCCCCGGAACCGGAATCAGGTCGGGCCTCCGGAACGGGTTGCCCCGTCGGTTCCGAGGGGAGCGGCTCTGGCGACTTACGAGACGGCGCCGGTGACGGAGCGGCGGAGCGCGGCCTATCTCCCGAAGAGCCCGATGGCTTGGGGGGGAGAAGGTTGGCATCCCACAAGAAGGCACGGAGCCTGGCCTTCCGATCACTCCTTGCCTTCGGAGTGAAGGACATACAAATGGAGCAGCGCTCGACAACATGCCCCTCGCCCAGGCAGATGAGGCAGAGCTCATGGCCGTCCGAATGGGTCATCTTAGTGCCGCATTTATGACACTTTTTAAACAAAGATGTCTGCGACATAATGAACGGTATCTCCCGACAGATGACAAGGGGAAAATACCGACCAGCAGAAGAAACGATCCAAAACTCCGAAGAGACGCTGGAAACGAACGCTAGACAATAAGAACCTTTTCGACGGCGGCGAAAAAGGAACTGAGGGAATGCCGGGGACGTTCGGATATATATGCATTCAAAATTGGCGGGAACACCGGCGCGCATGCGCGGTGGATCCGAACGTCCCCCTCACATCTCTTAGAGCTAGAAAAATCTTTTCCGCGGCTGGCCTGCGCCTGCGCAGTCCCAATGTGGGGCTGCACAGAAGGACGAAGACGATACTAAGGAGAGTGCGGTTCCAACAGCCGATAGCAGCTGTGGGCTGGCAAGCAGGAGCCTGTTAAGATTTTGACAGCTGAGCTTTGTTAGCTGGTTAGTTGGTAGAAACAGAGACGAAAGGAACAGAGTAACCTGGGAATAGGCTAAGGACAGTATCCTGAAATGGGAACTGACCTGGGGGCTGAGGCAGAAGATTACAGCTAGCTGCTGCATATATATATGCAACGGTAAACTTCCCTGGGAAAAGAAGGGGTTTTTCTCTCTTTAAAAACTGCAACTCCACTTCTCTACATTCCCTCTTTGTGTTAAACTTCAGTTTCTGTTATTTTAAACAAATTATGCTCTTGTTCAGTTTTAAAAGAAAACCATCCTGGCTCTGTCTGTTTAGCTCACCCCTCACTTAGCAGCCCATGCCTGGGAGTGGTTCATACCCTGACCCAGAATCTCTCTCTGGTGTCATTTGCCTAAATCAAGTCAAATTAGTTAGGAGAGCAATTCTGCTACCTTCTAATTCGTGTATATCATTATCTTTGGTACATTAGAGTTTTAAGCAGATGAACTTTGCACAGTTCCTGACACAGAATCTTAGATCTGCCATTTAAACCAGCCAAAGGACAAACATTTCAAATCCCTCTTTCCTCATCTTCATTATTATTTAGGAGGCATATGTACAAGTGCAATCCTATGCAGAGTTACTCCAGTCTAAGCCCCATGCAGGATTGTTGGCGACAAAAGTAAAAAACAGAGTAACAATTAGAAAATAAGAGCTACATCAAAAGTTTTATTTTTCAAGCTATGTAGTACTTAGTTTGCTTTTGCTTTATTCTCGGTGCTAAAGTAGTGTTAGTTGCCAGGAGGGCAATTTTCACACAACAGATGGGGGACAGCCTTGCTACAAAGAGTTGTATTAGGTAACAGGATCACAAATCACTCATTTTTAAAGGGTGGGACGCTATATACCTTAATATTTGAAAGGGCAGCTCTTAAAACTAATTATTTAAAAGTGTAAAAATGGATGCTGAATCAAACCACTTCACAATACATAAATGTTGACCTCTAGATGGGCCTTAAAATGTATACATAAAATACATAAAATGTTTCCCAAATAAGATCTGAAATGAAGACGTCAAAAGATTCTTAGGTGAAAAAAACAGAATTGCACTTACCGTAACTGTTGTTCATTGACGTCTCCTGTGCAGGCACACATGGGACTACGCAGGCACAGACCTGCCGACTGGCAAGGCTCTAAAGCTAAAAATCCACTAGGGGGCACTGTACTCTCCAGCACACATGTGCGGCGTTTCCTGCCAAGCATGCCACTGGAGGTGGTGCCCCCTCACCCTCAGTTCTCCTGAAATGCTGGCCCACGGTAAGTAATAGATAGGCACAGCGGGAAAGGAGGGAGGGTACGTGTGCCTGCACAGAAGACGTCAATGAACAACAGGTACAGTAAGTGCAACTCTGTTTTCATTGTCCATCTTCTGGTGCAGTCCCACATAGGAGATTAACAAGCTCTTACCTCGGTGGTGGGTGTGCCATCACTGGAATAATGCGTGCAGTACAGCCTGTCCAACTCTTTCCTTTCCCTCGCATCTAGGGCTTAGTGCTTGGCAAACATATCCAAAGAGGACCATGTAGCCGCCTTGCATATCTCATGGATGGGCACTCCTCTCATCCAGGCCGCTGATGATACCTGAGATCTTCATCGAATGTGCTTTTGATTCCAACGGACAAGGTAATTTCGCTGTTAAATAACAAGTTCTGATGGCTAGAGTTACCCACCTGGCTAAGGACTGAGCCGCGGCTGCTTTTCCTTTTCTAGGGCCAGCACAGCATACAAACAGTTGCTTGTCCTTTCTGAATGGTGACGTTTGGTGCAGATAAGAGAATTGCTCTCCTGACATCTAAGGTATGCAGTGCCCTTTCTGAATATGTAGAAGGTATGGGAAAAAACACTGGGAGAACTATGTCCTGAGCCAAATGAAATGCATTCACAACCTTAGGTCTAAATTTTGAACATACACCTTGCCCTGGTGTATTTTCAGAGAGGGATCTAACCTGAGGGCTGCCTCCTTATTCATTCAACTGGCTGATGTTATGGCCACCGGGAAGGATACTTTAAGTGTTAAATCCCTCAATGAGCATGTTGCTATGGGTTCAAAAGGGGGTAACATAAGTCTGGCTAACACCAGCTGTATCGACCATTGAAGGACAATGTCCCTAACCAATGGGAATAAATTCTGTAGGCCCTTAAGGAAAGACCTGGATACCTGATGTGAAAAAACTGTTTTTCCATCGATTTTGGGGTGAAAGGCTGAAACGGCTGCTAAATAGACCTTGACAGACAAGTTAGAAAGACCCTCCTCTTTAAGGGCTAGTAAGAATTCTAATATTTGTGACAACGGACACTCATGTAACCCTCTCTCCTTGGCCCACGAACTAAATCTGTTCCATTTAAAGTCATACGATCTCCTAGTGTTCTCCCTTCCAAAATTGAGTATAACCTCTGCTACTCTGTCAGAGAGGCCCTCTGTTATTATTCGCCGGGCTCTCAGAGCCAAACTAAAAGTGACGTCTTACACAGGTTGGACACTAGTCGGCTTCCCTCAAGTTTTGATGGGAAATGCAAAAGTCCAGTGCCTTTTCTGCTGCAAATAGGTCTATGTCTGGGTATCCCCACTTATGGAAGACTTGTGCCAGATATGTGTCTTTTATGGACTACTTGTGGTTCTCCGTATTTAGCCCGCTCAATCTGTCTGCCGCTATGTTTGTTGCGCCAGGTATGTGCATTGCCTGAAAGGTTGTTCCTTATCAAACTGCCCAGTCCCATATACTCAGTGCTTCTTCACAAAGTGTCTTGAATGCAGTGCCTCCCTGTTTGCTTAAGTAACGCACAGCGGTACAATTGTACATCAGGATTTGAACTGTCTTCTGCTTTACGATATCTGATAAAGCATTATGAGTATATTGAACCGCTCTCAATTCAAGAATGTTAATATGTAGTTCCCTCTCATGTTTAAGCCACTTCCAATGAGTGTCAAGTTCTGCACCTTGCCCCCCACTCAGACGTAGAGGCATCTGTGGTGATAGTCACCTCTATTTCTGGGGAGCAAAACTCCATGCCCGCTAACAAGTGGTCTTCATTAGTCCACCACTCAAGTGATTTCAGTACTGTTCTTGGGATTGAGTACCTCTTCTTATGACTCTGAGATTTAAAATCATGAACAGACAAAAACCATAGTTGTAGTATACGCATAGGTAGTCTAGTTAGTGGAGTCACTGCTGTAGTGGCAGCATCAGACCCAACAAGGTTTGAATGGTCAACACCGATTGAAAACGACAATAAAAAAGATGTCGCATCATTGCCCTGATCCTGTTCACCCGCTCTACAGGCAGAAACCCTCTGTTGGTGATGTTGTCGAGCACAGCTCCAATAAACTGCACCTTCCTGGAAGGGTTGAGTACTGACTTCTTATAGTTGACAATTAAACCTAGTCTGGTACAAGTGTCTACAACTAACTTAGCCTGTTGTTCCAGAGTGGCATTCGATGAGGCTGCTATGAGCCAATCATCAAGGTAAGGGTAAATTGCATATTCGTGTTTTCTCAAGTAGGCAACCACTACCATGCATTTTGTAAGGACCCTGGGGGTGGTAGAAAGGCCAATGGGCAGTACTTGGTATTGAAAAATCTCTCCATTGCAAATGAATCTCAGAAACCTCCTAAAGTCAGAATGAATGGAAATGTGTCCTTTAAATCCAGGACCGCAAACCAGGTATCGAAAGGGAGTAACTGTAGGACCACAAGGAGTGTGACCTTCTTAAATTATGGGGTGCATACAAATTTGTTAAGACCCCTAAGGTCTAATATGGGTCTTATGCCCCTGTCCTTTTTTGTCTACTAGGAACATCTTGGAGTAAAACCTCCAATGTGGGCCTCGGACACCATCTGTATAGCCCCCTTGCCCTGCAATTCCATCAATTCTCCCTGTAATTTGTCAGCTGCAACATTCAGAAAAAAATGAGGAAGACTCTGGACAGGGTAATGATCAAACTCAATTTTATAACCAGCTTTGATAATCTGTAACACCCAAACATCTCTGGTAACCTCTGTCCAGGTTTCATAGAAAGTAGATAGCCTGTTTCGAAACATAACTGGTTGTTCTGATCCTAGTCAGAACCGCTTCTGCTGAGCGGGGGGCTCTTTGGCCACCGGGGCATTCTGTGTCTGGCGTGATCTACAGCTTGACCTGTGCTGGTACTGCCCCTGTTGGGGTTGAGATTGTTGAAACTGGGAATAGCTAGGATATGGTTGGTACCAATACTTACTAGCTTTATAAGGTTGACAACAATAGGAGTATTGTTGAGCAGGTTGTTTTGGAGGGAGCACACCATAAGAATGGGCAGTCTGTCTGACCTTCCTCTTTTGTGATAAGTAGTCATCCGTTTTAGACAAAAATAGAGGCTGTCCCTCGAATGGTAGATCCTCAGTTTTTGCCCTGGTCTTTAATGGCAGCACAGTTGTTTGCAATCAGAGGTGTCTCTTGAGTACCACTGAGGATGCCAAGGATCTGGCTGATGTGTTCACAGAACTTCTCCCAGCATTGATCTGCTGTTTAGACAGCTTGAGTGCCTCCTCCGAGATCACCTTGGCTAGAACCCTCTGGTCCTCAGGGAACTTTTCCAGGAATATGGACATCCTGTTCCACGGGAACACTTGGTAGGCTTCATTGATCGCAGAATAATTTGCAATTTTGATGTTGGTTTTTCACAAATAGAGGCAATACGCTCAACAAAGTCTTCAATGATCAGAAAGGCAACCCAGGTCGTGTTCGCAGAGTATAGGTACTGGAGTACCTTATCTTTTGGTTTTGGGTCCACTACTGAGATCTCAATCTCGAGAGACCATGCCATTCTAATCATTTGTTCAGCATACAGCCGAAAATTGTCTATAGGGGAAACTTGTCCCGTCCCCATGGCAACTTCATCAGAGGAGGTGTCCGAAGCTGGGCTAAGGCTTCTGTCCTTCTCAGGCTCTGATGGTAATTAGGAAAGGGATGAATGAGGAAATTCTTCCTGTATCCCAGACCCTGGTCAATCCAAGCTTCTCAAAGAGGGTGTTGCAGAACAACTTCTGTGATGTTGCCCAGACTTGAATCCATAACTTGAGTGATGGAAGTGATGCCAGTCACAGTATTCATGCAAGTAGCATGGGTGTCTCTCACCATAGGTTCCAGGCCATAGAGGGTCTGGAGAGAACCATTCTTCAATCTCGCCTTCCTCAGCTGAGGAGTGGCAGAAGGGAGATCTGGAAGGAAAGGATGACCTATGAGATCTCTCTGGCAACGCCTCCTCCATCTGAGTCTGTGGAATCAGGTGCTTTGTTTTACTCTTAGCCTTCTTCTTAGGAGGCTCAAAGAGGTCAGTGACTTTTTCACTGGTTCCTTCAGGCGTAGCTCTGCTAGTGCTCGGTTCCATGCCTTTCAGGTCCGAAGAGGTTGGAACCCAAGAGGCTATTGGATCCGAAGCACTCGCCTCCAATGATGTGCTAGTCGGTTCAGGTCTCTTCTTAATGTTGATTTTTGGTGCCAATGTCGAGTCCAATCTCGTCAGGGACACCACAGGCAAGTGTCTGATCTGAGGGAGTTTGGTGAGGCTCTGAGTCTCCATGGTTTGATGATGTTGTCGGCCTCAAGATGGTTCCAATGTGCCCCTAGTGGATTTTTAGCTTAGAATCTTGCCAATCGGCAGGTTCATTGTCCAGAAGATGGACAATGAACCATGTTAAGCCCCTACTTGGGGGGGGCAAGGAGAAACAAGGTACAAACTTTAAAAATTAAATAAATAAAGGGCCAGTTGACAGTCACTTAGGGTCAAACTACATGTTATAATTTCAATATTCATTTAAAAAGCCCCTTTGCCCCTGCCTTGCAAATTCAGCCAAAGGGAAAATTGCTAAGGAAAGAAAAACTCTAGAGTGCATTTTTCCTTGAGAAAAGAGAGCTACACTCTGTCTCCACACCTTCACCTTCTTAAGAAAAATAAAGCAGCCTCCTTTGCTGCATCTGCAAAACAAAGAGCCAAACTTAAAATGAACACAGAATAAAGGGTAAGGTGCAGTTTGGCCCTTAGCCTCATTATCACAAAAAAGTTCACACTAGAGCTCTTACAGTTGACCCAACTACAAGCATTCATTCACTCTCTCAACCTCCATCACACACATTCAACTCCATTCCAAGGGGAGGAGGGATTGTATATTGCGTTTTACAGATTCTCCCAAACAGTCTCCCCGCCCAAGTCAGCAGATGGTTTAATGTTAGTCAGGGTTAGGAACTGCCCTTGTGGCTTCCTGCCTGCCTGTGTAGATTATCTAGATTGTATCAAGATATGCAGTCCCCCCTTCCCAATTAGAGAAGCTAAGCAGAGTGCTTAAAAACAGTATACGGCCACAGGCTTCATTTCTTGTTCTTGCAAGATAATACTTTATGAATAGCTAACCATAAAGAGACCGTTGACTTGCAGTAAGCTTTTCTTTCTCCAAGTGCGATGATTTTTAAAATCATTTCCTACTTCCACCTCCCTCCAATCAGACTACAATTAAGTGCACATGAATCTCCCATTACTTTTCTTGTTGAATCTGTATGCCAGATTACTGAAAAGAACAAATTAAGGGAAAGTGCAAATAGGTGCATATCTACATAGAATTAACCAAAATCACAAGGTTTTCCCTGTGTTGCACACAATCGCCCCTTAACATAGTGCCATATATTACGTTGTTTTTTTCCAAAAATCAGTAAGAAAGTAAGATTTGGAACCCTGTTTCAGTTTGTTATAGATGTATTTAATCACAGACAGTTGGACCCTGAATCAGTTTAAGCCACTGAACGTCCTGCCTCCCTCCACCCCTGCAACTTGCTGATCTCCTTGAAGTGCTGCTGGGGACGGGGGGGGGGGGGGTGGGGGGATCGGGGATGCTTGAAACAGCAGGAGGCATGAGCCAGGGATCTGCAGAGGGAAGGGGGATCCACAAAAATTAACTTGCTAACAGAAAATTTAGTCAGGTTCCACCCCATACATTTAATTAATTAATTTAAAACATTTCTACATTGCCTTTCCAACCAAACTGGGTCTCCCAAGGTGGCAAACATGAAAGCATTAAAACATTCAAAACAGCATTTAAAATGTGTATGCAAAATAGTTAACAATGCAATAAAAACATATAGACATGAACACAATCAGTAAAGAGGACCAATAGGAGTGTATTGGGTATAAGCCAAATGAGATAAAAAAGTCTTTACCCGCTGATCAAAAATGACGATAAGAGGGAGACAGACAAATCTCTCTGGGGAAGGAGTTCCAAAGTTTTGACACCGTGACTGAGAAGACCTTCTCTCAGGTTGCCACCAGTCCAACCTCAGATGGCGGGGGCACCTGAAACAAGGCCTCCAAGGATCAGCAGAGTAGATGAGCGGGTTCATGTGGAAGAACACAGTCCTTAAGGTATGCTGGCCCCAATATTTATTATTTATTTATTAGATGTATATCCCGTCCTCTCTGCAAGCAAGCTCAGGGCAATCACAGTATCATAAATAACAATACATATTACATAAAACGACAATAAAATGCTTTAAAATACAGTATAAAAACAAGAAACAAAAGTCCACAAGGACCTCTAAGATGCGGCTCCCAGACTAACAATTTCAGTCATAAACTTGCTGTGGGGAAGGTTCGGTAGATCTAATTAAGACAGCAGATGGGGAGCAGACCAAGCAAGAGACCAGCGGGATAGTGTACCAGCTCCTCAACCACACTCACAGGCCGGGCGGAACATCTCCATTTTGCAGGCCTGGCAGAACTGTAATAGGGCCCACAGGGCCTGGATCTCAACTGGGAGAGCGTTACAGCAGGCCAGTGCCAAAGACCAAAAAGCTCTGGCCCTGGTTAAGGCCAGGCGAACATCCTTGGGGCCAGGGATCCAGTAGATGTTGATCTGCTGAGTGTAACACCCTCCGGAGAACATACAGACAGTCTTCAAGGGCAGCCCCATGTAGAGTATATTGCTGTAATCTAGATTTTACATGTGTATGCATTACAGTAGCAAGATCTTTCCTGCTCAGGAAGGGCTGCAGCGTACACACTAACTAGTGCTAGTGAATGGTCACTACTGCCACACTTTTACTCAACAGGAGGCCCAGGTCCAAAAGCACTCCCAAACTGTGAACCTGCTTCTTTGGGGAAGTGCAGTGCCATCTACAACAGGAGATATATCTATTCCTGGATCAAGCCTTCCCTCTCCAGTGTGGTGGTAGACAGTGCCCTCAAGTCATAGCTGAATTAGGCAATCCCTGGTGCAGTTTTCTTGACAAGAGACTAACAGAGGTGGTTTGCAGTTGCCTTGCCTGCTTCTGCAACTCAGGTCTAGTACTTCAGTTTTGTTGAGGTTCAACTTGTTAGCTCTTATCCATCCCAAATCTGCCTCTAGACACCTGTTCACAGTTTCCACAACCTCCTGAGGATATGTTTGGAAAGTGAGATAGAGCTAAATGACATCTGCATATTGGTAACAACTCAACCTAAATCTCCAGATAACCTCTCCCAGTTGAAAAGCATGGGGGATAAGCTAGAACCTTGTGGAACCTCCTAGGCTAGAGGCCAAAGGGTGGAGCAGCATTCCCCCAGCACCACACACCGAAATCACCTCAGAAAGGTGCCTCCCAGTGCTAACCCTGAAAGCTGGTCCAGAAGGATACCATGATCAATGGTATTAAAAGCCACAAAATGATAAAGGAGAATTAACAGCATCTCATTCCCCCATCCATCTCCTAGCATAGATCATCCACCATGGTGACCAAAGGCCATTTAGGTCCCATGGCCAGGCCCGAAACCAGACGGGAATGGATTGAAATAATCTTGCTTCATTCAGGAATCCCTGAAGTTACACAGCCACCTCTCAGTCAAGCCATAGAAGCTGTAATAAACAGAAGCTGGAAATCAACTTATGTGCAGCTACCACTATTATTCTTTTGGGCCATAATGAACCATAATGGCCATAAGTATGCCAGCTGGCAAGGCCAGGAAAAGATTCACATGGAAGAATTCTTGCAAAGGCCAGCCCCTATTCATGAGGCAACAAATGGGCAAATATTATTTTTAGGGTGAGATGCCATTTGGTTGCAAGTTTAGCATGCACTCAGAAGAATAATCTTATAAACTGCAGGGGAGCTTAACTAGTCCTGATCCTTATCTTTCCCCACCTAATCAATACCAAAGGGGCAGTTGGGGGGAGGGGTTGTGAATTTCCTGCATTGTGCAAGAGGTTGGACTAGATGACCCTAGAGGTCCCTTCCAACCCTATGATTCTATGAATTCAGTCATAACACTATAAACTGTAGTAGCTAGGCCCCATTACCTTAAAAAACCCTAGCCATAGCTTTTAACCTAATTCATGGGAGAAAGCTGAGAGAAGCCACAAAGAATCTGCTTTGGGACAAGTGGGATTCCTAACTCAGATCAATGTACCTAGTTTCATAAAGGGAACCAACATTAGCCAAGGTTAGACTGGCTGAGAAACATAGCAGGCCCTTTAGGTTTTCATCTCCAAGGTGTGGAATTTCCTCTTCTAAGTAGCGAGAATGGCCTTCTAGACCAAATTGAAGACTTTCCCCCAACACCTTCATACTGGACTGAAATAGGAGGCAGCACTTGTTTTACACCCCCAGATCTGGTTGGTTGGCCATTTTAGATTATGGTCTTATTTGACCTGTTTTACATTTTAACTGATGGGCTTACTGCCTTGAGAATCCATTGGATGGAAAGGCTGATCTTTCCCATGCCTGATAAGATATGACAGGGTAAATGTTTCCCATTGCTGAAACTGCAATGGAATACTGGAGAGATACTATTGCCTACCTAAACAGAGCTCTAAAGATGATATTGAGGTGGAGAAAGAAATGAAAAAGGCGACCCAAGCAAAGCATACCACACGTAACTGCGCCTTGGAACAGGAAGTCATAGAATTCAGTAGAGAAGAGGTAAGCCAGTTGGGAGCAGTGACCGTAATCCAATTAAATTTGGCCATTTATATAAAAGCAACATTGCCCCCCGCCTACACCAAAAATCCAATAAATTGCTCTAAAGTTACTGCAGAGTATACTGGAAAAGATTACATGTACAAAGATATCTTTAAGCCCGTGGAAAGAAAATATTGTTCTCTACAGTCTTCATGATATGTATCAAAGCACCACAAATATACACCCTTTTAGATTTTGATGGTTCCCAGAGAATTAAACTCCCCATTGGTTCTTGTAGATCTAAACTAAGGAAAGTCCTTCACTGAAGGAAATCTCTGAGGTCAACTAGCAATTAACTGAAAGGTTCTGATTGAATATACTATTGACTGCTCTCACATCAGGCACTTTCCTGTTTATTATACCTCATGGGCTGTCTAGGTGCCAAGACATTAAGCTGTCAATAATCTATTAATACTCAACAATTCACCACCCTTCCCCACCCCCAACAAATGCTCCTGATGCTCTTTAAATGCCCACAGTGAAAGAATGCAAATCCACACAATTAATATGAACATTATTTTAGTTATTTCCCTAAAATGTTCAGCACAATTCATGAACAATGTTTTAGAGCTTCTTTAGAAACAGAACAATAGGTTCTACTGGAATTATCTGCGGAGATCTGTCTTTGCTTTTCATACAAGGTATACTAATTTGGCACACAGAATACTGCTTCACCTTGGTCAATGGAATAATATACCAAATAGATACGGTGACTGTCTTCTGTTAGAATACCATAAAAAGAACGCAGATGAGGCAACTCCAACACAATGGTCCCCAATGCTTTGCTTAATTTAGATAATCTAATACATTTAGTTTCATCTTACAGTTCTTGAAAAGGACCTTTTTGTTCTGTGAAAAAAAGATGACATTGATATAGTATGTAGCGAGAAGGAAAAGGGCCCTCAAATGAATATTCAGTGCCTGGGTCATTCTTAAAAAGGGCCTGGAGCAGAACTCCAACCTGCTCCAACCCACTGCTCCCCACTTCCCTGTTTTGGCCCCAGTAGCGGTGGCAATCCTACATTTGGTGGCATGACTTGGCATATCTGTCACATGTGTCTATTTTGCTCACTACAGTGAAAGGTTCAGGATACCCCAAGTACCTGCACTGAGAAGGAATCTCTACCTTCTCACGCTCATCGAGAAAAAGCTGCGGGGACATCAAATGCCTGCACATACAATGTCACTCTAATACAGAAGGACTGATTTTTCATTTCTCCCACCAACATTAAGCAGACACTAAGTTAAATTTAATTAACACTTTACGGTGAAGGAATGAAATTATGTAAAGTGGCCTTCAGGTCATTCATGGAAGTGTTTTTTGGGGGAAAGTATTATATAAAAAAGTTTTAATGAATTTGATAGAGAAAAGCACTTTAATTAAATGCTGTCAAAGAGGATTGTATTAATGACTCCACACAAAGGACTTTAAAGCAAGCCAAGTATATTTAGCAAATAGGAACTAGGCTTTGGGAGGCTGTAACTATTTATGCTTCCGCAACAGCAATGCATCTCGACCACAGTGCCAAATGAATCCAGTTATGTTATTAGATACGATTTTATTTATTGAGTAGTATTAAAATTTCAAATGCCACAGGGAAAACACAATTCACTTACACAATGAAACAAAGTTATTTCCTGCTTGTATGATGGAAAAGGGGAGACGAAATAAATAATAAATAGTAATTATTTAGCACTTCAGTGGTAAGGGCTGTCTATACACATGTCCCGTCACAATTTTACCATGCCTCCTCTTGGTGTCTTAATCAGTTACAGGAGATTCATTCTTAGTGAACGTTAGACCTCAGGAAGCAGAGGAATTAACATTGTATTTCCATCAGTTAATAGTAAGTTGTTAACATCATTATGAGTTTGCTTTCTTCAGTGACAGTAAACACGCCAATGCCTTCAAGGACTGTGGTATTTGGGAAGTCACCATTTATTCTAGTGTCTTTATTTATGTTTGTGTCACTAACTTGTATTTTATTTATTTTAGTTTACTTCATTTATTCACTGCCTTTCTCCTCAGTGGTGATCCAAAACAGCTTACATCATTCTCCTCTCCTCCATTTTATCCTAAAAACAACCCTGTGAGGTAGCTTAGGCTGAGGGTTAACGTCACCCAGAAAGCTTTCAAGACAGAGTAGGGATTTGAATCTGGATCTCCCAGATCCTAGTCCAACACTCTAACCACTACACCACATTGGGTCTCAGAGGATTTGTGGAAAGCTATCCAATTATTTTCTGGGCGAAGTGGAGATTCTGAATCTAAAGTATTCTTTTCTCAGAATCTTCTAACCCTACTAGGGGTGTGCATCCCCAAAAGAATTAACAGAATCCCGAAGCGGCTTGCGGACTCTGCAATTAACAGAATCCCGAAGCGGATTCTGGTATTTAGCTCACTTCGGTATGCTCCGTAAAGATTCAAAGCATACTGAAGTGAGGAGAAATCCCCCACCCCTACCTCCCCTGGGGCAAACCCGCCCACCCTCCACCCACCCATCCCACTTACCTGGCCGGCAGGGAGAGGAGAAGCCGATCCGCTGGGTGGCAGGGAAGGCCAGTGCTGGCTCTTCTGGGGCCCATACCGCCTCCTCCCCCACTGCAGCGGCCAGCTGGGTGGCAGGAAAGACTGGAGCCAGCTCCTCTGCTGCCTGCACCGCCACCTCCACCACCACCACCACAACAGCCGGCTGGGTGGTGGGAAAGGCTGGAGCTGGCTCTTCCAGGGCCCGCACCGCCTCCTCCTCTGCAACAGCGGCCAGCTGGGCAGCGGGGAAGGTCAGAGCCGGCTCCTCTGGGGCCCGGGCTGCCTCCTCCGCCACCACAGCAGCCAGCAGGGCATCGGGGAAGTCCTGGATCAGCTGCTTGGTGGGGGATCTCCCTGCCAAACAGCTGATCTGCGGGTTTAAATGCCCCTTTCCGTGCTGCTTCACATGGAAGTTACGGTGCTACATGACAGTTACAGTGCTACATGACATATACATTCTACATTTAAAAGCCACATGTATAGTATTGGGCATTTTAGCTTTAGTATGTAGTTAGTATGTAGTTTAGTATGTATTGCTCTAAATGTACACTCAAATTATGTGTATCTTTGTATCATAATATGTATTTACAGGTTGGAGCCAAAACAGTAGTCACTAGCAGAGTTTGCCTGTCCCCTTCCCTTGGCCTTCTGCAGCCCCTGTGCCACCCAAAAAACTGGCCATGAACTCAAGAATTGTGGCTGTGTGCGCTCTCAGCACCATCGAGTGGGGTCTTTTTTGTAAATATATTTGACGTGCTGAGAGGAAGCTTTTCTGGCACCTTACTGGTCTCCAGTAAAGGTTTTATGCTGGAACAGTGTTTAAGTTGGTCTGGATTGTTTTAAAAGTCCTCTTTCCACAGGTGGAAGTGCTGCACACTATAAGTGAAGCATTAGGGAGATGCAAAAGGATAACAGGGGTTACATCCGTACTTGGGAGTGTCTTTATACATTCAGTAAGAAAAAGGAAAACTCAAGACTGTTTGATTTCCAAACAGTCCAAGTCCATTTATTGCCTCAGTAGAGACTCTTCCCCACTCTGAGATGCAAGATATGGTAGCTGAGAAGCAGCAGTTGCGTCTCAGGAAAAAACGGAGACTATTGCTATAGCACAGGAAAAGGTGAGGGGAAAGCAGAGGGCAGCAACGGAGGTCCTCTCTCTGCAGCAGCAAAAAGGGAACTGGGAATAGTGCCCCTCCTCTCGGTCATGTGATGTTTTTTGCGGGAAAGTGCCAAAGGGAGGAGGGGTGCTCCTAATCTTCTAGAAAACTCTGAAAATCTTCTGTGGCTGGCCTACACATGCACAGTCTCAATGTTGGACCGCACAGAAGCCATAAAGATGAGCCTATGCTTAAAAGAAGCTTCAAAGAATTTGCCTTATTACTGAAATGTCACAGACCTAGCACAGCAGGCTATTTTCATCCCTGGATGCATATGGTGTTGAATCCATAGTTGAATATAAAAAGCTGCCTTATACCAAATCAGACCATTGACCTATCTAACTAGTCTATACTCAAGACTAGCAATGACTTCCCAGAATTTCAGGCAGAGAGGTGCCCAACATCTGCTAAATGAGAATTGGAAGTGCCAACAGTTGAACCTGGGACCTTCTATGCTTTGAACCACTAAGCCACCACCTCTTCCCTTGTTCAAAATGGATATTCAGTAACCCATTCACCACCTGGAATAGTTCACAATGGTGTGATGAAGAATGTCCTCTTTGCTGTCATCTCCACCATGGCAAAGGCCTTCGAACATGGATGGAGTTGTATTTGGTCAGATATGATGCTGGTTGTCTATTCTATCTGCTCTAACAATTCCCCTACTACCTGGGCACTCTGAACTTCCCCATGAATCATATAATGTCAAGATGGGAGAGGGCACCTAAGTATTATTTTGCTGATAACAGAGGCCAACTTTTCAGAGCTTGGTCAAGATGTGCATAAAATCATAGTTTGGTCTGGTATCCAACTGAATCAATTGATCTTTGAGAATGGAACCTTTTTACTGTTGTCACAATTCCTACAGATACTAAAAATTGCTAACAAGGAAGACTTCCCCAAGCAAAGTTTTGTCTTTGATAACTGTGCCGCAAACATTTAAAGGTCCATTGTAAAGGCCCCATTGTAAGGCCTATTGCACAGGTATTTCCTGCAAGGAATCAAAATCCTCCATTTCAGCAGGTGTCTGATTAGATATGGAAGATCGATGTGATCAGCTCTACTCAAGATGTTTTTCACCTCCACAGCAATAAACAACACATTGAGATAACCAACAACGTATGTCATGGCAACCATAAAGCATTAATACTGATGTGGAAACCTCCATTATTTCTAGCAGGCTTCGCTTATAATAAAATTTTTGCTCATATGGAAATAATGTTTACAAATAAATATATTTTTTTTAAAAATCTCTATTAAACTCATAATATAGTTGATAGGATCCTAGTAGCTAACAATCTTCACATTCCAGAGGGGTTAAAGTAAACTCTCCAACTCAGGAACTAACAGAAATACCAGATAGGAACGTGTGCTTGGGTATATCTTGTCTAAACATATACCCCCAAAACACTTTCTTGGTATTTTCGGGGTATATATGGGTATCTGTATTCAGGATTCTCGAGAACACTGGTATTCAGGTCCTATATATTTCCAGAAATATTATAGAATATCCAGGACTGGCATTTTAAGGATGTCATGCCTGTTTCCTCCCTTTAACATGTTTCTGGGCAATTAGAGATGGGCACGAATCAAATTACGACCCCCCAAAAAGCACGAACCAGGTCGGTTCATGGTTCACGAACCAGTGGTTTGTGGAAGCTCATTTCCACGAACGTCCACGAACTGGTCAACTGGTCCGTTTGGGTCGTATTAAAGGGGCAGTTTAAATGGCTATTTCCCCAGAGAAGTCCCCCACAGGGAGAATCCTGTGCCAGGGAATTGCCAGGGAATCCAAAAAAAACACACGAACCAGGTCGGTTCACGGATCGCAAACCAGTGGTTTGTGGAAGCTCGTTTCCATGAACTTCCACGAACTGGTCTACTGGTTCGTTTGGGTCATATTAAAGGGGCAGTTTAAATGGCCATTTCTCCAGGAAAGTCACCCACAGGGAATCCTGGAAAAACCTGAACCAGTACCAGGGGACACAAATACCACTGAATATCAGTATTTATGCCCTTCCTGCAATCCAATACTGAAAAATACTATTTTTTTCAGGTGCACATCCCTAATATCAGAATCCTTCATGTCTGCCTGCTCAGAGTGAGCTAATCGTGAGAGTGAGGTGACCTTTACACATCATGGCAATGCTGTGGAAGCTGCTTTTCCATGGAGTCCTTCTATACTGCTTATGAAACATGTCAAGATCCACAATCACATGGCTCTTTCACTGAACTGGCATGAGAAATGCTGATTCTGCACAATTGACCCCACCCACATGGCAACACCAAAGGATGACTCTATAAAAAAGCAGTCTCTATAATACTGCTCTATTGTATAAAGGTCACACCTCCAAATGGACCCGAAAACTTCCAGTTATTATACTCATCACCTCCTGTTACATTCAGTAGCTACCACAGATACCAACTAGTTGGTGAGTCCAACTGATGGAAAGTTAACGGAAGGGCTGTAGCACTGTAGAAGCTGATCTTGGTTCAGTTTTGTATCTCAGAAAAAATTAATTTGACAAATCTATTCACTTTTCTGCTTATCATACAACTGTACAACAAATTAAATATTCTTACCAAATAATGTAGCATGTGAGGAACATATTTTAAATTGCTCAGCTAAAAATTATTCCAAAATTAAACGGTTGAAAATTACATGTGTGAAAGAATCACATATGACCATTCAATACCACTTTATACCACTGGACCATCTCCTCTAACTGGCAATTCTCCTGAGGCAGAGAAGGGTCTTCCAATACTAGCCAGATGAGGTCTTTTAAGATGCAGGAGTGTTTCTTAGTAATTCTGTGGCTCTGGCCAAAAGTCCAGGATGGAGAACTATAATCACGGCTCCCCTGCCTCCCCACCATCCCAGGGCCATGCAAGAGGTGACCCATACTCCATGCAAGGTGCATGGGAGCCCAAACTGCTTCTAGAAGTCTGCTGCCTGAGTCCCAGATGAATCACAGAATCATAGAGTTGGAAGGGTCCTTACAGGCCAACTAGTCCAACCCCCTGCCCAATGCAGAAACAGCCTAAAGCATCCCTAACAAGTATTTTGTGAAGCCGCTCCTTGAAGACTGCCAATAAGGGGAAACCCATCACATCCCTAGGCAGCTGATTCCCCTGCTGAATTACTCTTAATGTGAAGAAGTTTTTCCTAATGTCCAGCCAGTACCTTCCTTCCTGTAAACCAAGTTTCAAGTCCTATCCTTCGTTGCCAACAGGAATAGCTCCCTTACCCCCTCTACATGACAGCCTTTTAAAGAGACCAGTCGTGTCTCCCCTCAACCTCCTCTTCTCCAAACGGAACATTCCCAGGTCCCTCAGTCTTCCCTCGTAAGGCTTGATCATCCTGGTTGCTCTCCTCTGCATCCGTTCCAATTTGCTCATATCCTTTTTGAAGTGAGGCCTCCAGAATTGCGCACAATACTCCAGTGAGGCATGGTAAACACGTTATATAGTGAGATAATGCCACCCTGTGATTTGGATGTTATTCTTTTGTTGATACACCCCAATGCTGCATTTGCCCTTTTTGTTGCTGCGTCACACTGACTGCTCATATTTAGCTTCCCATCTACCTGTATCCCAAGATCTTTTTTTGGTCATTTTTTTATTTTTAGAAGAGAAAAGAAAATAAAGAATTGAGAATGCATAGAACTTTATACAAAGTACTGTAAAGTTCATCTAAAAGAGTATGTATAATATATAATAATAAACTGAACTACATAAAAGATACAATCAAAATATATAAAATTCTTTTAAAAAATAAACAGAAAAGGAGAAAAGAATAAGCTAAGATACTTCTCAATATATTTGATACATGCTATTTTATCACAGAATATTTGGTATTAGTTTCACTATTTAGCTTAACTCTTAGCCTATTTTAGTATCAATTGTTCATTCTAAAATTGGTAGAAGCTCACATATTCTGTTACTTACAATTAATGTGGTTTATATTTTTGGTTAAAGAAACTTAACTTTTTCTCCTTTTCTAAATATTATTTTTGCATATTTGTTATTATTATTTCCTTAATATACGTATAATAGGTTAATGTGATCTTCTAAATAAATTATCCTCTCTATCATCAATTAATTACATCTAAATAAAATATTTAAAAATATCTTAAAATTTTGAAATTTAAAATTTGTTAGAAGTAGAGACTCCAAACATTTTGGTTTTAACATCTTACTCAACCTGAAAAAATTTCGTATCTTAAAGTAATAATTTAATTACCTCTTAATCTGATTTTGATTTTAAATACACGTCTCAAACCTTCTAAAACTGCCTGCTATATAATTGAGTGACTTATCTAACATACAAAAAAAGAAATTAAGTAACAATTAAGAAAGTAACTCAGAGTATACATAAATGGAAGTTTGAATATTCTGTAGTCTATTTGATATTAATTGTACATTCTACACTTGATTGATTCGTCTATTATATATATAATAAATTGATCTAATCCTTGAGATCTCAATAAAAAGGTCCTCCTGGGTCAAAGTCACCTTGAATCTTCACATGGTCTCCACAGGAGCCCAGATTGATACTTTTAAATTCCATTTCCTAGATACCAGGTCTGGTTGTAATGGTTGTAGTAACTCAATCCCAAAATCTTGTTCACACCCTCTGCTTTCCCAGGAGTGTATTCCTCATCCAGAATGCATGCTTTTCATTATTGTTAACCAGGTGGAGAACCTGGCACTTATAAATGTAAAATCACATTTTATTCAAATCTGCCCACTTTCCCAGTATAATAACATAATAATAACATTCAATTTATATACCGTCCTTCAGGATGACTTAACACCCACTCAGAGCGGTTTACAAAGTATGTCGTTATTATCCCCACAACGAAACACCCTGTAAGATGGGTGGGGCTAAGACAGCTAGAAGCTGTGACTGACCCAAGGTCACCCAGCTGGCTTCAAGTGGAGGAGTGGGGGAATCAAACCCGGTTCTCCCGATTAGAGTCCTGCGCTCTTAACCACTACACCAAACTGGCTCTCCTATATGTTCAAATCTTGTTGAATTGTATCCCTGTCAAGAATATTTGCTACTCCTCCCGCAAATATAATGAGTAATCCCTTCACACTCTTGTCCACACCATTTATAAAAATATTGAAAAGCACTGGGCCCAGAACTGAGCCTGTGGCACTCCACTGGACACTTCCCTCCAGTCAGACATAATCCCATTTGGTATGGTTATCCAGCTAGTTCCCTATGCATCTAACCACCCCAGAGACCAGTCTACAGTCTACCAGTTTACCCATCAGAACGTCATGAGAAAACCTGTCAAAAGCTTTACCAAAATCCAGATAAACTACATCAACAGCATTCCCATGATCCAGTAAGCGTATCACTCAGTCACAGAAGGGAATGAGGTTTGTCTGGCAGGACCTGTTGGGGATAAAGCCATGCTAACTTCCTTGTATCACCATGTTGTCCATCAGATGTTTGCAGATTGACGCCTTTAGTACTTGTTCCAGTATCTTCCCTGGGTCAGAGGTCAGGCTGACTGGCCTGTAGTTCCCAGGATCGTCCTTTTCCCTTTTCTTGAAGACTGGGATGACATTTGCCCTCCACCAGCCAGTATATCACAGAATCACAGAGTTGGAAGGGGCCATACAGACTTTCTAGTCCAACCCCCTGCCCAATGCAGGATGAGCCTAAAGCATCTCTGACAAATATTCATCCAGTGCCAGTGAAGGGGAGCTCACCACCTCCCTAGGCAGCTGATTCCACCTTTGAACTACTCTGACCGTGAAAAAGTTTTTCCTAATATCTAGCTGGTACCTGCTCCAAGAGGCCAGGAAGATGATCGACAAAGGGTCTACAAGCTCTTTTGGCTCAGGGGATTTGCACACATCCAGTACAAGTAGGTCCATCTCTGCCCATGTCAACCAGCAGCCCTGAAGACATACTCTAAGTGGACCTACTACTTACTACCATGTCTTGGTGGGCCTGTCATCTCCTTCAGGGAGAAAACTGAGGCAAAGTAGGCATTGAGCCTTTCAGCCTTCTCTCCGTCCTCTGTCAGAGTTTCTCCATTTTCATCCAGCAAGAGGGCATTGCCCCCTTCACCTTCCGTTTGCTCCCCACATATCTGAAGAAGGTCTTTTTGTTGTGGCAAGCCCCTCTAGCCAGTGTCAGCTCATTCTGAGCTTTGGCTTCTCTGGCAGCTGCCCTAGAGTGCCTAGCTACCCCTAGATACTCTTATTTGGATGCATTTCTGTCATGGAAAAATGGATTAGAGCACATCATACTTAGTGATACATGTGTATTCTAATGAACTGTATGAACTTTACTGTAGTTGTTTCTAGCATGTTGTGTAACTACACAGGTGCCCTTTCATCTTCGACAGCCAATTAAAAATAATGGACACTAGCAGATAAATGTTCTTTAGGTGTTGTGTGTGTTATGTGCCGTCAAGTTGCCTCTGACCTATGGCAACCCTATGAATGGACCAATGATGATCTGCTCACTTAACTTTTCCTTTCATCTTTAACGATTTATACATCTTATCTTATAGCTCAACATAGTCACTTTTTGGTTAGGTAGAATGTCACGATTGAAAATATGAATTATTAATTAAATCTCAAACCAATCATAGTTTATCTATGCTATCATTTGGAAAAAGTCTTAGATTTCTGCTTAAGATAATATATTAAAGCGTTAACCCAGATAGCAGATCAGGGTTTTACTGAAACAAATCTCATAAAGATTTAGGTGAGAAATTTATTCTTGCAAAGGGTGTTTATTGAAACTTCAATGCATTTCATAGTAAACCTGATTGATTTAGATTTAATTGAGAAACGTTAGCTTAATTCTTGTTGCCTTCATCTGTTCCATCTTTGTAGATTTTATCTTAATAATCATGCATATTTTGATACCCTGCTTTATTAAAAAGACTAGAGTTCATTTTAATAAAAGAATAAACACTAAACTCTAAAGAGCAGTCTTTGTGTCTTGGTGGGGAGAGTACCGCAAGAAGGACCCTATAAATTATTTTGTACTGACAAAAGTAGGAATAGCTATTTTCAGGTGTCAATTTAAGGACTGAACACTGTTCAGAGTTGAAAGATAAAATCTTTACACTGAACAGTGGGAAACCTTAATGGGATGTGGATAAGCTTTCCATAACATTTCCTTCCCTCTGTTTAGTGAACATCTCCTTTTTCCTCCTTAGCTCATCACAGAGCATCTTAGCTCATCACATTCAAAATAAAAAAACACTATGCATGAAATAATTCAAATGATCAAAACAGGGTAATACAGTGGTAGGTGACCTTTTTGGCCTGAGTGACTAAAACAACTTGTCCCATTGAAGCCACTGAGATGACAGCAGTTCACATCCAAACATTCTGGCTTAACTGGTTTGTACCTCTTAGCCCTGATCAGTAAATAATATATTGAGAATGTCTGCTCTGTCCCTCATTTGGGCAATTTACTGCAAAAGTGAAAAAAATAGCTTTAGAATTCTCTGGTTATAATCATGTCCAAATCAGAATGATTCTCTTTTATATGTTTATGGTTCTCCCCTGCAAAGGATAGAAATAAATTTCCAGTAGTGAGATAAATAAGACATTCCAAAATGCTTATCCGATTATCAGTAACTGAGCAGTCATTACACTACACTTACTCCGTCTTGCTAATTAGAAAGCAGACTCTATATACAACAGTGTACAATCAGAAAGAGACAGAGAAAAAGAGAAATCACAACCAGATGGTCTGCAAAGTTGTATGATCTAGCCTTGGAAAGCTTACCACTTTGTGCCTTCCATGGCGCCTGGCCCTTGATTCCTCACCAGCCCCAGAAAGAGTGCATGACCGACATTCTTGCTTTTCATTGCAAGCATATAGCTAGTGGCTTAACACCCCTATGTACAAAGATATCATCTAACTTTGTTTTTGCTTTGAAGAGCCAAGTCTGACTATCTAGTCTGAAAGCTAAGGTACTCCCCTTTGTATGACCTAAGACAATAATTCAATACAAGAGGTAGACATAAATACTTGTTGAGCTGAAGAAGTTTAGTTCTCTCTTATGGGAAGTCCTACACTGATGAATTACTAGGGCCGATTCCAGATGACTAACCTTAAGGCGTTTCATGCCGCCCTCTTCCGGATCGCGACAGGGAAAATGCGAAATATCGCGTTTATATATAAATATAAATATAGCGATGACGCGCAAAACTTGCGCGAGGAAACGCGGTATTTCGCATTTTCCCTGTCGCGATCCGGAAGAGGGCGGCATGAAACGCCTTAAGGTTAGTCATCTGGAATCGGCCTAGGATAGGAAAAACTGTAGAAATACTACAAAATTGTCAGTATAACATGTAAGTCTGCCCAACGTTTCTTTCTGCAACCCTTTAAAGACTCAAAATGTTTAACCAGTATGCTTTAATCACTTATTTAATCAGTGTTTTTACATACTGCTTTGCTATAAAGCTGCCTTGAATCTGAGGAGGTAAGGCAGGATGGAAATGTTTTATACAAACACACACTGAACAGCATACCAAAAAAGTGTGGGATTCAACCACTAGCGCAAGTCCCCTTATGTTCTCGCCTCCTTTCAGGATTCTACTTTGCTTACACACATGGTTGCTAGAGGTTCGGATCGGGGCATATTGGGCTGGGGCGTCTTTCCAGAAATGAATGCCAATGATTGTTCAGACACTGAAAAGGATGCAAAATGCAGCTACCTGATTTCTCACCATGGTAAACTGTTGAGGACATATTATGACTGTACTGGAAAGGTTGCACTAGCTATGAGTTTGAGTCAGCAAGTGGGCCCGTTTGAAGTGGGCAATTTAGGGCTGTAGCTCTGACATCTAAATTGGACACTGTGCCACAGATGCCCAGCGCTGGGGACAAATGGGAAGCAGCCTGTCCATGGATTAAATAAAAGAAAATGGATCGAGTGAAGACTACTGGCACCTAAATAAAGCCAAAGCAGAGAGAAAAGGCGAAAGAGTAAAGCGGACAAGAGCAAGTCCCCAGTAGGAACTGTTGTGATGATGCTAGAAGAACGCAGCACTCCTGTCCCTCCAAACACACACAGTATCCCCTCTCCTGGGGAGAAAGGAACTTTGGTGCCAGTTTTAAAACTTTTGCTCCAGGAGGGTCAAATGAATGAAATCCCAGTGCATGCCCACTCAGAGACAATGAAGAAGAAAGGCTTAAAAATTAGCCCTACCCACCTTACCGTACTCCAAGTAGTCATATGGGATTTCTGAGTAGTGTTTTTTTTTTTTAAATGGAGGCATCTATTCGCCTCCTCTACCATGTGGACACACATTAATAAACATCTGCAACGTTTTCTAGCCACATTAGGCATCTGTGTTAAAAAGAAACAGCTGCATTGACACAATAGGTAGGTTTGACTTCCACAGCAGGATTATAGTGGCTTTTCACTGAAATTGTTCTATTTATCTATAGTAAGAAAATCTACTGGATATCCCGGCATTAAATATAAAGGGCCTGTTGTGTGCTTTTTATTGGTTTTGTTAAAATACGTGCAAAGCTTGCAGGAACAAGGTTTCTGAGCTCCCATCAGCTGTCATAAAATGCCTGAAGAGTGCTTATTATCAAAGTAAAGTGGTCCAACATTTGCTACAACAGAAAACCGCACTGCAGAGCCACATTTTTTTCCCTAGCTGGTGAGGCGCCCGCTTCCAAAAAGATGGCGACTCAGCCATAAGCAAGAGAGATGGCAATTTGGCTTGCGGCAGGTCACTTACTTTTAGACACTGTTTGGTTGAAAAAGCTGTCCTTTGCGGAGGCCTCAAATACCCTTTCTCCAAAGCCTTCTGCTGGACGGCTCACTTAAGTGGCATGAGTTCTATACCAGAAGAAGTTTTACAATGTACTCTGGAAACATATTAGTAATTGAACAATGGTTTGGGAAGGCAAATGAATCAGTTTTGGAAAGGGGGGGGGCATGCTGGGCAAGTTGGAACTTACACCAGGACAACACTTGGCAAAGAAGGATATTTATATTCCCCTAACCCTCAGGAGTGAGTCACGCATGCTGGAAAATATTAGACAACATTAAACTAAATGTATAACTGTCAGCTCTGCCTTTAATTAGCAATTTAATCTATTTCCTAAGTTTTCCCCTTAAGTTTCAACTATATAATGATTTCCTGCATTGTTCATTTGAAATACTGTGTAAATTATTGCACAAATGAGTACTTGCTGACGTTCATTTAAATATCCTCACTTAAAACAGTAGGTCTTTATAACCTGGAACTATAGTGTGAGAAACTGGAGCGGGGAGGGGGCTGAATCAAATTTGATTTTTTTAAAAAACAGACATCCACATTCTGATGTTCTGTCAGCTTCTTTTTTTTTCATCTGCCTAATTTGCACAAGCATTTATATTCCCTGATGGAAAGAAAGCCAGACACAAGTCAGGTTGAAAATATGGCGGTTTTGCATCCGGGAAACAACATTCCTGTCTGAAATTGAACCGAAGAGCATCCCTACCTTGTGCAGAGGCCGTATCTGGAACAGTCTATAGGGTTGCCAGCCTATCGCTGGCACCAGGTGGGAGATGTGGGGGGCAGCGACACAGTGGAGCCCCACGGTTGTACATGACATCACTTATGGGGAAAACGGGGACTGACGGCATGTCGTTGTACCCCTGTCCAAAGGAGGGGCAACAGGAAGCATGGGTTGCTAACAAGAGTTCTCCCACCACAGTCGGTGATCTGGCAACCCTACGAACTAACTATGTGGATATTTTCTGCTAGCAGAACAGCTGAATTCGATATTGAACTTCAGAAGCCAGAATCCAAGCATAACCAAACCTCCTGAAAATGGCAGTCACAACATTGAGCAATAAATTACTGGTTTTCTGAAGGAGACTTGAAATGAAGAGAGCATGTTACTGTTGTGGCGCTGTAGTGAGAACAAGGTACAGCTAGGCAGAATGGACCAACAAAAGTATGTGTGAAGTCGGTAAGGAAAAATATAACCAATTAAGCTTGTACGATCTTCCCAAGCAACCTCTCTCTGGTTCATACTATACAAGAGAAAGGAACACAAATATAAACTGAGATTACTCTGATTGTCAAGTACAAACCACGGTTCTAACAATGCCAGAGTTTTGCTTCTCAAAATAAAAAGGAAATGTATTACATTGTTTAAGTATTTTTCTTTCTTTTTGAAGAGCCTAACAGATCATTTATTAGGTATCCTGATCTTACAGCCCTACGTCACTGATGGGTCCTTCTTTAGATGAATTTAGTTTTCTAACTGCATGTACGCACGTGGTTCTGCCCCTTCTGATTATGGATTTGTAGCAATGCCATTCTCTAAGGAGAGGTGGCCATGACCCAGGTTCAATGGTTTCTTGGGTTCAGAAATGTTCCATTTCACTAGATCTAAAACATTTATCCCTTTGATGGATATAGATTTGGAGGCTTTTTATATACTTATTTTTATATACTAAACCTATGCTTTTTCAGTATTACATGCTTTGCACTTTTTCTATGCTCAGGAGCCAAAATAGTACTTGCAATGTAACCTGTAAGAATTTGACACTTGAAACAAGAAGACTTGAAACTCTGTAAGAACTGATATACTGCTTTTAGGGCTGCACTTATATTATATGTTATATTATTCTATAGATTCCAATAGAAATCAGTACCAGAGAGCCTTTTGTAGAAAACTGATTTGATGCAGCAAGCTGGTTTTGGCCACCTGTAGTATTATCTTCCTTAAAGCTGATAAGAAACTCGGGAAAAGGACATGAATAGGAAAACATCCCTTCCTATCCACCAGATTGAGACTCATTGGCACCCTTGAAAGTATTATGCCCAGAAGAAAGTAGGTAAAAGGTTAGACAGTGTCCTTCCAAAATGAGGGCAGAGGAAAAAAACTATGAAGACTGGAATTCCCCCAAATAGAGAGGCCAGCCCAGAATTGCATCTTCAAATCAGAACTGACCCTAGATATGTTATGAGCCAATAAGATATCAAATATTAGAATACTGTAATATTGTTATGATTATCTGAAAGTATTAATTGCCTGTATTTCTATTGTAATTTTGATGAGTTCAGGACACAAGGAGACCACCTACTCCTGTGAAAATAAGCTCCTCCATTGTTTAAATTAAACAATCATATATTGCTTCATTCTACAGGACTCCGTGGTGTGTGTCTCTTATTGTGATTGGCGAGAGGGACACCTAAGGCACAAGTTTGTGCATAACACCTTTTCGCTCTCTCTGTTCTCTCCCATACACACCAACCAAACCATCCCTATTCATTTCCAGCATATATTTCTAAGACAATCTTATAAAAGGGGGAGAACAGAAGACACACACAAATTTCCAGATCCAGGTCAGTACCCATATAACTCTGTATAACAGCTCATAAACTAGTATTTCTCAAACTATCTGATGTGGCAGACTGGCAATTTTTTTTCTAATGTGCCACATTATTATCTTATTTGCATATGCACCTAGCACATCAAATCAGAACTTACATTCTCAGATCAGTGGGTTCAGACAGGGTACCAAATGACAAACACATATAGATTCATACAAACCGGTTTGAACAAGAAAACTTTATGGATTGTGGAGACATCTGTATCCACAGTTGTCCCACCCATTCTTCCCTGTTACTCTTGCTATCTCCCAATGACCCTTAACCCTTTATCCCTCTCTCTGCCAAAGACCACTAACCCTTTACACCCCTACCTCATCCTTCCCGCCCAGAGTTGCCATATCCTCCATCCCCAGTTCCTGTCAGCTGCCTCCCTTGTCACTGCTCACATGGCCAGCAGGTGGAAAGGCACCTAAGAATGGGTGACACAGGCTAGCAAGCACATGCACAAATTATGTATTTGCACCTGTGTCCCACAGTGATAGTGTCATTCCTGATGTAACCTTGATGCAACAGGCTGTGCCAGGCCCAGATATATTGTTTGGGGCTGGTATTTAGAGCATCTTCCCCTGGTGTGACTTGTCACTTCTGGGTCAGGCTGGAACTGATGAAATCATCCAGGGACATGAGGATTAAAGGGTAAGTACCTGGGGCCACTTGCGCTCTACCACACGCACCCTCGTTTTGACATGGGGGAATCTGGCAACTCTGATCCGTCCCTCTCAAAAAACGATTATCCTTTATATCTCCTCCATCCCCAATTCCCTTTGACACCCCTCTCCAAAAAACTTCTCCTCCCATTCCTTACCTTTCACCAGAGCAGACCTGTTGTGGCTTGCAGTTTCCAGGTCCCTCTGTGGGACTGGGTGTCCCTGGGGTGGCTTGCCTCATCCTGGCAATGGCCAGCCCTGTGATGGTTCATCAAGGCATGGCACAAAGCAGCCTTGGTTCAACTCGCCTCACCTTGCTGCAGTGCTGCCAGGCCATGGTATTAAATACTGTCAGCTTTATCAACTGTTTTAATCAGAGATCTTAACAGGATCCTGATATCTGTGAAAGCCACTACTTGTGCACTGGATCCTTGCCCATCCTGGCTGTTAAAATCCAGCTGGGACCACAAAAATGAACCACTGAGGTCTGTTGTAAATCAATCGCTAACTCAGGGCACCTTCCCTTTGCCACTCAAACAGGTGGTTATCCACCCGCTATTTAAAAAAAAAACATTTCCATAATAAAATTAATCAGTTATATTAAAAGATAAGTTGAAATGAATTAAGGAAGCTTGTCTTTTTGATCACTAACTTTTATTACTGCACAGTGAGAAGGAGGAGGTATGTGTTAAGTATGTGTAGTATAGAGGGATAATATATAGTAATTGGATTTAATAAAGGTTGTAATTTCCATTGCTATATTGACAAACATTGAAAAGGATCAAGTTTTTGTGTACTCCATATTCTAACAACTCTTGCAGCGAATAATTGTAAAATCTGCTAGACCTTATTATTTCCTCCCCTCCCCCTTTTTTCTTTCTGTATTCTTTCTTATTTTGATAAAATAAAATTTATTTTTTTTTAAAAAACATCCCTAGACAAAAATGACATGGCCAATTATTGCTCAGTCTCTAATCTGCCCTTTCTGGGCAAAGTGATTGAGACAGCAGGAGCTGACCAACTCCAGGTCTTCTTGGATGATTCTAGCGCTCTAGACCCTTTCCAGTCTGGATTCAGACCAGGGCATGGGACAGAGACAGCACTAGTAGCATTAGTGGATGATCTCCATCTTGATATAAACAAAGGCCATGCCTTGTTATTGCTTCTCCTGGATTTATCTGCAGCCTTTGATACAGTAGACCATGTCATCCTGTTCAGGCATTTGGAGACAGAAATGGGCATGAAAGGATGTGCCTTTGACAGGTTTAAATAATTGCTCATGGAACAGACTCAAAGGGTTGCCATCGGAGATCAACTATCTCCAGAATGGGAATTATCTTGTGGGGTTCCACAGAGCGCAATCTTATTTCCCATGTTATTCTGCCTCTATATAAAGCCTTTAGAAGAACTCATTTGTAGCTATGGAGAGGGATACCATCAACATGTGGATGACATCCAACTCTATATCTCACTATTGAAATCACCACAGGATGCAGTAGAAATCTTGGGTCACTACCTGAAAGCTGTGGTCAAATGGCTGAAAATGAACAAATTGAAATTAAACCCAGACAAGATGAAAGTGATGATCACTGGGAAGGCAGAGATCTTGAAGGGCACTGTAATCCCCACTTTTGATGGAGTTCGTCTGACCCCTGCAGACTCAGCCTATACATTCTACTGGATCCAGCACTACTGCTAGGAAAGAAAGTAAAGACATCCGCAATAATGCTTTCTATAACTGCACTCTAGCTTGGAAGATGGCTTCCAACCTTAACACGGTCAACTTGGCCACCTGGATCCATGCTATGGTAACATCAAGACTTGACTATTGTAATGTACTATACATCGGTCTCCCGTCTAAGTCAACTAGGAGACTCCAGTTGGTGCAGAGCATTACAGCTCGGCTGTTATCAGCAGCAAGCAGAAGCATGAATATTACTCTCATTCTGCAGTCACTCCATTAGCCACGTATCAGTTACTGGGATCAATCACATGCAAAGTTCTTCACAGCCTTGCGGGACCAGTTTTATGGGCCCCCAAAGAAGGTGCCCCCAGCAACTATCCATTATTCCCTATGAGGAAATTAGCCACTTTCTTTAGGGGCCCATAAAATTGCCCTCCAGTTTCCAATCTTCACGACGGGCTTCTTCACGAATAAGGGCTGAGACTAACACTTGCAGAGGAAAATATATTTACTAAAACTGGAGATGGCCAAGGAAGCCAAAGATGGCCCTTGTATAACAGAGCAATGCAAGAGAATTCAGTGAAGGCTTTCTTTTTATGCATCGGAACCTAGCTATCATTACTACTTTCAGGCTGAATTGCTTAATAGATTGTCACTGGATTTAGCATCAGGTTAACAGAGCACATATCTGTTAGGCACAACAATAACTTATATGCAACACCCCCAACACACAGTTCTAATGTATCAACTGTGTTGGAAAATCTCCAGAGTTTTGCTATATGTAGCTGCCAGCTGGTTCCATTTATTTTTCTTCATTTTTCGTATTTTGATTGTAATAAATAATTAATCCACGGCTTTGTAACTTGCTGACAAGATACAATGGGCCACATTGCAATGTTTTGTAACGAGTCAATAAGAAACTATGCACACTATGCAGAAAAGAGATGTGTTCAAAGAGTTCCCAAAGTAGACTAAATTATAAAGATCAGTCATTAAATGCACTTCAGCTCTGAAAAGAGTATCACCACCAATCACTTGAACCTAGGAGTTTTCTGCATGCACAAATTATTCTTGCTTTTGTTAATTTGCAAGCATTTGAACAGGGTTGATTACGAGGGTTCCACATGTCTTCCCTTCTCTCCACATTTTTCCAGTTGCTGGCTTCTTCCACAAGGTGAACTTTACATTGGGCTTTCAGTGCATTCCGCCCATGACGACTGGATCTACTTTATTCATCGGTTCTGGTCCATAATGCTTTAATTCTTTAACTCTACACTTCGAGACAGTTGAACCAAAGCGGTGTCTGTTGTTATTTTTGCACTAGAAAAATGCTTGGATTCTGCTGCAAGCTTTGAGGATTAATGTCAGTTTCCTCAATCCACTGGCTGAGGACTCCTCAGTTTCCTCAGTGGATCGACTGGAGTATTTTTTTGTCTTTTTTAATGGCACCAAATGTCCAACTTTTTTAACAAAAAAATTCGGGGGGGGGGGGACTTGATTGGTTGTTGTTCAACCAATCATGATGCAGGGGAATAAAGGCGAGGGTGAAAGACAGGGCCAAGTCTCACACCAAAGAAAGCATTCTGCACTTCAAAGCCCCAGTTTGACTTTGCTAGGAAAAAAAATCAGGCATGTGCGCAGAGAGAAAAGCTGCAGAAAAGCTGGGAAAAGATCAACTCTGTGGCAGTTGCAGCCTTTCTCCATGCGGAATGCAAAAAAGTCTGGGACACAGTTTGGAAACTGAATTGGGATATTTTGACCATGCAATGCAGAAGTCTGGAGAGAAATTGATGCAGAATGGGGCCAGAACCAATGAAAAAGCCCCGTGTGGAAAAGACCACTCTGTTGGTTTATTTTCTTACAGATGTGCCTTTGTCAACACAAAGGATAATAATTCCTCATTACCAAGTTGGGGAAAGAGAACACAGAGCAGGTTTGTCCCACAGTCACAATCCAGTCAGCAGAAAGTGGGAGGAACCACCAAAGCCACAGGAAACATTTTGCACTCAAACACACACAACTCAAGCTTGATTGGGGTAAAAGTGGTCTCAAAAGAATCAGGGGAAAAATGCAGGGTGAAAACTAATGGCTCCCAAGAGTGAGAGGAAGATGGGATAAACCAAGACAGTATGGGGCCAGAACCAATGCAATTACGACATGAGGAAAAAGCCCTCCTATCAAGACTAGAAATTCTTGACTGAAATGGCTTTTTGTTTATAACAAAATTAAAAATCCTAAATATTCTGCTACACAAGGCTTTCTTTGATAGATTCAGAGTAATGAAGCAAACACCACCATTAGAAAAAAGAAATCCAGAGGGTTGTAGCAAAATTAAACAGGAGTCCAGTGGCACCTTAAAGATGTTCCTGGAATAAACTGTGACTCATAAAAGTTTACACTAGAATAAATTTCATTGGCCTTTTTCTATTCAACTCTTTAATTACGAGAAAGATCTGAGAAGAAAGGTGATGGCGTAAAAAGGGTAATACCACAACGTTCTTCATAAGTGTGCAGTACTACAAAAATAATAATGTAGGCTAGCGGGTTGTGATTTCATTCAAAAATGAAAACAAAAGAAAATGTTCATGGGATGGGTAAGACAGTAATAGAAAAGAGAATTATCGTGAATATAACATAAGAATCATGGAGCATAAGATCATAAGGAATCTGAATTTGAAAACTTTGTCAAGAAGACAATGAGGGGGTAGAATGGAGTTTAAATTCACATAGCCGTATTTTCCACGCAAGTCCCTTTTTTCTAGCCATCTCACAGCAGACATTCACATATAACTCTGACTTACAAAAAATTCAACATATAAGAAAGGGTGACATGTAAGAAAATCAAAAATTAAATATAGATTAACTAAACACTCACCCTACTGACTTTTACAAGTAGCTTGTTTTATTAAATGTTATATTTTCCAATTTTTTCCCTCAGATATTTTCATAAAGAGACATCTCCTTAGGGGTAGTTTGTCTCCCAGCACCATCCCTGTTCTAATAACATGATGATTACAAACCTTGGAAATTGTATTAAAAAACGTAAAGTGGCAAACTATTGCTAAATATTCTTCAATAACCAATTCAAGAAGCCTGGATAAGGAAAGACGTTGGACAGCAATCCAGACAGCACAGCTATCCTACCTAGCTCTCTTTGTAAGGAAACACACAGTATATAAAAACACTCACAATTTATACAACATAAGCCTGATTTCTAAGGGAAGCCAGAAATCGTAGAGAAGACACTGAAAGATGTCCATTGCTAAGTCTTGGAGATGCTTGAACCAGACAAGTTTTCTTCTCACACAGGTCACAGAATCACTGAAAACAGACCCACCTGCACAGGCTCAGGGGTGAGTTGGACAACGTGCTGCATGCGCTCATTGTGGTGATGCCTGGACTCCTCTTCATAGATCACGTCTCGCTCATGCTGGGGGAGATTCAGGAAGCGCCGGATGGTGCAGAGGTTTTCCCACAGCGTGCGGTTCTCCGGACTTGGGTTTTCTTTCCAACGGAGCAGCTCACACAGCCAACCCTGCGGAGAAAAGCCAGAACATTGCAAGTCCCGAGCTGCAGGGAACAATTTAACCTGTATATCTCTGCTAAATCATCTCTTGCTTCTGTCATTCTAATATGATTGATTACAGGTGGCTCTTTCCATTTCAATCACCTATCTGGTACAGCTTGTATTACAGCACTGAGAATTGTGGCAAGCTGAAGGTATCAAACCCATTTCAATTCTGTCAAAACAGGCAACATCTTCCAAGTCGCCCCAGGGTCTGAAACGGAGACATTTACCAAAAGAAAACAGCAGTTTTAGTTTTGCCCCGAATGACCCCGACCCCCACACACATTCGTTTCCTCACACAACTGGGCAATACACCAGCTTGTGATAATCTTCCATGGATGCTAGACACGCACATTTGAAAACTCGAGAGCTCCGTGGTGATGGAAGTGTAGAATGACAATGCATGGAACGTTACTTATAAGAAAGACAACACATGCAGAAAAGACGAACTTGAACACTGCAGTCATCTTCTGGGGCTTTCCTTTGGGTAACTGCTTTCTGAGACTAGGCGGGTGAGTCTTCTCAGTTGTGGCACCAAAACTCGGAAACCGTCTCCCCAAGAAGACTCATCTGTCCCCTTCTGTTGCCATCTTCTGCCAGTTGGTGAAGCCTTTTTTTTTTGTTTGGTTTGGCATTCCCCTCAGCGATCCTTCCTTCCTGCCCAATGCTTTGTTGTTTTTAGACTTTTGAATGTATATTTTAAGCTTCAGTTTTAACTGTTTTACTAATGTGGTTTTGTTGCTTTAAATGGGTTTTAAGATTTGATTTTATTATGTACGTTTTTTAATTTGTTAGTGATCTTGGTGGCCCTTAGGATAGCAGAGAGGCAAGAGATAACGTTTGTAAACAAATAAAGCTGGTGCCCAGACAGAATCCAAGTCAGAGGAATTTCTAGAGGGAATTCTTAAGAGTGGCCATCGAAATGACAAATCAGGGAATGAAGTATTACAGGTTGCTCATTATCTGGCATCTAGCCCAGCAACAATTCAAAAAAGCAAAGAAGGAATACAGCAAGTATATGCCTGGCTTGACGGCAATAGATGAAAGCAGCACAGACGCACTGATGCTTCAGAGGCAGACTTTGAAACCTCTCGCCATCACTGTGGCATGCAAGCTCTTTTAAACTATTCAAAGCCACCTGTCTCAGAACTGTGTGGAGTGACACAAGAGGGTCACTCCTTGAAGAATCTAGCAAGCTTCCTCACACTATGCTTGTTCTGTGAGGATCCCCATCTATCAGGATAATTTAACAGACTCTACAGCCCCCAATGGATCCCCTCTCTCTATCCACCCCACCCAAGAGGTATGCTTTTTTAACGGATTTCGACTTGTTTTAGGGAATATTGTCGCGTGGTAAATGATACAGAGTTTCCTTCTAATAATCAATAAGCCTACGATCTCAAGGGAACAGATTAAAGCAAGATGTAGGACAGAAGGAGAATGCTTACTAATGGGTGAAAATCTCTCTTAGCCTCGGCAGCTTACATGTACACAAAGGGTATGCGTTTGCATCTTCTGGACCTTAATCACTACGGGTTTCTTCGCATTATACACCTGCAAAGTCTAGTGCAAGAGGATACTTTGCTCATACCTGCAAACATCTGTCTCTTGTACAGCTGCGCTTGGATAATCCCTTTGTTGTCTATCTTTACAAGAGGAAACTTAAGGCAACCATGATGTAACATAAAAACATGCATTTCCAACTCTTGTTAAGTAAATTATTTTGACAGTTTTATAGTCCATTGTTTTCAAGCTGCAGCTCAGCATTTAGACAGAATGCGCACACAGTCCATACCTTCGTCCTCGTAGGACTGAAGCCATTTCTGAGGCTTCGTGTCTTTTTTTTTTTAAGGAGCACCTCAACATTTAGAAGGTTTAAAAAATAAGTTCAAAGTTCCCCCCTCCCCTCAAACAAAGCAAAATCTGTCTATGGAGGTATCTCAAAAGAAAAACTCATCACTAGCCCAAAGAGCAATGGAAAGCTTTTGATAGACCAATGTAAGCCAAGGACAACTCCTGATAGAAGGTGCTATAAAAACCTCTGATAATATGTCGCTGTTTGTCTAACTCTCCACTGTGTCTTCTGCCTTTACTCCCCCCACCCAAAAGGCAAGATTTGATTATCTCCGCTGCATCAGCCAAGACAGCAACACCAGCTGTTCTCATTGTGCAGCCTCTTCCTCACGGCCTACATGTTAATAACCTGATCATTCCATTTTCTCCTTCAACTGCCGGCTGCAGCACAGCGAAGAGACAAAAACCCAGGCCCATCTGCAGCAGCTGTAGGCATTGAACTGTGAAGCCACCGGGGATTTATAAACTAATCTGTAACACAACACTGCCTTGTTTTTACAAGTGAGAGGCCACATTTGTGCAGACCTGATCTTTTCTTGCAATAAGCTAGGAGTGGGGAGGGGGGGTGAAAAGAAGATATCTAATTATTTGCTTGGAATAAATAACTGTATTGAGTATTTTAGTTGGTATGTGGCTAACCGCAGAATCAGGTGATGGCTGACTTCCACAGACATCTCTCACCCCCAGTCCCGTATCTCTTTCATAACAATGTTGGGAAAGGGAACCCTCTTCGCTCCAAAGTGTTTTCTCAGGGGTTTCCTTTGTACAAAAGGAAATAGTTTGTGAACTGTAAAATAAACGGTCTGTGGAAAAAAAAATAAGCTCCTATTTCTCCATCCAACTAAACACTTTCAAATGTTTCAAGCAGGTATGGTTAAAAACCTCCCAAGGGAAAAAAGAGCACGAAGACCAGTTATTTGCAGATCTTTTTTTCAGGAAAAGAAAAATTCTACAGCTGCTGAAGATCAATGTTTTGAGCTGTCTGGAGGCAATGACCTCCCAGTCTTACTGAGGACGGAGTTGCCCTCATAGAGGGCTCAGTCTGAAAAGAAACAAGGGACAGCTGAGCGCTACCATCACTGCTTATGAGCTTGGAATGTCTTGGTAGCATTTGACTGGTAAGTGCACCCCTAACCTGCACTCATTACAGCCACTTAGCCCGACACTACTGGCCTCCTTATGGACTGTGCATTCTCTGCCATTTGTCTTTAGGAAGCACAGTGCTCTTCACTTGCCAAGCAACTTGCAACGTCTTGACCATGGAGCGACGAGAGAACAACGCTGCAGTATGGCCAGATGTGCAGGTGTGTGAGCAAACCAAATTAATTCCTGGCAAGGGGAGTTAGCAGGCACGGATCCCATCCTGAGGACACCTGAGAACATTTCAGTTCCCCAGGGGACAGATGCTAACAGTGTGTTTAGGGGAACCCAGTTTGGAAAGTGAATCACATTTGTATTATTCAGGGAAATATTAATCCTGTTTCCTCAGAAACTATGTGCTTGGCTGATCAGATTAAGGGATCTAGCCTTCAAGTGTGTGCGCACACACCACAGCAGGGCCCAAGAAATCTGTGATACTTCACAGCCTCAGACATATTGCACCATGTATGCCCAGCTGCTACAATAATTAGCTTATGAATGTATCAGCTGGTTCTGCAATTTTTATAAATAATAACTAACCTACAGAGCAGAAAGATTTCCATGAGCCTAATATTAGCAAGAAATTGCTCAGCTCTCCTCACTCTAATGTCATTGTGCTAAATGCCCTCTTCATGCTTGCAATTTTATACCACTGGGCCTCCCTCTGATGCCATCTATAAATATTTATTCAACTACAGCGATGGCAATTCATTTGTGTCTGCTTCCTTCCTAACCACTGCTGTTTGTTTTCTCCCATTCCACAGTCGATCTGCACACTTATCTACAACAGATCTTGCTTTCATTCATTGTCTCCATGATCCACACTATTTATTTAAGCAGTCTTCCCCTAGTCCATCTACCAGGTGGGTCACTGGGTGCTGCATGGAAGACGCTGTGCCAGTACACATACCCAAACCAGCGCCTTCTGCCAGGTAAAAGATAAAGTGTGTGTGCTCTGTAAGATTCGTTCCCCATTTAAATAATCTTAGTGTGCCATCCAAGAAAGTTTTGCAGTACCAAGCAAAAAAAAAAGTGTAAATGTCAAATAAAACAGTGACAGATGACAGTATTCTCTATTGAATAGCACCGTTGCTTCGTGCATGTTCGATGAGAACTCATGAATTATTAATAAATAAATCTCCTTTTTTTGTTTAAAAATCCCCTCAAGTTGTGCCCCCCCTTCCCAGGAAGGCAGTAGCAGAGGGAGCCCATGTGTGTTCTACTGAGCATTCCAAGGGAATTATTTCTACATAAGAAATGCTGATACAGAATTTCACATGGATGGAGGCATTCAGGTTGCTCTGAGGCTTTCAGTTAAACCTGGTGGTATCAGAGAAGACAGGTGAAGAGAGCAGGCTAGAGTCTGTGGAAGTGAGCATATGCAGAATTCACCCCTTAGGAGACGTTCTGTCCTCAGCAAAGCTGATCTTTCAGTGGCCCAGTTCTCTTCGCCGCAACTCTCGTACACAAATATGCCCAATAACTATCTTCAACGTTGCTGTGAAGAGCCTGCTACTATTCTTATCAAGTTTCTAACCTGAAATATCAGCTGGAAATTGGTCAAAATGTTAGGTCATAGTCTCATGAGGAAAGTCATCAGGAGCATACTGCTGAGGCACTCCAACATCTAAACAGGCTTCCTGTCTCTTTTGACCTACACCCCTACATCCCACTCATCTCCAAGATCAGCCTAAAGCATCTTCCTAACAATACTGTCCATGAGATACAGCCAAGCAGAAACAAGGAAGGGATCCACAGCCTGTAGCTTCCACTCAGCGCTGTAACTCTCGTCATTCGGATACCCATCCAAGCTAAACCTTGGCATCTTTTAGATGCACTGCAAGACTTTTGAAATAAGGCTGTCATCCAATTAAAGAATCTCCAGCGAACCGTACAGACTTTTAGTAAAGCTGCATAAAGTTGCCTCTGAAAAACAAGCACATATTTTACTTTAAGGTGTGGCCTGCATGCGTCAAAGTAGAGGCATTCCATCCTATGTGCAACGCCCCCCACTCTTCTAAAAACCCTCTTCTAAGATGAGACTTAACCACCCGTAGCTATGAGCATGCTATTAAGGAGTAGGAGAAAAATTAAAACCTGTTATCCGATTTACTGGCTGTATATTACAGCTTTTAAAAAAATCATTATTTGGGCTAGCTTTAGGACACTAGGCTTAAATAGGTGCCAAATAAATACATTGAAAAGTTGGGAAGGGATCCGATGACCTAGCTGGTTTGATCAGCACCTGGATGGCAGAAACAGAAGCTACCACAAGCACCCTGAAAAAAGAGCGGGAGGCAAGTAAAATAAATAGCAAGATGTGGGAGTTCAAGTATCTGTTGTATTTCATATTTTTTATTTATTTTATATTATATGTTTTAAATTACTGACCATGACACTGCCTGACAGGGTGGGCTACTCATTTAAATATAGAATATGATAATGGATGGCAAAGCCTGCCTTCAATAGCTCATTGTAATTTTCTGAACAGGAATATGCCACAACTGATGTTTATGTTGCCTGTGCAGTTACGGAGATACTGTAGGTCAGGGGTCTCCAAGCTATTTGAGCCTGCGGGCACTTTTGGAACTCTGACACAGTGTGGCAGGCGCAGCCACAAAATGGCTGCCACAGTTGGCACAGCCAGCCACTAAATAGCTGCCACAGTCTACCTTCAGTTATACGGTGCAGATCCTTGTGCAGTGGTGGCAGCTGCTGCCAAAGCAAGGTTTTAAAAAAATCTCCAGCTATTTGCATCACAAATGGCCAATCTGAAGCCTTACTGGGCAAAAGACCCACCTGGTCCCACTCACTTTCTAAAAATGCTTGGTGGGTGCCAGGAACAGTGTCAGCAGGTGTCACGACACCCACAGGCACCACGTTGGGGACCCCTGCTGTAGATACTCTGCTTGCCATTTTGTTTTACAAGCTAACCTGACTCCTTGCAACCGGAATCCAACTCAGTTCCGTACATCTGAAAAACCTGGATGGCTGAGCTCGTCTTTCATATATTATTACAGAGCAAGTTCACAGTATTTTCACTAATAAAACAAATAACGTTATTAATGTCCTATTTTTAACTTCTCCTTCCTAATAGCATGCATTTCCCACAGCAAAAGAAAGCATCTATAGGGGAAAGAAGTTTCCCCATTCTGCTTCTCAATCAACACATGCATTTGGGTATGATAGATGAAATACCCCTAGAGGAAAAGGGAGATAGAGGGAGAGCTGGAGACTCGTTCCCCAAACTTATCAGTGATCCCTTTTTAGCTGCTTGACGCTTTTAGTTCTGTAATATTTAGGTCAGCAACAGTGGCTGAGAAAATATTTAAAGCATCTGCTAAGAGGACTACTACATACACAAAATGCTCCACGTGAACAGAATTTGAACATAAAATTATTAGGTACTCTTGCTTAAAAGCAACCCAAACTAAGCATGTATTTTAGAGCTTCAGCCACGCAGACTCCACTGAAATTGAGGCTCTCGTTAGTTTCCTGGAGCATCAAGTCACACACATTGTTACAATCTAGAATCAGATCCCCAGCTTTTAGTTCATCCTAAAACAGCAGGTGATGGAAGGTGGATTGAGGCTGCAGTGGATAATACTTTCTCGAGTTGCTTTCCAGACTGAAGCTGCCCTCCTCCGGGCTATTAGTCCTGAATGGAGGGTGGGAGGAGGAGAGGAAAAGGAAAGGTGTCTGCCTTTTTCCTTTCCAGAGCAAGCAGCAGCCATGGGAGCAGTTCCAAATGGGGAAACAGCGAGGGGTGTGGAGATATAACCCCCACCGCTTCCACAGCGTGATGGCCCCAACTTGGGGACCTGTGTGGCTGCGTCTGAAGGTTAAGCTACATGTCTGGTGATCCATTCACAAATTGCCAACTGATGGTGCAAGTTGACCATAGTTATAGGAAGTATGATTCTTGGGATATATGCTTTACCCTTGCTTGGCGTTATGGGGTATTTCTTGTTTTCACTGTTTTTTAAAAACACAATGCAAAAGCACTACAGTCACTAGAGCAGTCCCAGTGAGTACTGCCCCCCCCTTTAATTGTTTGGTTGCAGGGCTTATTCCGGGAAGCACAGCTCATTGTTATCCACCAGAGGGTAGCAACCCAGTAGAGTCCTCTACATCCGATTCAGAAGGATTGGGGGTGGGTGGGTGAAGTCAGGCCCCTGCTGTGATCACCATTGTTACAGCTGCCTCCATTTAGCATCTGGAGTTTAGCAAGAATGAGCACAGATCAGCTGCAATACAGACTCTCCCACCCTTGTCTATCTGCCGTATTTTGCTGGGTTCTGGAAGCCAGATGGAGATGTGCAGAAGGAGGGAGGGGAGAGAGAACTAGAGGCTATTGGCAGTTGGTGTGTAAATCACAGGAAAGATACAACACAAAATGGCAGCAGTGGTTATGATTCAAAAGCGAGTGGGTAGAGAATCCTGCTTGGCACAGGCACCCTAAACTTCTCTGCTAGATTGAGATTATTTTCATGCAAGATGCTTAAAATGGTTTCTGATCACGTGAGGAAGGCATTTGTTATACAAGTGTAAGACCGACAAAGGTCAGAATGATTACATTCCTCCATATTAACAATGTGTTTCACATGCAGGGGTTTTTTTTCAGCAGGTACACGGTGGAATGGCGTTCCGGCACCTCTTGAAAATGGTCACATGGCCGGTGGCCCCGCCCCCAAGCGGCACAGAGGGCAATCTAAACTCTCCTCAGTCTGGAGATCAGGGGGCGGGGCCACCGGCCATGTGACCATTTTCACCAAGGACGATTTAAACTTTAAAAAACTCCAACCCCCCCGTTCCAGCTGACCCAAAGTGATGTCATTGTGCGGCCCTGAGTTCCACCACCTCTTTGCCCAGAAAAAAGCCCTGTTCACATGTTAATATAAACACCACAAGAGAAACAAAGAGGCAATGACAATACCCCCAAATTGGAATTTTTCTGCAGCGTTTAAGTCATTAGAAAGTTGAAATGGATAGACTTTAAGACTGCTGACAATGTTCTACTGATGCACCAATGTCGATATGAAAGCAAGGAATACGCTGGCCGTTTCCACACGGCTTACCTTATTCTGCAAAATAGCGAAATCTCACACGAAATCTTGCGAGAAAATGCTGTTATCGCACGAGAAGCCACGATAACAGTGTCTTCGTGCGAGATTTTGAGCGAGATTTCGCTATTTTGCAGAATAAGGTAAACCATGTGGAAACGGCCACTGCCACAAACAACTTATGTTGTAACAATGCACAAGTGGGATATTCACCATTACCAATACATTTCCCCTGAAAATGTCTCAGTCTCAGGTCATTAACGGACCTTAAGCAGCAACTTGTTAGCTTGATAGTCTCAAACTGTATGTGTTTATAAATTCATGGGTCTGCACTGACAGTTTTAGGGGTTCCAGCAAATACCTGAGTAGGCAAATGAGGAGATTTTTATGACAGTGAGTCAAAAAATCTCTGCTCAAAATATATGTAAGAAGAGGATATTTCCTCACCCACATCTTCAGTGCAGAAAATGTCAGCATCTGTGACAAAAAGGCAATGTGTGATGTATGCCTTTAAAGGGATTAAAATGATGCTATTAGTGCCAGACAGATGACTTTCTAACAGGACTCATGCAAAGACCCTAAAACAAATGTTCAGCAGTGATTAACTGTTTTCATATGAGTCTACAGCAGCACAAAATTAGCCAGGTAGTATTCCAAACTTGTTCTTTCACCACAAAGCATTCATTCTATTAATCCAGTAACTCTCCCTCAATAGGAGCCTAAGGATTGAAGGTACCTCAGCTCAGTCTAGAAAAATGAACAAATAAAAGGCCACAGTTCTAAGGGTGAGTTCTATTACACTCTTTGATGAAATCTTGACAAGAAAGTCAGTTACCTAGGTCTGCTCTATACCATAATACTTCTGGGCGTTTAATCAGAAATTCTTCCAAAAGTATTCTTTACCCCCCTTTATTTTATTCCCTTGATTCCATTTCAAGGTTTTAGATGACATCAGTAACCTTGTGCTGACTGCAGTCATGCCGACAGATGGCCTGTTCAGTTGTTTTCATCCCTTTATCTCTTAAGAGCTGTAGAAGAAAGACCACCACCCATGAATTATCACTATATGAATGAGTTGACAGGATACCTGAATCCATCCCCATCCAGTCTGTTCTTCACTTTCCCATTTTTAAATGTCAATTAATTATAATCATGTGATGGATCTCTGTAAAGGAGAGGATTATTTACCAGTGGATCATATCTTGTAGGTATTTTAACTATGTTGCACAAGGATCTCTCCCTTTTACGTTTCTCTGTTATCCTCTATAGGACTACACTAAGATGTAAACATTTTTAAAGATACTCTCACATTACAGCATAACCTACCAAGATCATCTACCACAATTAGCCAGCTTTGGTGCAAAGTAGACACTACCTGGTTTGAACGTTTTTCCATTGCTGCTTCAGTTACCTGAGAGACTGTTATTGGGGGAAGAGGAGGGGCAGTTGCATAAATTCCAATATATACTTTACAGTAAATGGAATTTTTCAGAGGACAAAACACTTCTGTGAGTATATAGATGCTCTATGGTGTAAGCCAGTAACATGTAATATGCATTCTTTTTAGACACTTCTCTGGACCCATGATTTCTTATTAAAATCCCAAGAACTCCACTGCTTCTAGCCCTCATAGCTGCAGGAAGAAGTCTTGAAACTATGACGGTAAAAATTAAACATGAAAACCAATACGGCAACTAAAAAGAATGTATCTTTATTTGGTAATTAAATATGTAATTTTTAAAATCAGTCTGTTGCAATGTCAAAGAGCCAACTATCATTTCCCCAGCATTTGAGGGGCTGCACTTCCAGAATATTCAAGTCCTGTTTCCTCTGTGTACTGAGCATCACCCCTAATGAAAATATGGAAGCTGCCAGGAAACTGTGGAAAAGCAGGAAGCCACAAAAAAATCCCACCCTCCAAATCTCCCCTCCAGCATTCTATGAGTTCTCAGCATCTCAAACAGGCTAACTTTCTTTCCCCCAATATCCCCCTTTACCCCTCTTATTTACAAAGTCATATATTTTTTCTGCATGGGAGCTCCATGAGTATGTAGAGACCTCTCCCATTCCTGTAGGTGACTCTACTGTGTGGCTTCCATAATCCACAAAGGGACAGTCAACAAACTACCCTCCCCACAACACACCATTTTATAAACTTTCAGCTTCCCTCTAGATTTCAACATGCATGTGCCCCAAACACTTTTGTATCATCCCTGGCTAAGGAACAGAACTGATATATTTTCTTCCAACATGGGCCGTTTCCAGATGGCTTACCTTCTGCCGCTCCATGCTGCAACATCGCGGCTCGTGCCGGGGAAAACGCGAAACATCGCGTTTTCTCGCGCGAGTTTTGTGCAACGTTGCACAAAACTCACACGATATTTTGCGTTCGCCCCAGGACGAGCCGTGACGTTGCAGCATGGAGCGGCAGAAGGTAAGCCATCTGGAAACGGCCATGCATTTAGCTCTTTAGCAGGGAACCTGATATAGTGCAGGAGGACACTGTGATAACACCCTAACTTTTACCGTATCAGAATCGTAGCCTCTTCTAGCCCTGTACTGGTACCTGTATGGAATTGTTATTCTGAGAGTGCTTTGTCCAAGAACTGATTAGGGGAGGAAGGAACGGATAGAATTACATAGAATCCAGTAGGGTTAATTGCTAGTGGCAGTTGGAGTGTTAGAATGTGGCCTTCATGTCCTCCTTATAAGTCCCCTAAGAGACATCTGAATATGACGCAGGGCTAGATGGTTTAGCACATTTCTGATGATGTTCTACTGGCTCTCCACAGGAACTCAGAGCCTGGGTAGATGGTGCTTAGAATACTTATAGATTAAGCTAATTCTTCTGGGCTTTCTGGATCTTAATTCTTTTCTAGGCCTGAAATTTCAGATTAGCAGATGGATACTTGAGGGTATTCCTACATTTAAAAAATGGAAGAACCACTAGTCACATCCAGAAAAACTAGATAATATATAAAAGTACCTTGTTAACCAAGCATTCAGAAACCTGACCACGATATGCAAGTTACAGTAAACAGCACCTTCAAGATCACAGTATGGTTTTGATATCAGCGCTCAAGGTATTTTTTGTTTGTATTCCAAACAGAAAGCCTTAGTATCTTGGGCTATCAAAACAATGCTGAAAATGTCATTCAAAAATCAAAACTATGTGCTGGAATTGTGAAGCAGAAACAGAACATACTCAGAAATAATTGTGCATGACATAATATCGGGCAGCACTACAGAAAATTTTATACTTCAAGCCCCTGATGCTCAATTGGTTTTTTTTATCCTCTTGCATTACTTGCTGATTTTATTTATTCACTTTGATATTTATACCCTGCTTTTCTCTTCAATGGGGGCCTGAAGTGGCTTACAACATTGTCCTCCCCTCCCCTATTTTATCCTCTCAACAACCTTGTTGTCAAGTTAGGCTGGGAGTGTCTGACTGGCCCAAGGTCACCTAGCAAGCTTCCTTAACACAGTGGGGATTCAAACCTGGTTAACAACCATATCACGCTGACTGTAACATATACTGAAACATTTTAACAACCAGTAATGGATTCTAACTCAGGAGAGTGGACGGTGACCAGCACCCTTGGAATTTTAGCATTCAAGCTGGCACAGATTGAAGTTGGTGAGCCACCCTAATTATTTTATTGTGGGTGGCTCAGAGAATTTCTATTTCAAGACAATTCTGTGTAAAACAACAGGAAGCTTACAGGCATTTCGGTGCCAAACCTCAGAAAGAGCCTGGTAATTCAGTTTGCACTAAAAGGATCCTGATTAAGAACTATCCACTCTTGGCTGCACACACATCTTTGATATTTGTATGTAGGAAAGGACGAAGGGCACGTTTGCAAAATCAATTGTGCGCTTTTTATATTTACTGCACTTTTACCACATATGTCATTTATTACACAGTGGAAAACCGTTAAATGCACAGTAGTGGTGCCAAGTGGCATTATGCTTTTAACAGCTTTATTCGTTTAACAGCTCCAGCTCTCATTATATTTTGCCATGTGGTACATGAGATTTTTATTCCTTTAACAGTGTAAGAGGGCTCCATGGCATATTCCCTTTATGCATTTCATATTCTGCCTGGGTTGTTGCCTTTTTTGCGGACATTCACCCAGAAGCCCTACAGAAAACAACTGGCACACCAAAACATGGGGGGGGGGGGGCAAAGAAAATGAGGAGGAGGAAGATTTAGATCCTCTTTGTGTATTGTTGTTTAAATCCATAGTAACATAGTGGCAAGACTGTCCATATTTCTGCCAACGCTCGCAGAAGCTCTCTTTTCATTCCTTTACATTTTTAGCAGTTCAGAATGCTTCCATTTCAGCACTTTAATCATTCATTTAAAAGCTAAGAACTGTATCATTGACCAATCTTGTGATGTTTCCCATAGTTTTTACAGCACTACAGAAGAATCAAACCATTGTGACTGTTAAATATGACCATTTTGGAAGGTTCTCATTTTATTGTGCAAGGTGGGAAAAAATTCAGCTCTATTATGGTCCTGGGTTTTTCCCACTTTCTTTCAGAGGAAGATGATCAGATTATGTCTTTACTAGCCATTCGACTTTAAAATGCAGAAAGAAATGATCAGGAGCTACAAAGAAATGATGGATTCTCCAGAGATTATTATTATTGTCCTTATTATAACTGCAGAAACAGCTGTACTTTTATTAGTGGGGGTGGAGAGGGATGGGTCGAATTTCAACCTCAAATGCTTTCTCTTTTCCTGAAGAAAGAGTTCCCGACTCACCTGACTTTTGTTGGCTGCCACTTTGGCAAACAGAGCTTGAGACACCTTGGCCCTTTTCATCTCCTGTTGGATCTCGTCATAAATGGCAGCTGTGATGTTGATGTTGGCTCCTTCCACCTTAATGGGGAGGTCTGTTGTTGGTGTCGAGGTTTTGGCCTACCGAGAGACCATGAAAATAATAATTAAAAAAGTGCTGCTTTCAGCCCAGCCATCTGTGCAGAAATTATCAAAGGATTTCAGTCAGCTGATGCCAAACTGCATTAGCTACAGAGGGACACTTCCTGTCCATTATTCTAATCAGGTTAATTGTGATTGGAAATAATTGCAGTGCATTCCTATAGGATGTGCACACACACACCCGAGTCTCTCTCATACACACACACACACCCCTTTCTCTCTCTAACACATACAGAAACACGTATGCTGAAAAACTGAAAGGCTACATAGCAGAGACATTATGATTCAAAGAGTTACCTGATTCAGCTAGCCAGCAATACAACATACACATGACTGTTCTGAATTTTTGCTTTTATCCTTTCCATAAAAACAGCATACCTTGGAGGAAGAGCCTATTCTTCCAGAAAAAATGAGTAAATGCATAGAGGTCTCTAAATAATAAATTATTACTCGATTTAATGTGCTCCCTCATGACTGCCTCATTCTTTATTAAAGCTATATGTATATATGGTTTCCTATCATTATGTTGGCCGGATAGTCACCTAATTTCACCTAGGAAATCAGTGGAAATGAAACAGGCTTGTCAGTATGTTTGATGTGCTGCCCTTGGTCTCTCAAAATCATATTGCAGTTCTGTGTATTCCACTGCACTCCTTTTAATTGAATGATTTCCAATCAACTTCTGTGACAAACGAAGGACAATAAAAAGAGAATGCTGATACTTCCTGATACTAAACCAGCGAAGAGAGACCTATGGGAAGTTCTGGAACAGAGATGAAAAGGCAAGGATACCAGAAGCATTCCTGAGATGAGTTCAGACACAACCATGCTATTGAAACCCCCAAATAACTTGTGTACCTGACCACCTTTTTACTGCTGTTCTCCACACACGACAGCAATCGAGGAAACCCACAAAGCTTTTAAGGGAAATCAAGCAATGTGCTAAGGGCAAAAAAAAATATTCAGAAAAGAAGCTACTGTCATTTTCCTCTTGCTAGAACCATAAAACCAGGTTTGTTTGTTTTTCAGGGCGTACATGTTGGTATGAAGTACCAGAACATTTTGGGCATTCAGGACTAGCGACGTGTGATTCGGTATATCTGATTTAAAAATAGATCTGAATAATACTAAATTTTGGTGTGATTTGGGTATATCTGGATTTCACATTCCCAAACTATTCAAATAAATTCAGGAATATCAGGGAATTACATTTTAAAGGTTGCAGCACCTTACCCCCCATCTCCACTTTTGCAGGTTTCCCAGGCTACAGAAGGATGGGGAAGCAGTGTTACTGTGTATGTGTCTGTGCCAGTGTTGCTTGTTTGCCATATGCCACTGCCACGTCTGGCTGGCTGCCTTGGTACTACTGGCTTGTCAGTTGGATGCTCGGATTCTCTGGCTGGACTTTGGTTCTGTTGGGCTTGCATTGGCCCTGGGCTCTGCCTGGTATCTGTGAGACTTGTAACAGTGTCCCTTGCTTCAGTTTGGTTCTGCTGGTATTCTCTGGTCTGTCATTGGTTCACCTAAGATTCTCTGGTTTGACATTGGTTTTGTTGAGCTCTGTTAGTTCTGTTGCGCTCTGTTGCACTGGGAGATTTGCCCAATGTGGCTACTCTTGTGTGTTTGGCTAGGGCTCTTTTTAAGGTTTTGGTCTTTGACCTAGAGAAAGCGCTGGATAATTTTTTCCCCACAGGAAATAACAGAGAGTAGCTCAGGGCACCATTTTAGAACTGGACTTGCTGACCCAACTGACTTGAAACTTGGAGGGGAGGTCTTTAGTGGGCAGGCAAGACTAGGTTCTCTGCAATTTTGAAGGAGTTTGTTTGAAAAATGCCTCCTCCAAGCCCCCAGAAAGTTTTCCCCAGAGGGAATGACGGAGCAGAATCTATTTCAGAAACCCAAATTCAAATAATACGATTTTTTTGTTTTTAGTGCACACTCCTATTTGGGACTAGGACTGAGAGGGGAGAACATTCTGAGTATTGGCAACTCTTTTTTTTAAAGAAAAAAACACTGCATAAAGCCAACTGATTTTGAGGAGGCAGTGAAAATTTACAATCTTTAATGATCTAACAGACCATATACAGTGCGGGTTCACCGCAAAGAAAAAGCAGCTTTCCTTAAACTACCATGAAAGGGGGATTATATAATTTTTTACTGTGCAATCCTAAAGAAAGTTACTCCAGTCAAGTCCATCAATTTCAGTGCACTTAAACTGGAATAACTTGACACAGGAGGGAACCTTAGAAATACAGACTTGTTAACTCTTGGCTGCTGCAATATGAATGGGTTCAGAGTTAACCTTCCGTTTGCTAATATCAGCCTCATGGAAATGCTCATTCCTAATTTCCCCCAATTTTCATCAAAGCACAACAACAACAAAAAGCATTTTAACCTTTCCATGTTTACTTTCAATGTGTTTAGATTCTCTTTTACTGCACCAGTTTGGCACTGATCAACTAATATCAAGGACACATCTCAGAACAGCAGCTCTTCAACTTACAGTTGCCAGCCGAGGATAACAACTAAAAGGTACACAATAGAAAACTGGTAATATTCTATTTCTCGATACTCTCTCGTATTGCCCACCCGACTGCAAATCATATCACAGATTGGTATCTATGGTAACAACATTTTGTATGGTATAGAATTAACTTGGCACCAGAAAATAAATTTGTCTTTCATTTTTTAAAAATGTTTCTTTCCTATTAGTTTTTTTTAACAAAAAGAATAATGTTACATAGACAGCTAATAAGTTGGATTCCACCTATAGTCATGGATATAATCAAGATGCCCATCTGCCTTTATTACATAACAGTGGCTTGAGCATGGGGGAGAACATTTTGATTGTGTGTGTGTGTGTGTGTGTGTGTGTGTGTGTGTGTGTGTGTGTGTGTGAGAGAGAGAGAGAGAGAGAGAGAGAGAGAGAGAGTATCCATGAGAAGGCCATGCCAGAGTCACAAAAGCGTGGCTGCTTCTACTACTGTACACTTTCTGTTTGAGGGATTTGCACTGCCTTTTCCTTCCCCTCTTCCCCATTACTGCTTTCATTTAACGCAGAAAAGCGTAGGGTACGGTATATCTTAAGAATGATCTTGAGTCTGATTAATGAATGAAGAGAGTTTATTCAGGAACTATGACAGAAAGCTGAGAGAAACAGAATAGGTACTAACTACCTCAGTAAACGGGGAGGAAGGAACTTCTGGGAAGAAGCAGGAAGTAGCCTAAGAATACCAATCTGGAGACATGCAAGAAGGACAGACGAGAGGAGGAAACAAGGATCCCATCCTGCTATCTAGCTGTCAGACCTGCTGCCCACTGCACGTATTCTGTGTCCTCTGCCTTCTCTCTGCACAAGACATTGTATTTCCAACACCCCTTCTCAAGGTCTAGTGTACAGAGTCCACAAGGTTTAACTTCTTGCGTAGACTTTCAAACTTGTCTTTAGGGAGTGGCTTAGTGAGTATATCGGCAATCATCTCTTCTGTGCGACAATACTTCAACTCAATAAACCCATCCTCTTGCATATTTATCACTAGATGTTGTTTCACATCAATACGTTTGGTTCTAGAGTTCATCTTTTCTGTTTGTGCAAGTTTAATGCACCCTTACTGAAGTGTGCCTCACAACTGGTGCAAAGGTTTCATTGTATTTCACCATATTTCTGAGTGTAGCCTTTGGCAACCAATCTCACCTTGTATCTGCATTTTGCCTTCTGTATCACATTTGGTCTTGAAAATCCACTTGCACCCAACTGTTCTCTTCCCTGAAGGGAGTTCTTCAAGGGTCCAAGTCTGAATTTTGATGAGAGATACAATCTCTTGATCTACAGCCTTTCTCCACTTCTCTGCTTCTTTGGCAGGCATTTTTGTTATGTCTTCCCATGTAGAGGGTTCAGGCACAACTTCTGTCTTAGCCAGACTGGAAAGTCTTTTAGGTGGTATGTTCTTGTTTACTCTCTCTGATTGCCTGATTCTTGGCTCTTCAGCCCCTTCTGGCTCTGCGACCCCTTCTGGCTTTGCATTTACATCTCGATGTCCAAAACGCCTGTGCCAGATGAGCAATTCTTATGTTTACAGGTCTCCTTGGCATTTGCAAAGTCAGCTACTTACTGGCACATTTCCAGGGCATACAGACCGTTCAGCTTCTTAGCTACAACTATTATTTCTCTGTCCTCCTTAATAAGACACTGTTTCCCAAAGGATACTTTAATGTTTTTCTCTGCAAGTACTTACAGAAAGTAGAGTGATTTCCAAAGTTGGCACATAGAAGCACTTTGTTAGCAAGATTTCCCAGATCTGTTCGTTTGGAAGTTCCAGACCCTATGCCTGCTATTTCTACAGATCTGCCATCTGCTACAAGCAACCCCTCCCCTTTTTCTTCCTTCAGCGTTTCAAAGAAAGTTTTATTCCCTGTCATGTGAGCTGTACATACAGAGTCAATATTACCAAAATTGCTCTCTAGGTTCTCTTTTTGCTAGCATAAAGTATTTCCTTGCAGGTTTTGGTTTGTCATGTTGGAAATTCCTCCCTGCTCTTCTCTTTCCTCTCTGGGAGGAATCCCTTTGTTTGGGGAGATGGCAGTTCCTTTTGAAGTGCCCTCTTTTCCCACATTCTTGGCAAAACGCATCAGCTTTCTTGCTTAAATTTACAGCACCCATTGCACTTTCACAGTCCCTCAGTCCAGACCCTCTGAGTTCTAAGATTCCTTATATCTATCATACTCCTCCAGCATGGTTATGGCTTGACTCAGAGCCAAATCTTTCTTAGCTTCTACCTGATTTATTAAACTTTCATACTCTGGTCACAGGCTTATCTGTAACAGTACTGTCAGAGATCTCCATCAAAGAGATTTTTTCCAGCTGAGCGAAGCTTCTGGACTAAAGCCAGAAAATCATCCAGGTGCTCATGCAAGCTCTGATGCTCTCCCATTTTAATACTGAACAACTTCCTTCGTAAAACCATTGAACTATTAAGTGAAGTATCTACATAAAGTCTTTGAACTTCTTCCCAGATATTTTTAGCTTTATCAATATGAATCACCCACAAAATATCCTGGTCCTCCAAACCTTTAAACAGGATCCCCTTGGCTTTGTCGCTGTGTTTGTCCCATTTTCTTTGTTTTTCAGGTTCCTCATTTGCCTGTCTTGGATCCTTAATTGCCTCCCAAACTCCTTGTTCCATGAGATAGGTCTGTATGCAGGTTTTCCAAATTACACAGTTTCTTTCATTCAGCTTTTCTATCACTGCAACTTGCTGAATGCTATAGGCGGTCATTTTGTCCCTTTGTTCTCTCTCAGACACAGCTTGTGAGGGGAATTCTCCGTGAGTTATTCCCTTAATCAGAGATCAATCCACAAACCATCCTCTGCTACCACGTAGGGTATGGTATATCTTAGGAATGATCTTTGAGTCTGATTAAGGAATGAATGAAGAGAGTTTATTCAAGAACTACAACTCTGATAGAAAGCTGAGAGAAACAGAATCAATACTAACTACCTCAGTAAACAAGCAGGAAGGAACTTCCAGGAAGAACAGGAAGTAGCCTAAGAATACCAATTTGGAATTATGCAAGAAGGACAGAAGAAAGGAGGAAACAAGGATCCTATCCTGTTATCTAATTAACGGTCAGGCCTGCTGCCTTCTTCTGCCTTCTCTGTACACAAGACATTGTACGTCCAACAAAAAGAACTTGGTCTAATGTCAGAGACATCTGATCTTTTCTATTGTTGTCTGTTAATGATGACCAAAGAGACACTTATATACAGGGAGTTAAGAGAATTTAGTATGTTACAAATCAGTTTTCAAAAGTGTTTCACCCTATGGGAAAAATGGTAACTGGAGAACTTGGGACACAGTTCAGCTGTAATACCACTCCATCCCACTCCTCAACTGAGGTGGAAGTACAGGGCAGCCCTGCAGATGGACATGCATCTGACTGCCACAACGCGGAGCATGGAGCCGTGCCAGCACTGCAGGCAAGGAGCAAATGCCCTCCATGCCCCACCTTCCTTCCCAACAACTGGGAGGCGGCACAGCTGGTTGCTTGTTAGGGGTATGAAGTAGGTTATTGGCTGCAATAAAAGCGGGGTGGGAGTGGGAGTGGTCACCTACTCTCCTCTGAGGTCTGCTCAAATCCTAGCAGACTGTGGGCTGGGGTGTATTGTTATGTGCCCTTGGCTACTGATTGGCTACAAGCTGGCCCCTGATTATTCCAGTCAATGACATGGGCTTCCTGATTCAGCATCTGCCTACAGTGGGGTTGTTCTCAGGCAAAAACAACAACAACAAATTACAGGAAGACTGAAATGCAGTCTTAAACTCCACATTCTTCTATGGTCATCACTTGATTAAAAACTTGATCCAAGCATTTTTAGAACCCAGTTTCTGTGTTTCACACATGCACATCATCAGCGGGAGTATGTTTTAAGTGGCATGTGTAAAATGCATTTTAGAATAGCTAGTAAATAGCTAAAAATTCTGAGTTCCAGAAACCATTGCTACTAAGAGGCACTATACACTCTGTGCTCTCAGTTTGCAAAATCTGAAATCTATGTTGTTTCAGCATAAATTTAAAAAATAATATGCTGCTAGTGTCCTCTTTTCCTACTGGGTAGGTGCAAATCAATTGTTTTATTATATGGAATCATACCAACTAGATAACGTTTCTCAGTTAGCTTTCACCCTTTTTAACATAACCCCAAAATTGTACTTACTCTTTGCCACTAGAGATGTATAGCCCACATCCCCAGAATAACCATTTCTGGTTTGATTTGCGGGTCTCAAATGAGGAAAAACACGTTCTCAAGCCCCTGTTACAAGTCCCGGCAGAAGCCAGGTGGTGTGTTTTCCAGTATTAGCTGACTCCTTCCATCTAGTATTGTGCTTGCAGAAAGAAGGGTGCTTGCTACTATTTCTTACATGACCCCAACTGGAGCACCTGATAGGAATCTCAACACATAGGCAAACATATACAGGAGCAGGTAGTTCTACGGGGATGTCGGTCCCAGACGTTTAGGTTTTAAGGGATAACACTAGTGCTCTGAATTACACTTGGGAACAAACTAGAAGCCTGCTCAGATCTTTAAAACCAGGTGTCATGTGCTCCTGGCAAGTAACAACACGCACGTCCTGTTCAGAACCAGCTATATGCTACAGGTAGACTGCAGTCATCTCAACAGATCCTTGCTGCTAAGAGGTTGGCTTGCCATCAGCTAGAGGTGACTGCAGCACTTCCTTGTTAGCATAGCAACCGTGGGGCATCATTGAGAAAAACACACAGATACACACAGGCACAAGCAAAGCTCAGAACAAGCGGTGGCTGTCCCATGCTTTTCATTGTCAATAAATGCTCTGAGCATTCAGCGGACACCCACGTGAGGTGCATTTCTTAGCACTGTCCATGTGGTACTGGGCGTACACACATCAGAGCCTTCTGGGGTTGGGGATGACAGCCAAATGGGAGCAGCACACTCTCTTTGAATTCTTTCATGTAATCTATTGCAGTTCATTCTTTATATTTGCAGCATTATTAAGTGAGTAACTTATGGGGTTCACCCGGAAAATGCTGCTGGAAGACATGTCCCTCTCAGCAGCAACTCCAAATCCTCAAAGGATTAGACTTCCAGGTTACATTTCGGTGCATCACCTGAAAAAATCCTGAGGAGGCATCTTGTGTGACTCCTGGCCGTTGGTTTTCTAAACCAAGGGACCATTCTGAAAGCAATCATAAGAGGGTTGAACCTTACCTGGGGGGTTCTGGAGGAACTTGGACTGCTGGCAGCTGAAGACACCATGCTCACACTGGAGTTCATACTCCTCTCTCTCTCATCCTGATATATACGATCTCGTTCTGTCTCAGGCAGGTTGAGGAAATTCTGCATTGCCCTCAGGTTTACCAGGAGGGATTGGGAGGCTGTTCTAGGGTCTTCTTCTTTACGCAGGATCTCTGATAGCAATCCCTGGTTCAAAAAATTAAAAAAAGGCCAAGTCTTTTTTTTTTTTTAAATAGTTTGTTTTAACTAGCCAGGTTGCAATCAATGCTGAGACCCTTTTATTAGCTGTCAAAGCGCACGGAATCTTTTGCAGAAACGAACTCCATTCTCTAGGAACTCTGGTTTTATTCTGGAGCAATTCTGTTCAGACTCTGTCATCCACTTAAGAAGAATCTGAACACCAAGGTGCCAGAGAGGCAGGTGGGGAGTAGGACACCATTCTAAAATACAATTACAGCCAGGTGCCTCCTGCAAACATTGCATGCTCTCTTCCTCCCTCCCTCCTTCCCTCCCCTGCTTGAGGCTGGAAACATTTGGCAGCCCTGTTCATCTTCAGGAATCTGCCAAGTTTGGTAAATTTAGTTCAGACATTTAAACAGCACAGGAGATTTATGAAGAAAAATGTTTGGCAGGGTTTGGATGTTACAGTTCATTCACTGCAAACTTGTCAATACTTACTAATGGGAGAAAATGCTGCAAATATGAGGAATTTTCTAGATACTTTACCTTAGAAATTAATAACATGAAACTTTCTTGCTGTCTCGTTTAGGAAATCAGGAGATGGCAGTGACCGTATTTATCAAATACCTCTAAGCTTCTTTACATGAAAGAAATCAAGGGTCTTGTTGCATGCATTTGAGTGTAACTTACACTTGAACTTGCAGAATGCTAACCAAGGTCCCGACACAGCACAAAAATGTTACTGATCGCAAAGTAATTCTATATTTCATTGTAAATTTGCTGCTACTGTGCATATGTCTTGTAGGCTGCATTGTCCATGGTGCCACTTTTGTACTTTGTATTGAGCTTTAAATATTGTTTTTAGATATTTGCTTATGGTTCTAATGTATAATGTTTTCTTCTGTTGTTAGCTGCCCTGAGCCCATTCATAGGGAGGGTGGAGTATAAATTTGATAAAATACATAAAAATAATTAAGAGAAATGCTAATTACCAGCTAGCCCTATATGTGTTATCAGTTATCAGTTAAAGATAAAGCTATTCGCCTATGGTCACACGTCATATTTAAGGCATGCCTGCGGAAGTCTTACAAATAACTGGTCAGGTAGCAGAGAAAAATTCGGGGTCCAGTAGCAATTTAAAGACCAATTCGATTTCCAAGATACGAGCTTTCAAGAGTCAAAAGCTTTCTTTGATTCTCAAAAACTCACACACTGGAAATCTTGCTGGTCTTTTAAGGTGCTACTCGACTTGAATCTTGCTCTTCTGTTACAAACCAACATGGCTGCCCAACTGAAACTATGGTCCGTTACCCAGCTGTTCTGTTGCTCATATCCCTCCTCCTGCTCCCTGACACCTACTCCCATGTTAACCATACCTTGTTCCCTGACATGATGCCATCTCTCTCTCCCTCCCTCTCTCTCCCCTTGGCTCTTTAATTCCAGGAGAGGAAAAGTAGAAATCCACATTCAGACACTATAAAACTCTGCTGTGCTTCTCAACCAAGAGCACACAACAGAGAGATACAACAACAGAACATACTTTCCACCCCACCCTGGTCAAAAGAAATGACGCCTACACTCTACCGCTCAAGAATAGTCCCAGTTACCAAACCTGGCAAAAGGAGAGAGGTGAAATTTGGTAAGTGCTGTAAGTGAGCAGGGAGGGAGGGAGTCTAGGTGCAGTTGCCCTTTGTCAGCTCTCCAAGCTAGGTGCAATTGGCACATCTGAATTACAAAATTAAAGATGTATGTTGATGACTTCCTTTATGAAGCAATATTTACAATATGCTCATAGTATGGACAACTAATAATATGGAAGGACAGCATGACTAGGCTGAAATGAGACAATGCAAAAGCAACAATTCTGCATGTGCCGAACTGACGTGATAACTATTCAAAATAGTTGGCAACCAACAGCACAGGCTGCAACACCTTCTATTTGCAGGAGGATTATTCAGCTAGGCACGGGTCCAAGCCTACACAATGTTGGGAGAGCTCCCAAGTCTATTGTGGTGGTTTTGTTTTTTAATTCGCAAGAGCAGTTGGAAGGAGGATTGGGCTGCAATGTGCAGCATTCCACGACTTCCCCCAACCTCAATGCCTAGCCAGGATGCTATTTGCCATACAGGGATACAGCATACCTGTAGAGTACCTTAGAGGAGCATTCTGTGCTGACAGTAATGCTTGCCTAAATTCATGATATTAACAAGAGTCTGGAACATGTGCAACTATTGTCAAGAAAGACCGCTGTATCTCCAGGAAAGTGCCATCACCACCTACAAATTTTTCTGTTAAATATTCTTTACGATCTCAGCCAGATACATAATGCACAACTAGTATTCTCCATAAGCACCTCCTAAAATCAGTAAGTCTGCTCCATAGTAAAGTGGACTGCAGCACTAGCCAGTCACTTCAGTGTTCTTATAATTTACCAATACATAGGTAAAGGTAAAGGTAGTCCCCTGTGCAAGCACCGAGTCATTACTGACCCATGGGGGGACATCGCATCACGACGTTATCTTGGCAGACTTTTTACGAGGTGGTTTGCCATTGCCTTCCCCAGCCATCTACGCTTTACCCCCAGGAAACTGGGTACTCATTTTACCGACCTCGGAAGGATGGAAGGCAGAGTCAACCTTGAGCTGGTTACCTGAACCTGGCTTCTTCCAGGATCGAACTCAGGTCATGAGCAGCTCTTGGGCTGCAGTACTGCAGCTTACCACTCTGCGCCACGGGGCTCTACAATTTACCAATAGCCTACCATAAAGCAATTTTTCATCTCCAATGCCTTCACAGACAAAAAGTCAAATAATTCCATCTTGGCTGGCAATCAGCTAACAGGAAATAATAGCCAACTGAAAAGCAGCATATAAATATTTAAATATAGAAATGGTTGTTATTAAGGACAAGAAATATTGTTTAGGCATCATTTAGGAACTACCTTCACGACAGCTTCCAGCGTTATACACCATAAATACATTGTGAAAGTTTCTTGTCCAAATCACTCCCTTCTTCCTCTGAATGACAATTCAGCTGGGGGGGGGGGAGGCAAATAATAGCCACTAGCGACCTCAGTCTCTTCCTAATGCACCACCTTGAATCACTACACATTGCTGATACTCAAAGATGCAGAGTGCATAGTTCAGCCAACCACACGACAGTTCCACTTTGGCCCACCTTGTCTTATAACATTTAACACTGGGAAACTGGCTGTGTAATCAAGGCACTGGTCATTGCATCCTTAGAGGATGGGCCATCTCTGTTCAAAGAGACAAGTGTTGCTTTAATACCCCTTTCAACTTCTCTAGCCTGAAGGAAGGGACTGAGTGGGCATTCTTGGATCAAACTAGTTTTCTGAGCCCAGTTCAACCCTGCTTCCAGTTGTACGGATCAGACTCTCACATCTGCATTTTAAAAATTCGTAGTTCTCTTTTTTATTGTATCTTTGCTTTGATCAATTTGTATGCTGTCTTTAGGACCGTAATAAAACTGATTATGATGATGATGATGACTACGATGACTCTAACATCTCAGGGTCATGCCGGACGGTGATGTGTTGGGCAGCTGCTGTTCCACGCACAAGGACTTGTCCTGAGAGCACCCCTATGCTGTGCAACAACTATATGAGACTGCTAGGATGAAGAGGCTACAAGTCCAGTGTGGTAACTGATACCTCTCCCTCTCAATTTTCCATTTTCTTCAGATTAAGGAGCAGCCCTAGAATGGGTGCCTGGGAGATGTTATGAGCTTAAACTGAAGTTAAGATGTTATGCTTAAATTGAAGGTGAATTCAGAAATATTAGTGACTGAGTGTTCTTTTTATCTGGGAGTGGAGGATCTGTGTGTCCCAGATGGGTCATAATTTTCTGAAGAACCCAGGAGGACAAGAAGAGCAGAAAAACAACAGAATACATGATAATGTAATGAAACTGGAGACACTAGTACTATGAACCTGTGGAAGCAGTTCAGTAACTCCAGGCCATTTCTCTAACCTAGGCTTTTTTCTTTTCTTTATTCTTGTATTTTTAATCCTTTCCCATGTTATCATTTCTGATCTGAAACAGCCTTGGAGAACACCAAAATGGAGCAAAGGAGGAGTAGCCTGTATATGAATAGCCTATTCGTGAGAACTTAAAGAGTCACAAAAAATAATTTCCTTGCAAGGCAGAACGGATTACCCTAACAGACTGTTGATAATATGTGGCAAGAAGATGACAAGATGAGAGAAAAGTCAATAAAACAAAATACCATGATAGCAGCTATTATTTATGTTCATTTAATTTTGAGCTACTGGTTGGTCTATATAAAAACTATCAGCATTAAAAAAATAAAGTGATACCAAATAATCTGTTCAGCCTTTTCTCACCTGCAACAAATTACGCATTCAATATGCAAAGCATCTTCCTTCAAGAAAAACAAATGATCATGATTTCATTTAATTGTAATTTAATGAGGCATAATTTATTTTTAAAGTGATATACACCAGGTGTGTGGTACAGGAACAGGCCCAGCCAAACAAACCGAAGCACTGCTATTTTGGAGAAATACCTAAAGTTAGTCGGTTGTTGTGGGTTTTCCGGGCTGTATTGCCGTGGTCTTGGCATTGTAGTTCCTGACGTTTCGCCAGCAGCTGTGGCTGGCATCTTCAGAGGTGTAGCACCAAAGGACAGAGATCTCTCTGTGTCACAGTGTGGAAAAGATGTTGGCAGGTCAGGAGGGGTGGGGTTGGGCTGAGTCATCCTGTAAGAGTTTCCCAGGGTGTGGAATGCTAATGGCGGGAGGCTTCACTGTATCCTGAGGAGGTTCTTTTGCATATGGATTGGTGCTTGATGCTACACCTCTGAAGATCCAACAAATATGAGCAACACGGTAATATAAATGTCACAACAGAGAATCTCCCGTGTGGTATTGACGTCTCCACAATTGTTTACAATAAAGGATATATTAATTAATTGTCGTTTTCACAAATTTATTTATACAGAATAAGGGATGTAATAAACAATTTATGTATTCTTTTGTTTCTCTTGACACAACCAAATACTACACCATATATTGCAACCTCCCTCGACCTCAATTATGCAGGCATCCTATGCGTTCTAAAAACAATTCATTAAAGTGCCCCGTGCTCAAAGTGCTATCATTGAAGTTATTAAAGTGCAATTGCTTTTTGGCATCCTATGACACTATTTTTCATGAAGAACTTCCATGGAAGTAACTGACAAATCGAAGAGGGATATGGAAGATTAACTATGATGAAATTTTGACATCTGTGCTCTTTGAAAAAGAAGCTTGGAAACGGACCTTACAAGGATCTGGACCGTCCGTTAGAGAATCCAGTCACAGAACCAACTACGTGTACCTATGACTATAGGTCTTTTCAATCTGTGACTTTCACAGTGTCTGGATTTACCATTATACTGTACCTGTATTGTACCTATATGCAAGGCGAATTGAGTTCTTCATGAAAAATAGTGTCATAGGATGCCAAAAAGCAATTGCACTTTAATAACTTCAATGATAGCACTTTGAGCACGGGACACTTTAATGAATTGTTTTTAGAACGCATAGGATGCCTGCATAATTGAGGTCGAGGGAGGTTGCAATATATGGTGTAGTATTTGGTTGTGTCAAGAGAAACAAAAGAATACATAAATTGTTTATTACATCCCTTATTCTGTATAAATAAATTTGTGAAAACGACAATTAATTAATATATCCTTTATTGTAAACAATTGTGGAGACGTCAATACCACACGGGAGATTCTCTGTTGTGACACCTCTGAAGATGCCAGCCACAGCTGCTGGCGAAACGTCAGGAACTACAATGCCAAGACCACGGCAATACAGCCCGGAAAACCCACAACAACCATCGTTCTCCGGCCGTGAAAGCCTTCGACAATATACCTAAAGTTAGTTGGAGACTGTTTTCATTTCTGCAGAGTATGTTTCTGCTACATAGTGCAAGCTGGAGGAGGGAACCCCTAACATTTCTTCAAAATCCCATCAGCTAAATCAGTTCATTTCACATACAGGCATTCCCCACTTCCATTTTTTTAAACTGGGCACATTATGAAGTAACTAATCACGCCACTCTAGAACTCCAACCCTACATGAAGTTATGAAGTTCAAAAAACAAGGTGGTTTGGAACACAAACCAGGCACACAGTGAAAGCGACAATAAAGATCTAAGCCTGCAACGGGACATTTACTATTCACGTACTTGCCTATACTAATTAAGACAACTCATTAATATATAGTGTTTTAAGCCGGAAATTTTTATAGGAATTGTCTTCTAACCTTAACAATAGTGATTTAAAATAGACTTGCAGCAAATGGGAAAAAAAGAAAATGTGATACTTATAGGATCTGATTGTAAACAAAGCTGTGCACAGTTAAGATTAGTTATCGCACATCCACAGCTCCGTTTACATTTGAAACTCCCTTCTAGTGCTGCACTTTCTTTTAAAATTATAAATGGCATCAATAACGATATTTATTTTAAAACACAAAGTGAGGGAAACACAGCTCCAACTCAAATTAAAACTTTCAGAGAAAAAATGGTACCCTAATGTGGAATACTTAGAAATGTTTTTTGAAGCGAAAGGAACTGTGGGTTCAAAGAAGAGTCTTCAAAATGCGAGGTGTAATCTCTTAGGATTACGCTTTGTAATATTCCTTCTAATTGAAATAAGAATAGGTTTATAATTCCTCACACTCGAGAAGAAATCATTGAAAGCTCAAAGTTAGAACGTTCGACACAATATGAAAAGGCAGATCTATAAATTAAACCAAAATTAGGTTACCTTTAATAATAACAACAACAACAACAACGTTCGATTTATACACCACCCTTCCAGGCAATTTAACAACTACTCAGAGTGGTTTACAAAGTATGTTGTTATTATCCCCACAACAATCATCCTGTGAGGTGGGTGGGGCTGAGAGAGCTCTAAGAGAGCTGTGACTGACCCAAGGTCACCCAGCTGGCTTCAAGTGGAGGAGTGGGGAATCAAACCCAGTTCTCCAGATTACAGTCCCGCAGCTCTTAACCACTACACCAAACGCATTACGGGAGCATCATGGTAATCACGGCGCTGTTGTTACTCTATGAAAAGGGGCTAATCACCGCGCCATCGCCACCACTTGATGATTATGTGGTAAGGATCCAACTAACTCGCTCTGCTTGTCTAGTAAGCAAACAAGCAACATCTTAGTTCAAATCAAGGAAGAAAAGCCCCCTGCAATGCTGCTGTACAGTGCAAAGGGGGAAATAGTGTGTGTGCGCATGCACTCGTGTGTGTGTGTGTGTGTGTGTGTGTGTGTGTGTGAGAGAGAGAGAGAGAGAGAGAGAGAGAGAGAGAGCATGCATATGTATAAAATAGGCTTCTTTTTTGCCAGCATGTGCTGGTACTGCATATCGGTACCTCTATCTGGCTTGCCTATTCACAACAGGCCAGCTGAGGAAGCAGCAGTTGAGACTGCAGAGAAGGTACAACAGAGTATATTGGTTGCCCTGTTGTCTGCTCGGCAGAGAGAGAGAGAGAGAGAGAGAGCGAGAGAGAGAGAGAGAGAGAGAGTGTGAGTTTTTCAACAAATCCAACAAAGGGCTACTTCCTTAACACCAACTCCATATTCCAACCAATGGATCAGAATGAGGTAGTCAACTGCGTCAAATGTTGCTGACAGATCTAAAAGTATCAGGAGGGATGAGTATCTCCTGTCCAACTTTAAGTGAAGATTGTCCACCAGTACAACTAAAACCAACTTGGTTCCAAACCCAGGCCTGAAACTGGAATGAAATAAAATGAATTATGTTATCCAGGAACCTGTAGAGTAGAGCTGTCTACAGTGTACAGGCATAGCACTTACTAATGTTTAAAATAATAGGCACTAAGTGTGTGGGACCAGTAAAACAGGCTCACCTAAGGAACATGATGCACAAAACATATTGGGGAGAAACACTGATCTCCCAATAGCTCCCAACATTCAACCAATGGTAGTTTGAAAAATAATTTTAGCATTTGCAATGTATTCAGTATAAAGTTGCTAGCCATTTTTACTGCACTGCTCCTGTGCCTTGAACAGCCGACAGAAATGCAGAAATTAAGGAGGTGACACTTGCTCAACACACCTCCTCGCTTTCAGATGTTAAGATGCTGTTAAGGAAAAAGGTCAGTAGGGAAAAAAAGTTGATATCCCTACTCAGATTCCATTTTCACAGCTCACAGTATGAAATGACAATTTCACATACATTACCAGAAAACTAACCAATGCCAATATGTTTCTTCTCCCATAACCATTTTTGAAGAACATACCTCAGGAGTCCCAGTATTAATAGATTTGCTGAATTTAGAAACAGTCATGTAGGAATATGATCCGTGCTACTGGCTGTTTTAATCTACGGAGAATCAAGTCAGTAGTAACTTCTAACAATGTATCAGAACTCCAATTAATCAAAGCCATTTCTCTTATTTTTCATTTTGAATTTCTAAACTTGCTAGTTCTAGCTTGGATCTGAAGCAAAAATGCTGAGAATTTTAAAGGAGCTCCAGGTATTGATTTTTTTCCAAATCAAAACAATTATATGCCAGAGACATATAACCTCTAGAAAACACAGCTAGTAGAACACAGTCACATATGGAATAAAACAAAAAGGAATCTTGTAGAAACTTCAAGAATAAGATCAATTCCTCTTCACCCAATTTTCTTTTCCTCTTTTTAGCAATTTTGCAGCCTGATTCTAATGAATTCCTTTTTTATCAAAGAGAAATTCGAGAAGAGGGGCAGGAAATGATGTTTTGTCAAATTTCACTCTGTAGATGCTCAGAGGCAGGCAATATCTTCTCAAACTTTCCTATCATTCTGGCAGACACCACTCTAGTGAGTGACATAAAACAACTTCTTTAAAGAGTAAGTTCCTCTTTTAAAAGAGTGTGGGGGGGAGAGATTAAGAAGAATCAATGACTCTATCTTAAAAAGCAGGGCTTTTTTTCAGCTGGAACGCGGTGGAACGGAGTGCCGGCACCTCTTGAAAATGGTCACATGGCCGGTGGCCCTGCCCCCTGATCTCCAGACAGAAGGGAGTTTAGATTTCCCTCCACGTCACATGGAGCGGAGGGCAATCTAAACTCCCCTCTGTCTGGAGATCAGGGGGCGGGGCCACCGGCCCCGTGACCATTTTCGCCGAGGGCGATTTAAACTTTAACAAACTCCCCCCTTGTTCCAGCTAATCCAGAGTGACATCATTGTGCAGTCCTGAGTTCCACCACCTCTTTTCTCAGAAAAAAGCCCTGAAAAGTATATTTCAGAAAAATAAATTCATCATAGCAACACTATTCTGGTGCACACTTTGTCAGATTATATACACATGTGTATCTGTGCGAGTGAGAGGGCAGAAGGAGAAAAATGTGGAATGAAGACTGACTACACTGGCTGTAGTTAGCGATGTATACACCTGGTTGTGTTAACCAATTTAACACATTTACAGGGCAATCCTAAGCAGAATTACTCCAGTATAACCCCACTGAAATCAATGGGCTTAGACTGGAACTCTGCTTAGGACTGCATTGTTAGTGGCTAAGCCCCTTTTGTAGTGTTATCTGTTGAATGATTCCAGCAGCCTTGCTCTGGAATCTCTCTCTGGCATGGCTCTGTTGAAGAATGGTTACTTCCAGGCCAGCAGAAGAATGCATTAGGAGAGTGAGATGTTCACCACAGATTTTTAAATCATGTTATGTTTTGTCAAAATTGCATTCATTTATTCCTCCGCATAAAAACTGACCCATGTAGACTGGAGAAGGCTGCTGCTGACTGATTACTGCATGTATTATATTGGAAGATGAAGAGGCAAATAAACCCTTGGCAGTATGACTAATGTTCCACTGCCTGAGTGGGGACGGAGTTTGCAGCCAGGTAGGTAGCAGGGTCTGGTCTCCAAGTTAATGCCTCAGTTTGGAAGTCCACTGCTGCTGGACTAGGGGCCTGCCTATAAGCAAACTAATGGTCAGCTGCCAAGGCCTGCGATCTCATTGTCCAAAATGGGCTGTGAAGCATGACTGCTGTCTGCTGCACTGGAGCGGTATCAGTCGAAGCTACAGGAGACAACCAGTGATGGTCTGCTTCTTTCTCTCTTAGGCCTGTCCTACAGTGAGCTGCCCTCGGATACCAGTTGGCCTTGATAATTTGTTTCTTCTCTTCATCTGATGGACACTTTTTAAAGAGTGACTGATATTTGAAGAATGCCTGGCGTAGTCTCCAATCTTATATAAAGCAAAAGATAATTCTGCAACCATTAGGGAGGTACTCTGTATGAGGCATGGTTAGGCCAGTATGACATGTCCTGAATTTCAATACTGATTTTGCTTTAAACTTTAATTCATTACCTCATATTGGTATGAGTCTGAATCTTAAAACTCATTAAACTAATGCTTAACGTATATATATCTCAGGAGATGTCTGCTTAGCCTTGGAACAGCAGCACTCAGTTTGATTTGAATAAAATGTATACGGTGTGCAATGATGGGAATTCAATTTTTATTATTAAAAATGAAATGTTTTGCTCCTCAAAGAAAATGCTGCTATCACATTAGCTTAATAAAGTCTCTTTATTACAGTGTCTCTTTTTAGGAAGGACAATACATGCTGATAGATCTGTGGGGAGTTAACAAGACAAAAGAGATAAACCACCATATAACAGCAACATTTTTATAAAGATAAACCATGGCAGTTCTTTTTGAAGAATATCAGAAAAAAGGGACCCTTCTTGATACCTAAAACTTTTGCAGTACACTGACTTCCAAGGAAAATAATAAGTGGATCAGTTTAGGAAGAAGCAGAAGTTCATATTTTGGAAGTCTGTCCTCTGTCCTTAAAAATGAAAATGAAATTTTGGTCTGATAAAAAAAAAAAGCCCCAAAACTCATCATGGTTTCTGTTCCATTCAAAAAGCTACAACGTATAATGTTAGGCAACTTTCTCAGATTGCTTTCCTAAGCATGTAACAAAACTTTTCTTGTGCCACACAAAAATAGCCACTAAGTTAGAAAATGTTTTTAACAATAAGGTACCGCTTTAGAAAATGCTATTCCTAACTGAAAGTTAATATGCAGATATAAAAGCAGTGAGCAGAATACACCTTTATATGATTATAGCCAGAGCTTTTTTTCAGCTGGAATGCGGTGGAACGGAGTTCCGGAACCTCTTGAAAATGGTCACATGGCCAGTGGCCCCACCCCCGGATCTCCAGACAGAGGGGAGTTTAGACTGCCCTCCATGCCACGGCATGGAGGGCAATCTAAACTCCCCTCTGTCTGGAGATCCGGGGTGGGGCCTCCGGCCATGTGACCACTTTCTCCGAGGGTAACCCACTGAGTTCTACCACCTCTTTTCACAGAAAAAAAGCTCTGATTATAGCAGAAGAACAACATGCTTTCTCGCTCTATGAATTGAAGGCAAATGTCAGAAAAGATCTGGCTTCTAATTTATCTGTTATCTTTTTCTCTATACCAAAGACAAGGTATAACTTTGGTCATACAATCAGCAAATGTTGACCTGTTGTGTTCTAATAACAAAATATAATTCCTTTCTGTCTTTTCAAAGAAATCTTCTCACAGGGGTCTCTGAAAAAAAATCCATCTTCTCTTTTCTGTGGACACATTCATGAATACAGGTGTCTGCTACACTGCCAGAACTTTAGTAAGCAATACAAGTGTGAATTTATCTAACTGATCATGTTCATATAAGCACAGCACATGTCACAATACGTATTTATGACATGATTCATTTATTTGATGATGTTTCTGTGGCAAAGGAAAGGGTCATGCTAATGACCTATTGGTTCCCTTCCAATATCATAACTCAGAAATTCTTGCCCTCAAGTGTTAAAAGCTTGAGCTTTCTTTTTGGGAAAAACAACTTTCTGGATATTCAAATGATGACTTTTAAAAAAAAAATCCGGAAGATTTGGTTTTACTTGCTTGTTTCCAGTTCTTTTGTACTTGGTTCTCCTATTTTTCCATCAACCCTGGGAAATATTTCTGCTAAACCAATGCTGGCACAAGTCCCATTTCTTGATGGATGACACCCAGGTTTCATTTTCATGTGCAACCATAAAAGGACCATTGGGCAGTATTTCAGCAATAAGCAAAATCTGCCACGATTCACAGATATTCTGATCCTCTATGTCTACCTGTTCTATCAAACAAGCATTACGTTTTCATCCATACGCTGAAGCAGCTTTAGCTGTTAGGACGAATTTCACGACACCAACACATTTTTTAAAAGCACAAAGATACTAAATTTGTTAGTACCTTGGAGCAAGAAATTTACCTTGCTGAATCATTTAAATTGGTGAATCCTGCAATAGGCGGCTGTTGCCCAGCGCTAGAAGATCCCGGGTTCAACTTCCAGCATCCCCAGCTAAAAGGATCAGGTAGCAGGTGATGAGAAAGATCTCTACCTGAGAACGTCTGTCTGAACAGAAATACTAACTTGGATAGACCAAGGGTCTGATTCAGTATAAGACAACTTTGCACGTTCCTTAGACTACAGCTTTGAGATGAAGCAGGAATCAAGGTATCTTCACCAGAGAGCATGGGAGAAGAGATGCACCCATTTTATGTGTGTAAATGAGCATACACACACTTCCTCAGGGAGCCTGTTCCATAAGGTGGGAGATACTGTAGAAAAATCACAGGCTCTGGTCAATGCTGGGATTGCTATCGTGATATGCCAGTCAGCAGGTGGCAACCTGAGGAATGTATTTGGCACACAAGGAGACTGTCCTTTAGATATGTGTGTCCTAGGCTGTGAAAGGGTTTAAAGGTCATAACTAACACCTTGAATCAAATTTGGAAGCAAACTGGCAGCCAATGTGGCTGTTTTAAAACAAGTGAGATGGGTTACCAACATCTAATTCCCAACAATAACCATACTGCCACAACTTAGTTCTTAACCTACTCTGCAAGGCCAACTCCACCACATCCACCACAAGCAAATCCATTCTCTCCAGAGCCAATGTGACCTGCATTGCCTTCATCTTGTCTGGTTTCAACTGCACCTTGTTCTGACTTGAATCACTTGACCACAACCTCAAAGTATTTGTTTGAGCTGAGAGGGGTGCATCTGCAGGCTTAGATAATGAGACGCAGAGCTGGGTGTCATCTGCATATTGATGACATACAACCCCAAAGCTCCAGACAATCTTATTCAGCAGCCTCATATGAATATTGAAGAGCTTGGGGGACACTGATATTGTTTTTTAATTATTTCAAATGTTATGCCTGTGAGACAACTAAGTCATTGCTGTAAAATGTCTTGAAATGATTCTCTTGGTTAACAATGGAAATCTGCTTCAACACCTATGGTTATAGGGTTGGATCCAACTGGTTTCTCTGCTGGTGAACAAGTTGTAAAAAAGTCCACTTTGTTCACCTAAAAGGATATGCTGGGGATCATGGGAGCTGCCTGGGTATGTGGCACAGGAGCCATAATAAAGAAGGGAAGTAGATCTAATTGGATAAATTGGGTAAATTGCACAAATATACAAACACAGAGGGTCTTCAGCCTTTCCAGACCTAGAATGCACAGTGAAGACATGCACATGTCATGTGACAGGAAGGGCCAGAGTAATGGTCGTACTGCTATCAAGGCCATGGTGGTGGGGCAGCAGAACTTGAAAGCTGGAGATAGGAAATGAAAACTAGGCAGCAGGAAGTATACAATAGAAAGAACAAGCCAAGGGTCGGAACAAATGAGAAATCCTCTCTACAGTGGAAAGTAACATTGCCTCACTGTCCTGGTGCTCCACTCAGTGAGTGTGCAGAGAGAGGAAAGGCGCAGAGTATCCTTGCACTCGCCACATATGCGTATTGCCAGCAGTACGTAAGCCTTTCCAAAAGACAGCAGAAGTGGCAGCCCTTCAAGCCCCGATGATGATCTCAACCTATGAGTTGAAGACCAGCAGAGTAACAACCAGGGTTTTCAGAGGAACAGAGCTGCTGTGTGTTAAACTTTCAGAGAATGATTCTTTTATCTTCTATTAGGGTACATATTACAAGACTGGATGAAGTGGAATGGGGAAAGTTTCATAGTCTCAGTGAAATCAATGCTTATATATTTACAGATTTCAATTATAATTTCATCCTGAGTTGTATTTATTTATCACCAAAATTAAATAATTTCTTTGTTGCTACAAGAGATATTATGGGAAACTATTCAGCAAAAATAATACATTTCCAAATAAACAAATATTATTATGATTTTTTTAAAATCATATAAATGTCACTTGCTTATGATGTTCTAAACAAGCCAGTTTGCTTTGATATTGCAGTTTCTGGCGCAATGTTTGCAGCTGTATTAAAATACCATCTTTTAAAAAACCTTGTGTGCAGCTGGTGCGGAGGCAGACAGAAGAGAAGACCACAAAATCTGACTGAAGTTCTCTAAAAACAAGAATGTCAGGATGAAAACATGATTCAAGGGGGAGAGAAGAAGCAGAGGCATATCTTCTATCATAACTCTGTGAAAATCTGAACAGCTCTCTCTTAGCAAGTCCTTAAAGGACAGTTTTATTTTTCTTATTTAAAATTTTATATACAATTTCCCCAACATTCAAGGTAATTCATCAAACTATCAACACCACCACTATCTTCGGTATATGCTTTCCAAATATATATGCAAATGTTCTATACTATGCCTGCAGTTTTTCCAAAAAATAAGACAATTGAGTAGGACAATCTAAGCCACCTGTGATGCAATATACTTCTCCACACCTGCACTCTGGGACATACCTGGATGCTCTTTTGCACTCAGAAAAAACACAAAGAAAGACAGATGTCAGGAAGGCACATTCAGGCACAGCCTTCTCCCTGACATCTAGTTTCTGCACGTGGATGTAATGGTTCAAACAACAGGTGAGGGTCATATGAGCGACCAATCCTCTATTTAAAAAAAAAAAAAACTGGTGGAAGAGGCTCTGTAGGAGGAAGAGAGATACGTTTTTTGAGTGTCGCCCAGGCTTCACATCACCCATGTCTACATGAGTCCCCATCCCAACATAGCCTTGCCAGCACTCACTAACGGCTTCTGTAGGAAAGCTGAAAAAACCTGCTTCTGTCAAAATCTTACAACAATGCATAGGATCCAACATACCACACTTCTAAAGCCTCTCTTGGGGTCAAATTAGATGTGCAGGTTTTTAAAGAGCTGGGTTCAGGTTTCCCAGACCCAACTTGGGTTCCTGACAGCCAAACAGCAGCTGTAGGGAATGGCTGTTAAAAAAATAAAAGAGCTCAAACGCCCTCAGAGCACCATCACAAGGGGAGGAAGAACTCCTCCTTTCCGCCTCAAACTGTTTTCCAAAATAGTGAGGGGGGGGGTCTTTGTTTTCACTGCTGTACATGGAGCAGTGAAACCCGGGTAATGCCCTCCACACATGCTATTTTGACATGAGTAAAAAGCTTGGGGGGGGAAGGTACGTGCTCCTACTTCCTCTGTGATGGTGTTCTGAGGCCCTCTGGGGTCTCCTTTATTTTTTAACAGCCATTCCCCACAGCTGCTATGTGGCTGCAGGGAACCAAAGTTGGGTATGAGGAACAGGTCCACTCTTTAAAAACCTGCATGTCTAAGTTTGACTCTTAGGCCTCTGATCATTAGGTTAAAATGGAACTCCAGGCAATGAAACTTCCCCAACTTCTCCTGCACTCCTTCCATGAGCTTCTGAGGGTCAGAGGGCACTCCTGAACTATATGTTTGTGGTACGGGGGAGGGGGGCAATCAAACAGCATCATCCCCTCATTCTTGCACAAGCACAGTAAGCGCTTCTTCAAAAGCGAGGGGAGGAGATTTCATCCATCACCCCCTCCTGTTGCAACCCTCTATGGTACCTGGCATGGAAATCAAGATGCTTTCCTGACCCTCCGCAGCAGCTTCCAAGACATGCAGAGGACAGCTGGAGGAAGAGGAAAACCTTTTAGGGGACCACCTTTTAATTTAATTTTAATTTACTAGAAATTCAGTTGAGAGTCTCTGGCTAAAAATAAAAGGAATAAGAAATAATAGTGATGCTATGGTGAAGGTCTGCTTCAGACCACCAAGCCAAGCAGAAGACTTGGATGAGAACGGACCTTTGAACACTTACCATGAAGGGTCCTTCTCCTCTGAGGTCAGGAGGACATCTTGGGTGATTCCCACCATCCAATCGGGGAGGCAGGAAGTTGAAACCATCTTCCTCTTCCTTGGTGTGTGGGACCACCCTCTCTCCTCTCAGTTTGGGTGAATCCCCAAAGCAGTGTCATCGAAGAACTTGAACTCCAACCTGAAACTATAACTAGAACTACAACTGAGAATTAAGTCCCTGAATGGAACTATTGTAGTAGAGGAACAGACAATTAGAACAAGATCAAAATAGAAAACTGTAGTTAGAGGAACAGACAAGTAAAGATCTAGGGAGAGCAAGATGTCCTCCAGACATCAGAGGAAAAGGACCCTTCACGGTAAGTGTCCAAAGGTCCACTCTCTCTCTGAGGTGGAGGACATCTTGGGAATTCCCAAAGCAGTTTGCTATGACCCGGGTGGGATAAGATCTTCATCCTACTATGTGCTGGAGTACCCTTCTACTGAAGGCTGCATCTGCTGAACTGTTTGTGTGCAGGTGGTAATGCTTGATGAAGGTAGATATGGATGACCACGTGGCCACCTTGCAAATATCTTCCACTAGTGCACTCTTATGAAGAGCTGCGTTAGTTGCGGCACTTCTGGCCGAGTGTGCTGTAATGCCAGGTGGAATAGGAAGCTTGAGTGCTTTGTAAGCCTCTTTAATACAGGTTGTGATGCTGTAGGCAATTGCCGCTGACAACATGCGCTGACCTAGTTTCGGAGGAGCGACATTGACAAACAGTGCGTCTGTCTGATGTATGGTCTCTGTCCTGATAAGATAGGCTTTCAGAGCTCTCCTCACGTCTAGGTTATGCCATTCCCGTTCTTTGGGATGTTCTGGATTTGGACAAAAGGATGGCAAGATAATTTCCTGGGAACGATGAAACTTGGAATCAGCAGTCCACCACAGCAAAATGTCTTTGACTGGTTGTGGAACCTGTATCTTGATAGATTGTCTCTGTTATTTGGAACTGGAACAGGAGATACTGTAATGGTCTGGTGTGAAAGCGACCCAAGCAGATGGCTTCTGCATTTGCTACCAGTAGACCCAGGAGCTAGGACAGTTCCATGAGGAGGGAGAAAGGCTGTCTGATAGCCTTTGACACTAAACATTTGGTCTTGAGGGCCTTGCCCTTCGGCAGGAAGAAACATCCTTTCTTGGTATCTATTAATAGGCCCAGGTGTTCCAATCATTGTGACGGCTCAAGAGAGCACTTGGTCGTGTTGATCAGGAACCCATGTTTCTCTAGAAACTGTACTATGAACAAGGTGTTTTGAATAGAGGTTTCTCTGGTGTCCGATCTTATCTATAAGTCATCTAAGTAGGGATGTAGGTGTAGGCCCATTTCTCGAAGTCTGACTACTGGAACCACTAGGAGCTTGGTAAAGACTCTTGGCGCTGTCGACAGCCCGAAGGGCATTGCCTGAAACTGGAAATGTTCGTTCTCCATGCAGAACCGCAGGTACTGCCTGTGGGCGGGGGAATGGGTACATGTAGGTACGCCTCTGTCAAGTCTATGGAGGTCAGCAATTCTCCTGGACAAAGAGCCTCCGCAATGGTCCGCAGGGTCTCCTTTCTGAAGTGGCGTAACCTGATGAACTGGTTCAGGTCTAGAATCGACCTCCAGTCCCCATTCCTCTTGGAAACCATGAAAAAGATGGAATATACACCCCATCCCCTTTGGTTGAGAAGAACGGGCTCGACTGCGTGGTTTTCCCCTAGGTGATGGATGGTTTTGATAGTGATCATCCTTCTGTGAAGATCCTTTCTGAGGGGTGATCTGAGGAATCGCTCCAGGGAGAAGGAGGAGAATTATGTGGAGTAACCATTGGATACTACTTCCCTGGCCCAGGCATCTGCCTTGGAATCCGTCCACATCTTTTGAAAGAGAAGTAGTCGTCCCCCCACCGGAGCATTTTGCGAGTCCGGGCTTCTGCCCTTTGTCCTCTGCATCAAACCTGCTGTTGCAGTTCGCTGGTAGCCTGTGGGTCTTGGACTGAAAGGGCCCCTTTCGTGCTTGCATTCTTGAGAAGTTCCAGGAGCGCTTTGGATCCTGTCATGTCTTGGGAAGTGTATGTTGGGACCTAAAAGGTTGATATTCGAATGGTCACCTGTCCTGTTGTTTCAGGGATCTTGGCATGGCTTTTTTCTTGTCCTTGGTTTTGATAAGAATTTTGTCAAGTTGGTCACTGAAAAGCTTCCCTCCCTGGAAAGGATATGACATTACGATACCTTTCGCTTGCGTGTCCGCTGGCCAAGCTCTGAGCCACAGTAGCCATCTGGCCCCCACAGTTGAAGCCATGGCCCTGGAAGAAAAGGATAGTGCATCCAAAGTGGCGTCTGCTGTAAAGGCGCTAGCTTTTAGAATTCTATTTGCCCCCTCCAGTAGGCGCTTGCTGTTCCCAGGAAGCAGCTGGAGCAGTCTTCTGGATCTGGACCAGACAATAGCAGCTCTCGAGACAGTCAATGCAACAGCAGAGGCCTTGATGGCCATGGAAATTGCTTCAAGGGCTCTCTTTGGGGCAACATCTCCTTTCTTGTCTAGACTGTCTCTGATGGTTCCTTGTCCATCTTCGGAGAGTAAACCCTGAGAATGCTACCTGAGGCTGCTACCGGAGCATCCGTCACTGGAACCTGCAACAACTCGTTAGTATAATTAGGTAGGTTGTACAGTTTTTTAAGAGCACTGGGAAAATGCTTGCATGCAGCAGGCATGGACCACTCTGGCTTTACTTGGCGTAAGAAGTATTCTGGGAATGGGAACACTGTAGCTTTTTCCTCTGCTCTAGGAAAAAATTCCCTATTCCCCCTGGGTCTACCCTTGGCTCCCTCTGCCTTGGGCTCCTCCACGTCCCCCAATCGGGGTCCAGGGCTGAAAGGGTTTTGGCTAAGAGGTATTTATAATCCTCTGCCTGAAACAGCCTGTTTGACTGTTCAGCATTGGGGACCTCCTCCTCCTCATTTTCCTCCAGCAAGAACTCCCCTTCGTCTGAATCCTCACTGGGTGAGGAGTCCCCCTGGGCCCATCTGAGTGATTGATCTATGGCTGATGGCTGAGGGTTCTTCCTGGCAGATTTGGTTGGCCACGGGCCACTAGGGTCCCTCTGTCCCCTTGAGGTCCAAGGTATTGGGCATGGGGGAAACACTGTTGTGCAAGGGTGCTTCTGAAAGGCAAAGAGACAGTATTTCCTCCCTCACTGTCTGCCTGATGGCTGACAGAAATTCCAGAGGCAAAACAGACGGTGAAGCACTTACATGTGCTTCCTGTGTCGAAAGGCTGGAGCTCTGTGTGCCCGAGTTGTTATTTTGCCAATTTTCTCTTGCCGGGAGGTTGGCAAGAATGTCTTTGATCGCGGGCAGGAAATCAGATACTGCGTCTTCTATTCCTGCCAAAAATTCCGCCCATTAGAGTTGATCTTAGCCGGCTGGCTGTGGCACGCGTGCTGGCAACAGTCTCCTTCTTAGAAAGCTGGGGTCGTTTGAAGGGCCAAGGGTCCGCTGTTGCCGCATGCTGGCCGGGGAGCCGATCAGCCCTGGGAGGCTTTCGGCGCCAGCTGGGTCTGTTCCTAGCGCCGGATGGAGAGTTCCCTGGGAACAACTCGAGGCCTTCTCAATAAAACTTTCCTCGGAGTCCAATGACACCCTTGAGGCCATTGACCTTTCCTCCCTCCCTCGTTGTCTTCTGCCTTTTTTTTTTTTTTAAATAGAGGTAAACGAAGAGGAGAGGGCAAGATTGAAAGAGAAGAAAATCAGTAGTAAGAACAGCCACAAAGGATGAGATGAGAAATGGAGATAGCAGAACTAACCTACTAATGAACTGCTCTCCCCAGAGGAAGGAACAGAACTGAGAGGAGAGAGGGTGGTCCCACACACCAAGGAAGACGAAGAAGGTTTCAACTTCCTGTCCCCCCGAATGGATGGTGGGAATCACCCAAGATGTCCTCCGCCTCAGAGGCAGAAAGTCCTAGAACAAATTACAAAGTTCATAGAGACAGGACACAGGGTCATGGGAAATTTCAATTACCTGGGTATCTGTTGGAAGTCTAACTCTGCTAAAAATGAAAGGTCAAAAAAAAATCCTGACTTGTCTTGCTGACAACTTCATTTTTCAGAAAGTAAAGAGTGAAACAAGGGATTCTGCTATCTTGGACTTGACTCTCACCAACAGGGAAGAACAGGGAAGAATCAGTATCTTGCTGATTATTCCATGCTCTATATGACAAAACTAACCTACAGTTTTACATTAGTTATCTTTACGCATGATAAACAGTTCCTGGAATAACCTCAGGCCCAGTATGGCCTATCTGTCAATTCTTTTAAAAGCAGGGTGTTTAAAATAAAGCAACAATGAAGTAATAGATGAGTGGCTAGGATTACTTTAGACTTTGCACATTAGGAATAATACAGATTTCTTATTTTTCACTTTTAAATGTACCTACCATACATGGGGAATGGCTGATTTTATATACATCTCTTTAAATCGTGTGGGCATTTCAGGGCTTTTAAGAGGGGTATCTAGAAACAAGCTGACTATTCAGACCGCTTCCACCCTCTCCACCTTACCTGCGACAAAAATGCAACATGTATGAAACGCATCTAGATTCCTATAGATCTAGGGGCCATTACAGCCTTAGCACAGAATTCATTGAGCTTTCTCTCTCTTTCTCTGTGCTGCCCCTCCTCCAATTTATCAATACACATGAGTATGTGTGTTAGCAATTTGTTTCAATGGATTTAGCCTAGTTTGGATTTAAGCTTCTTCTACATCATTTAACAGATTTACTCAGATGGAAGATCTCAAGGGAGAAATAATGTTTGTAAAAGGGTTTTTTCAGCCTCCGAGTAAGTAGGTCATTGGACTTTAAAATAAATTAGAGAATAGTTTATCTATTAAACAAGCCCCACAGTACATATTTTATGAAGCTGGACTTAATTGCAGGTTAATGCTCAACACACCATCACACTGTGTAAGGATTAACACACTAGTCCATCATTTGGTGATTAATGAAAACTATCAGCCAGTTCATTTAAGAACCCCCAAATACATACTTATTTGTACATAACAAAATACATCTGAACATTTTACTTGTATTTCTAATAAGCCACCAAATTGCTGACCTGCAAATATGCTTCTTCATTTTCCTAACTTCCTAATCTCCTTTTTTCCTACCCCAGTACTTCTCCTGTTGTGCAAGTCTGTGATTCCGCACACGTTGGATAATGCACTTCCAGTCCTCTTTATAGATCATTTGGAACGGATTTTTTCATGTGCAGAACAAAAAAATCCACCTCAAGTGATTGATAAAGTGCATTGAAAGTGCATTATCCAACGTGTGCGGAATCAGCCAGTATCTATAACCAAATTTATTTCCCAGTAGCTCACCAAGTTATCACACTGAATATGGCAAATATGGACGTCCCTGTATACCTCCTACAGAGAGGTAACATTAACTCAAGCTTCCCTAACTGCTTGGCACGCAACTGACACGTCCACTGTCAATCATCAAATGATCTAGGGCTGTTATGGGGTGGGGAATTTCTTTTTTCCTAAATTACCTTTTTTGGATATAGTCATTCATTCCTCTTATTATCTTTTTTTCTCTTTTAAGAGCAAGATTTCTCTTTCATTTCTCTTCAAAGAGAAATCAAGGGACACTTGTGTAACTTCAGCCCTTACAGTTGTTTCATGTTATACACCCTAGGGTAGTGCTCCAGCAGGAAGACAGGAAGGATTGAGAAAACACTGCCTGAGTCTGAGCATCCACAGAGTAAAATTCTGACAATTTGCAGAACCTCCTTTCCTGTTCCTCTTCTCTTCAAATTTCTCTTTGATCAAAAAGGAATTGATTAGAATTAGAAATAGACTCCAAATTCCTAAGAAGAGGGAAAAGATGCTTGGATTTCAGGGAGTATCATAGAATCATAGGGTTGGAAGGGACCTCCAGGGCCATCCAGTCCAACTCCCTGCACAATGCAGGAAATTCACAACTACCCCCCCTCCCCAACTGCCCAAGTGACCCCTACTCCATGCCCAGAAGATGGCAAAACACCTACAGGATCCCTAGCCAAACTAGCCTGTGGAAAATTGCTGCCTATTCACCTCCGAGCCGGTCCTGCGGCACCCAGATTAGAACCGGAAATTTCTTGTGCAGGTGGATGCGAGCAACGTGGCAAGGGGGGGATTATTTTGCAAGCAGATGATGATGGGAAATTACACCCCTGTGCTTATGTGTCAAAAAAATTCTCTGAAACAGAATGCCATTGGGCGGTATAGAATAAAGAGGCTTCAGCCATTAAATTAGCTTTGTGCACCTGGAGACATTGGCTGGAAGGGGCTAAAGTGCCATTCAAGGTTTGGACTGATCATAAAAATGTGGAGGCACTGCGCACCCCGCGTAAACTAGACACCAAACATCTGCGGTGGGCAGAGTTCTTCTCCAAATTTAATTTCACATTGAAACACCTCCCTGGCAAATCTAACTTCCTGGCAGACACCCTCTCGTGCATGCCCCAACATGACAGTCAGAGAGAGGAAATAATAGACACAATGTTTTCAACCAGCCCAATTGGAGGGGGCAGTGACCACCTGGAGCCAAGCTAAACAATTAAAGCAGAATGCTCCATCCACAAACTGCGAAGACAGAGTCAAAGAGGAAGCAGAGAAAGAAAGAGACTCCCTACCCAAAGATGAACTCCAGCAGGGAGAAGGGAGCGGCTGGTATTGACAGGGGAAATTATGTTTCAGCCAGTTTAAGGGGAGAGGTGTTGAAACAATGTTATGATTCTAAATTAGCTGGCCACTCTGGGAATTTAAAAATGTTGCATCTGGTACAGAGAAAATTTTGTTGGCCAAACATGAGAAAGGACATTTCTCAATATGTATCCACTTGCCAAGTGTGTTTGATGGGGAAGAGCAGACTGGGTAAACCGCCAGGTCTTCTGCAACCATTTGAAACCCCCTCCCACCCATGGGCTGTGGTCTCAATGGACTTTATTATGGACCTCCTCACCTCAAAGGGAAAAACTGAAATCTTAGTGGTGGTTGATTTCTTCTCTAAACAAGCTCATTTCATTCCCTGCTCCAAAATTCCAACCGCCAAGAAACTGGCCACCCTCTTTATGCAACACGTGGTCAGACTGAACTCATTTCTGGATAAGGTAATTTCCGATAGGGGAGTCCAGTTCGTTGCCAACTTCTGGCGGCAGCTACTGCAAGTAGCAGGGATTGAACAAGGCATTAAGCTCTGCTCATCATCCTGAGACTGATGAGCAAATCGAGAGGGTTAATCAAGTGCTGGAACAGTTCTGACAATGCTACATAAATTACCAGCAAGACAACTGGGCTGATTTCCTAATTTTTCCAGAGTATTGTTATAATAACTCGGTGCATAGTTCCACTGTTCATGATAGCCCATGGATATGAGGGTACATCAATGCCATTTCTGAAAAACCCAGCTACCCACAAATCAGAGTATCTGGGAGAATGGTGGTCTAACTTAACAACTCAATGGGGGATAATTAAAAAGACTATGGAAAAAGCCAAAGAGGATTACAAAAAATACGCAGACAAAAAAGGTCTATCCCATGGAAACAAGTGGGAGATTATGTGTACATCTCCACTAAACATCTCAGAGGGGAGCAACCCAGTAAAAAACTAGGGTGGAAACTCTTAGGTCCATTTCAAGTTAAAAATATAATCAATGAGGTGACTGTAGGGGTAAATCTACCCAGGAACTTAAAAAATGTCCAACCGGTATTTCATTTCAGCCTCCTGAAGAAAGCTCCCCAACCTGATCAGTGACATCTGGACAGCGGAGCTCCCCCCCCCCCACCGCCCCGTGGTGGATGGACAGCTGCACCATGGTGAAGGAAATCCTGGACTCAAAATGGAAACAGGGAGAACTGTTCTATTTAATTTGTTGGGTGCATTTTGATGGAAGTCAAAGGGAATGGGTAAAAGCATCAGATGTAAATGCCTCAAAACTTGTAAACAAATTTTACAAGGTTTACCCTAACAAACCGAGGCCAATATGAGGGGGAAGGCCTTCTTGGGGAGGGCAGTATGTCATATATGCCTGTTTGCATATCTGCCATGAATGTATTCTGTTATGTTCTGGTCATCTGAGGACATGAGAAGTTTCTTATTGATGTTAAGGCAGTAGGTTATCTCACAACTATTTACTTTCTCTTTCCCCACTGCCTCCAGCAAGTGTTCTTGAAGACTGGCTGCAGCCAGCTCGAAATGTATCCTTCTTGGGAACTGAGATGATTTCATCCTTTGTTCTGTCTAACCTAAACCTAGCTTCTCCCTTTCACCACCACCCCCGGCTCTTTTGTGCCCAAAACTTTAACGGTCCTTATCCTGATGGCGGGAACATTCCCTATAACTAACATCACCAACCCCATTTACGTCACTTCTGCCAATTCAGCTGTCTGAGCACCTTGAATTTTTTTTTTAAACATTTTTATTGGATGGGTTGACATACAATTCATTCATATCTTACAAATACATTCCCCCCTATATCCATAGATGCATCCCAACCCCTCCCCCTCCCCCCTTTTCTGTGTAGACATCCGACAGCACTACGGTCCCATATTTTCTTATCATTTGTTCTATATTGCTTCTCATTTGTCCCTACTAACTAGAGGTAAAATCCTAACTTACCATTTCTTAATACAATTCTGTAACTATTAATAAACTATCAAAAAGCCATCAAAACGTATTTCTTTTGCACATATAAATTCCTTCAAGCCATTCATTTGTAATTCCCATTTTTTAAAACATACATTTACCTTAATATTTTCCCAATCCTTTAATTTAATTTATTCTCTACTATAACACTTTAAATTAAGATTAACAATTTAACCTTTAATTCCTTCTACAATTTTATATATAAATTTACTTAGCACCTTGAACTTGATGGATCTCTAATAAAGTTACTTCAACCAATACACCTGTGTGTTTGCTGTGGAGAACTTGGGGATTCTACCTGCCAATGACCGACACCGACTTTCTGGGGCAATGGAAAACAACTCTGTGCCATCCTCTATATGAAAGCCCTCTCATTTTAGTATCATTTGCAAATTTAATAAGTATTCCTTCTATTCTTTCATTCAAATTATTTATAAAAATGTTGAACAGAACAGGTCCCAGGGCTGATCCCCGAGGAACTCCACTTGTCACTCTTCTCCAACAGGATGAGGAACCATTAACTCTTTGGGTGTAATATGTCAACCAGTTACAGATCCACCTAATAGTAATAGAATCCAAACCACATTTTACCAACTTGCTGACAAGGATATTATGTGGAACCATATCAAAATCCTTAATGAAATCGAAATAAACTATGTCTACAGTATTCCCCTGATCCAGCAAGGTAGTAACTTTCTCAAAAAAAGAGATAAGGTTAGTCTGACTTGACTTGTTCTTGAGAACCCCATGCTGGCTCTTAGTAATCACAGCCATCCTTTAAATGCTGAAGAACTGACTGATGATTTGTTCTAAGACTTTTCCAGGTACAGATGTCAAGCTGATGGATCGGTAGTTACCCAGATTATCTTTTTTCCCCTTCTTGAAGATGGGGACAACTTGAAATTTGAAGAATTTCCCTTAATAACCATAGAATGAACACAGGACACTGCTTTATACCGAGTCAGTGGTGTGGCTCACCAATGTCTCAGACACAGCCCCCCCCCCTTACATAAGAACCTCAAGTGCTAGGTTTTGAACCTGGGACCTCCTCCATGCAACATATTTCTTCTACCACTGAGAGTAATAGTTCATCCGCAAAAGCTCAGAAAAGAACAAGCCCTGTTCCAGACAATTTCACAAGATGAACAGAGATAGAAAAAATAGCACAAACATGAAGAAAATGAAAAAGGACTAAGACAAATTGGCTAGAATTACAACTGAGATAACCAGGTCCCAAACTTGCCCCACCTCTGTCCAGCACTCCAAAAGCTGCGTTTCAGTCACTGTGGTGAAGGCAGAAAAATGGCTTCAGTGGCAGGAGATTTCAGTCATATTACAAGAAGAATGAGATCAATTATTCCAGGGCAAGACGAAGCATGTTTATTTCCTTGAGGAGATCATAGCAATGGATGACTTATTCTTCTGAATATATAGTATTTCAGCATCTGTTTTGCTCATTTTAGTTTTAAGTTATATTTTACATACCATAGTGATACTAGCAGATTTTATCTAGAATCTTTTGACCCAGGTAATATTTTGTTTTGTTTTCTTTTACTGCTGGCTTGGGCATCATCAATATAGATTTAACAGCTTCACTGAAACATGGCCCTTTATTCAACAACAGTAGTCGAAAACCTACAAAGCCAATGTTACCATTTGACCTCTTGCTCAAGTTCAAAATATGTCATTGTGTCAATACTATCTACATTTATTACACTGGGCTTTATATACACACACAAAACAGGTTATGATCCCAGAGAGATGAAATGCTTTTCCAAATTAAAAACAGCATTTTAAAAAGGAAATACTCATGCATTCCACTATAATTTTTATTTGATATCCTCAAGGCTAACCCGAGAAATTCCGTCATGTTGATTGAAAGTGAATGTTTTTGCTGGCTGTAGCCATCTTATGAATTTAATAGCAGAAAGGAAGTAATGAAAGTATGCTGCAAATGTTAATTAGTTCCCACATAACAGGGCATTTCCAATATGGCAGTGCCAAAAAAAAAATCATTAATCCAGTAGAACAGACAATTGGCCTGTGCTGTGTGGGAAGCAGACCTCCAAGAGATAAAAGGGAGAAGATATGGTAATCTTGGCTGCAACTCCTTGACTAGTCTTACAAAGCTTTGCGATTCAGAAATTGATCTAAACATATTCTACTAGTCTGTAACAATTGCCTAAAATTGCAATCACAGACTATATGGTATGTTTCGTACATGCACACCATATACATTGACAGAGCTATAAAAACATTGACATTTATTCTGGGGCCAAAAAAATCGAACAGTAATAACGGCATCTATACAGAGCACGGAAAGTTGTCAGAATGTTTCACACACGTTACCTCAAAGTGGAACTACACATTATACACATAAGCATGTAGCAAAAATCCAGGGGACTACTTCTCCTAGGGTTAAATACCTTTGGAAAGAGATGATTGAGAGGGAAAATGGTGAGGGATGTTCAAAATGTTTCACAAACATGGCGAACTTTTCCCCTGAATGCCATTTTTCTGTTCCAGATCACCTCTCACCCGCCCCCCCCCCCCCAGGTTTTAGGCACAAATTCACTATGCATTTAGAATGCTATAGAAGGAAGCAGAATTAATGCGGAATTAACGTGGAATGGAAAAGTAACTCTCTTCCCCATGGCTTCTCTGCTCTAAATCGTTTTTCCCGTGGAAAACATGCCTACTGGGCTTTTGTTACATATTTTAAAGAGTTCTATCACATGTTAATTCCGTAGACTCAAGAACGCTAACAAAGCAACAAACAGATGTGAACATGTAAGACACAATAAAACAAACACCCATTACGATAAAAATGGCTCAGGAAGACCTGCAGAACCCATTGAACCTCCACCAAATGCCTTAACATGCCTTCCTGAGTGCAAAGAGTAAAGGTGCTCTTTGCACCCATGTTGGTAAGCCATTCCACATGGCGTACCCTACCACAGGAAAAGCCTGCCATCTAACTTCTGCCAAACAGAGAGTCCAGAGACAGGGTACTACAAGAAGAAGACTGTCAGTGGGTGTGGTTACTTTCAGCATGAGCTGCTGTGGTCCTCCAACCTGTCTGTTCCTTTCTTGAGCTCTCAGTCACATGATCCCAGAGCACGTGGAGGCCAAGGAAGAGGCAAATAGCCCAATCTCAGCCATTTCCACTCAGGCCCTGAAGAGAAGCCAGAAGCCCCTCCTCCCTTCTCACAGCTCTCAGGAACCACCATGAGCAATGGCACTCCAGCAGGTAAGTACCCGGATGGTAAATGTGACCGTAAGCCACACAGGGCGATTCCTGACTCGTCTCACATCACGAGTATTGTTTAGCTCAGCAGGCACATGGAAATATTTCGGGAGATGCAGTTTGGTAAGCAGGAAGGTCACTAAGGGCTTTGGAGACATTGTCCAGCACTCCGAATTGGTCTAAGAAGCAAACAGGTAATTGATATACACACATGCATCCAATGAACCTTAGGCCTAAATATACAAGTTACTCATTACTCAAGCTCCACGATTCATTCCTCCTTTTAAAACCCAAAGCCACCTGAGGAGTCTGAATCGAAGTATTAGGAGAGTGAGGTGGGAGAAACTGTTTAATTCTTTCCTCTTTGATTGTCTATCGACTAAAAACCTTCCCTAGCTGCTTTTTCATCCACGAGGAGAAAGATACAAGGAAGTTATGCATCTTGTCTTTCCATATAGAGAAGGGAAAGCTACTTGGCCAGAGTGATTTTGAGCTGGTAAAGAATAGGAGGGAGAAATGTTACACAGCATGTTGTGGCATGCCAGTTTTCTGCTCAGAATCACAGGCTATCCAGGCTCCTTTGGGTTAAAATCACAGCAGAAGAAAGAACCATGGGATTCTATGTAACAGCCGGAGTAAGCCTAAGTGAGACATGATAGATTTTTATGGCTATTCACTTGCAGCAATTCCCTTATAATATCTTCACTGGGAATTGAATGTACATCAATGTAAAACTACAAGACCAAGAGGGAAGACTGCACAGCCTGAGGGAGTATTAGTTGAAGACTAGGATGGTCCTTGATTCACTGACTGCAAGAGCAAGCCGAAGGCAGCAGATTACCTAAAGATTCTCTTCCAGATCACTCCACATGCTCCCTTCTAGTTTATGGATAGTGGAAGAGAGAATCCAGATGCTCTATTCTTTCTTCCCACTGACCATACGCATCAAGCTCCCAGTATATATCCACACAAGTATAATTTCAAAAGATTCAAAAGGCACAACGAAACTGAGAGATGATAACATTCCCAGTGACAAGAGGCACAACAGACCTTTGGTAAAATGAAAGCTTACTATACTTCTGAACACAGAGTAAAAATGTACCTGGGTGCGATTGAAAGCCACTCTTGCAAATACAGCTTGAGATACACTGGCTCTCTTCAGCTCATCTCTGACTTGCTGGTAGATATCCGGAGAGACTTCCACTGAGGAATTTGTTGGCTCTGGTTTGATGGTTCTAGGGATGGGTGGATGATTTAGAAACTGTTGGTTAATAGCTTGTGGGTGCTGATGAGCCAGTAATCGGCTTACTGCGATCTGCTGGTTAATCAGGTGAGCCATTGCTATCTGCTGCCTAACAAGTTGCGGACTGAGTTGAGGTGAAAGAAGACCGGGGCTCATGATTGGCTGCAATGTTGGCACTTGATTTCTGATTGGAGTACTGTGGTGAATTGGACCATGAGGAGACTGTTCATTTGTTTTGCTCAAGGTTGCCAGTTGGTTGATATTTGGTAAGTGCATGGGACGTTGACCCAGAACACAATATTCTGACAGGTTGTCTCTTTCAACTCTTTCCACTGTTAAAATAAAATAAAACAAGTATATCATACTTTGAATGGAACACACAGAAAAGATTGTTGAAATAAACTGATATGGCAAGCCTTTCCATTTATTGCCAAATCAGCTAATGCTGGAACACTGTACACTAAAGTGATTTTAGTAACGTGTATCTTCTGTAAGGATTGCAGGGGAAAGATTCAAGGGGGGAAACAATCAAAGTACATTATTTCAGGAACTTGCTTCATTGCTTGTTTCAGTCGCCCAACTGAACTACTGAAAATCCTATTGGTGTTTTAATACTACAGTGACTAACTTGGACAATGAGTTTCCAAAGACTTAGATCCCAAATGTTAATTTTGTGCAATACGGTGGGTAGTATCGTACCAGGAAAGAAATCACATTGAAGAGCTCATGAAATTATCCTCTAACTCAGCATTTCTCCATTTTTTTAAATAGGATCCACTTTGAAAGCTATGGTACGTTTCAGGAGCCACTCGCAATATAACTCGCAGCTGCTTTCCCTCCTCTCCAACATAGGAATCTCACGTAAGCAAAGAGAAGATAAGTTTATATTTTGTCATATTTAGTATTTATAAATACATTGCCTGGCTGACAGACCAGCTGCATTTCTTGCCATTTTGCACATTCTGCAGAGGCGAACCCCAGTTTTACCACATCAAACCTCAAAGAATCGACTCTTTGCTCACCCTGCAGAGGAGTTAGCCATGTTAGTCTGTAGTAGCAAAATCAAAAAGAGGCCAGTAGCACCTTTAAGACTAACCAACTTTATTGTAGCATAAGCTTTCGAGAATCACAGTTCTCTTCGTCAGATGCATCTGACGAAGAGAACTGTGATTCTCGAAAGCTTATGCTACAATAAAGTTGGTTAGTCTTAAAGGTGCTACTGGACTCTTTTTGATTTTGCTCACCCTGTTCCTTTCTCCATCCATCACACACAACCCACATTTGAGTCCAGATTCATGCTTGAGAACCAGAGTTCTAGCTCTGCCTATAAGCAAGAGATAGATGGATATAAACTGCACTGTGTCAAGGCAATCAGAAATGGATGGCATTGCTCCTGTGCAAATTGCCCTACAGATTTGCTCTTATACCTGTCAAGCCACTTAAGTATGGGTAGCAGCATCTCACAGGCAACAGATGAGGGGAAGACTTCTACCCCTCTACTTATTATTACTTCCATATGGTTATCTCTCAGTCCATAAAAAATATAAAACTTTAACATTCTGATACAGAATATTAATAAAAATCACATAATCAACAAATATAGTTTCAGGTGGGTAGTCATGTTGGCCTGTAGTAGTAGTAGTAGTAGTAGTAGTAGTAGTAGTAGTAGTAACAACAACAACATTTGATTTATATGCTGCCCTTCAGGACAACTTAATACCCACTCAGAGCGGTTTATAAAGTATGCCATATTATTATCCCCACAATAATAATCACCCTGTGAGGTGGGTGGGGCTGAGAGAGCTCCAGAGAACTGTGACTAGCCCAAGGTCACCCAGCTGGCTTCAAGCGGAGTGGGGCATCAAACCCAGTAGAAGAGCAAGATTTGGGTCCAGTCGCACCTTAAAGACCAACTACATTACCTGACAAAGGGAGTTTTGACTCTCAAAAGCTCATACCCTGGAAATCTAGTTGGTCTTTAAGATGCTACTGGACGTGAATTTTTCTCTACATTTTCACTGGTTATTCTTTCTGGAGCAAATGTTTTAGACAACGTACTGTGATTTTACGTGTTATGGGACCCCATGCAGGTTTACTTGGATGAGAACAACATTGTGTGCAGATGCTTCCCCTGCACACCTTGCCATCAATCAGTCTCATGGTCCCAAATAAATTATGGCACGCACGCACCATCTCAGCACTTCAGACAAGACATTTTATTAGGGATTCAAAGCACAACTGATTCTTGTATCATAATCCTTGCTAACATGCAACTTCCAGATTAGATCTATAATTTACAAGCCTTCTACTGAATTACAAACATCCCATTCTGCTTGTGTTCAGTGAGGTTTTTTTAAAGAGGGTTGTTAGTTTTTTTAAAATCTTCAATAAAAATTACTATTAAACCAAACACCTGATATTTTGTTTTCTTTCAACAAATAAAATGAGCAGCAAAATTATGCCCTCATTTATACAGCTGTAAAATCAAAGGAGTCTACCCCAGAATATGGATATGTTTTTTCATTCATTAGTATTTAAGAATTTTAAAAAGAGGTACCAAAATCTGTTAATTAATGCAGCGAAATACATTTGAAAGTTTACAAAAGCAGAAATTTATTTCTGGGTTGAAGCTACTCTTGCCAAGTTTCCACACACATCCAGTTTTTGAGCCAAGTTATATGCCCCTATAAAAATAAAGTTTTAAAATGGAAATGTTGCTCGGCCATTAACCTTTTCATTGCGAGCTGGTATAACAATTACAAAAAGTTTTCACTAGCATTTCCCCTTATTATCACATCCCTTTTACACCACCACTCCAGAAATACGTCTCGAGTAATTTTTAGCCACTTCTGTCATCCTTTTAAAATGACCCAATAATACTGCATAGATAGTGTCACATTTTCCAATCTGCTGGCAGACCGTGTCATTTGCCGACAAGAGAGCCCAGATCATATTCTACCTTGTTACCGTCCAATGCATTATAAACTCTTGGACAATCCACACAAATGATCTAGTTGGACTGCAGACTAGCAAACTTAATGTTGCCTTTATTTTATTTATTCTTTTATTTAGCTTCCAACTCTCAATGGTCCCTAAGTGAAACAGTAAAAGCAATCTAAAAGTATATACTAAAATCATCGTATATAGAACTCTCCCCCACTACAACACCATCCACTTAATCTCATATCCTGCAGAACAGACAGATCTCTAGACCCTTTGGAAAAGCTTAAAAGATGTAATTGTCCTTTAATCAACTGACAAGGCACCATTTTATCCTAGAAAGTACGTATTACTAACAAATTATAACAAACAGGTGACTACGGAGCAGAATTTATTAAACGGTACATTCCAAATAAAGTTGGAGAACACGGACAGAAGGCTTTCAGTTTCACAGGGATTCTCCTCCTATTCCATGGCCATTTAGAGGGGAAAGAGTTTATGACATCACACGCTCCCACTACTGTCCTTAGCAGGAGAATCTTGCTATACAATGCTCCAGTTGCACAGGCTGCATAATTACTAGCCACAACTTCATAAATCAGAAAACCACTCTAGAGTGTGGGAGATGCTTTTCAAGTGGTAACCTTTTATAAAACTGTGTTTATCTTCATTGCTTATTTCTTTTCATCACAACCCATTTAACCCTATTATGAGGAAGGGGTAATTTCAGAAATCTCATTTACAGTCAACCTTTAACTTTGTGTTTACCCCCAACCTTTTATAAATAGTATTTACTCTCTGGTCTCTGTCCAAGGGAACTTTACTTGCACATCTGTGATTGATGAGGTCAAAGGGCCAGTTCTATCATAACTTTTGGCAGACATGGAATGACTCCAGGGACGATCTGCTGTTGTGTATATAACTGAAACATGCAATGCAAGTGATCTCTCTACTCTGCTCACTAATGATTTCATAAGCCTAGCTAGCCAGAGCTCAGAAGTTATTCATGGGACCTTCTACTGGCAAATTCCATCGATGACCCACCTGCATACATTTTTCCCATGGCTGCAAAACTGGTGATCAGCCTTTTCTATGACTGACTGCAATCAAAAATACATACAAAGAATTTTTAATAATGTTCCACAATTTAAAGGCATAATTTCCCCCCAAACTATAATTAAAAAAAAAACAGCTGAACACAACACATGGTGTGTGATACTACTTAACTAAGCGGGTGGGCAGTGAAGTAAACCAAGTTCTAGAGCAATAAAAAGTAACATTTGAAAATAAATTTTGATATTTGGCAAGCAACTGTAAAAATTCTGACATATGAAAGACTGAACCCTATGCTGCACACGCAACTTAGATGCACTGGCAGGTGGTAAGATAGCATTCTAATTCTATTCTATTTCAGACAAAGCAGTGTCAAATAAGAGCAATATATTCAAGTAGATATAAATATATAACTGCTGAAAAGTCCAGGAAAGCTAAACAACAAAAAATCAGCAGACAGTAGAAAGAGGCATGTCCGAGAGACACAAAGAAAAGCAGAAATATTATTTCCTCTACTACCTTCCCTGAATATTTAAGGTTCCCATGCTGTGAACTATTTTAGCCAACTGACTGTGCAATTTTAATAATGTCATTAAGCTGACCAAAACTATACTATATACATAAACACTGGATTCCTCATTTCTATTCTAAGTTTCCTCCTCTGATTGTAGAAAGTTGTAAAAAGAATGAGTGTAAACTAACTTTGAAACTTACTAAAAAAAAAACTACCCTGGAAAAAGATTCATCCTAACAACATTAACTCGCTTAATCTATTCAATCCAAATGTAAACCCCTACATCGCCAAGACTGTACATCCAATTTCTTCCCCATCTTCTTTCTATCATATTAACAATGGTTACAATAGTTACCAATAGCACAAGTGAGTTTCCTGTTAGAGGACAATTCCAAAACCCTCTCAAGTTCATGGCTTTTTTCATAATTATTTGCTGGATGTGGACTGAGCCCAAACATCTTGTAGAACCTTACATGAATGTGCAGATACAGTTAATCAGACCCCTCAAATTCAAATATGACTGATGTCTGCGTGCTAAGTGAAAACTTTAAAATATTTTAAGCCAAATAGTTCTGCAGCATTTATAATGGGTTCCACAAACTATACTGAACATGTTTACTTCAAATCCTCCTTGAATACGGCTTTTACATCTGTTGCTAATGATATCAAATTATTGATTGTTCGGTTTCTTATATTTGTTTAAATGTTAAGTATATGCTCTGCAACTTAATGCTTTTCTTCTTCCAGAGGGTTTTAAAATTTTTGCTGTGCATTAGTCATATTTACTTTGATCTTCTAGTACATATAATTACTTTACTGTTTGTTTATTCCGATAGGGTGGGAGGGGAAAAGGTTGACCAAAGAGATCTATATGTGGCAACTTGTAACAGAATCACATAGCTTACATTTAGCAAATCATGGTTTTGATTAAGAAGGAACCAGTTAGTTCCCACTGCTTTATTAAAAGAGACATTAGTGGATAAATAAGAAACACATTTCACAGTGCAGATTATGTTCAACTGCAATGCCCATAAAATAATTTTTGTTCTTCTTTGACTTCCCATTTGCAATACTACGTTTTCATTGCTATTTTTGTTTTTATGACCAAATAGCCAAAGCTTTAAATATACTTGTCAGTCCTTATGACTGTCATGGCTGCCTGAACCAGATCAACCCTAAATGCTTACTTCTCTTGCTGACCAGATTAACACACAGCCCTCATCAAAGGTTAAAATCAATCACTGATCTCATATATGAAAGAAAATTTCATTTACATTAGGTTATAACATGGAGAAAAAAATAATAAGAAACTGAGATTATATTAAACGAGAAGTACCAAAACCGCCCCTATTAGGTAACTGCAACAAAGTTGTCTGTTTATTCTTCATGTATGACTATACCTGTTGTGGATTTTTTTAATGTTGTTTTCCCTCCCACTTCTGTAGCTGATGAATCGACACCACTTGAACCATTTTAGAGCAGCTTGTGTTTATTTCTCACACACTTTAACCTTCCCTTTCCTTCTCAAGCACACACCCGCACACACACAGTTTGCCAAGCAGCTATAACAGGCTAAATCTCTTGAACAGAAAATATAGTTATCCAGAAAATTCTTCTGGCTTAGATTCTTGACCTCTTTGTTGAAATCAAGGTCTCATGCTGCTTTTACGGCACTTAAAAATTAACTGAATACTTACTAACTAAAAAGAGAGAGAAAAGGTAAAGGAGCTTGAAAGGAATTTGCCAACAGCAGCTAACATTTGGGTGGCACAAGCAGGAGAAGCTACCAAGTATGGAGGATTGCTTTTAAAATATGGCATATTGTGTACGTGGAGAATATAATAGCTTATCGACAAACCTGGAGCGGTAAACAAATGTACACAAGATAATTCTTTTACCAAAGTTTTGTTAAGAAATAAGTGTATTTTTATAGTAATGGAGTAAAACCAAATCTATTGAATGTGTAAGGAAGAAGTATTGTATTATATTTAGATATAATTGTATATGCTGTGTACTGTATGATGATTAACTCCCCTTATAACAATGTCTGTATGGTATTATGATTTTTTAGAGAGAGAAATAAGAAACAGAGTAATGAAAGCTTAAAGCTGATGGCTAATAAAAGGTAAAAAGTGCAAGGCTGTAATATGCAAGCCACACGTGAGATGAAGAAGCAAGAGAACACTGTAAAGAAGATTTTTTCAATGTGTTTGCCATTCCATCCCATCCCCAATGGAAGAGGAAACCCATTCCTTTCTCCTCTTGCAACAGGAAGCAACAGCAAACCCTGAACGCCCCATGGATCTGTGCCATTCTTTTTATTCTTTTTAAGTTAGGTAGTAGACACAAATGGCATCTTCAATTTTTCTCCACTTTGAGTCACGTTTATAGGTATTCTTCAAGTTTGCACCAAAAGTGAAGTATTTGTACTTGGGAAAATGTTGAGGATTTAGTGTATAAACTACCAGTAGTAAAAACATCACTTGGTTTTTTTAAAATACTGAATTGCGATGCCTTAGAAGCTATTCACTTGCTTGGGAATAAATGATAACTAAAAACCATTTACCTTTAATCTTCTTGTACTTTTTATACCATCTCCCAAACTCCTGGCACTTGGTTGCTGACACATTGGCATAGTAGGTGCTGTTTACAATGGAGGATATCATACTCTGGAAAAGAGAGGGAGAAAGTTTCTAAACAGAACACAATAAAAAATCCTTCCAGAAAAATTGATACACAAGCTCAGATTCATCCGCTTAATCGTTAAAGTGTTTAAAAATACACTTTCTGGATAGTTCTCAAAAGCGATTGTATTACCCATTTTGTATCATCAGATATGATAACTTTTATTATTAATTATGTAAGAAAGGTTTTGTATGACTTAGACTTATGTCTCCAGTTTATACCCACTTGTCACTTTAATTTATACTAGGTATTATCAAAAGAATCCTTTTACTAAAAGCATAACTAGAAGCACTGTCACGTTGGGGAACACAATGAGTGAGAAGAATTGTGATTTAGGAACCGGATCCTAAAGGTAAGATTAGATGCTCCAGCATGCATAATCCAAATAATGCTTTTCAGATGTTTCTGTTCTGCTTCCAACTGCAGTAAGGACCACACAGCCAAGAATCTGGGAACATTCGTGCTACTTGCTGCAGAACAATAGTTAGGCAAATAAGTTAAATTAATATAATTTATAGAAACGTGCCATTAATCCTTGTGTGAAAATCCACATGGAAGAGAAATTACAATGCTACTCTGAGCAGATGAAACTAAAAATAGAACAGTATCAAACTATCGAGGGTGATATGAAAACTATGAGTACTTTAAAAATATTTTGGACATCTGGAAACAGACATGAGATGCCAAATCACCCTGCACAGGCAAGCATGAATTTATGTTGCTACTCTGATTTAATTCAGATTCTCTCCCCCTTTAAATTATTCCAGAGTTTAGGATTTACTTCAATCATCAAAAATCTCTCTAGCTGACATCCTTATGCAATTATATTGAATCATAAATAAAATGTACTCAAATGCTACGAGCTCAGAGTACATTCTCTAAAAGAACAGTGCAGTAGCTGTCTGAAGAGTGAGAGCTGGAGGGGAGTGGAAATTACGTTTACAAATTCATCTACTGATGTGCTTCTGTGAAAACTGTATCATTTCTATAATGTAACACTGTAGAATCTGAAAACAGCTATCAAGGCTGGATTGGAAAATTTTGAATTACAGCCTCAATCTTTGACACAGCTTTCTAAATATATCTACTGTTTTAAGACCCAAATGTTCAGCAAAATAGTCTAAAGCAGTTCACTCCGAGTGGAACCTCCACACTTTCAGAAGCTAAGATTATAGCGCAGATTGTTATTTAAAGTTGACAAGCAAGAGCCATATTCAAAACACTTGTTAAAGCAAGCTGTTCATTTAGGAGATTTAGGATGAGCAGATTTAGGATCAGTTGCAACAGTAGCCTCTGTTTGGCTTGCTATGAAAATTATTTGTCTGAGCAGCGCAAACGGTGGAGGCGCTATTTCTTATCTTTGGGGCTGTGCTTGCAGATTTTGATTCTGTTACCATCACTTTCACTTTTATCTTCAAGAGGGCATCTTTAACCTTAGTGCCACCCTTCTGACGAAGAGAACTGTGATTCAAGAAAGCTTATGCTACAATAAAGTTGGTTAGTCTTAAAGGTGCTACTGGACTCTTTTTGATTTTCCTTCCCTCCCAGACAGCAGTTCCGTAGGACCTTCTCTAGCTCCAAGCTGATATCTCCCTTAACGTGGACAACGAAACTGTATGATTATTCACAGATGCACCTCGGATTTATCTAGCAAGACTTCAGTAGCAAGGTGAAAGAGGAGATGGAGCTTCTACAGATGATGAAAAAATGGGAAACATTATACTGGTTGGTCCATGGCTAATACTTTTAAGTAATGCTCCTTTCTCAAAATAAACAGATTTACTGTTTAGGCAATAACTTTACGATAAGCTTTGCCACTTAGAAGTAAAGCGTACTTCTCCCTCAACAAGTTGTGAAATTACTCCTTTTCTACGAAAGACGGAGCAACAATAGCCAGGGTCGTCTCAATTCATGACCTGATCAGGGAAACACAGGCTGCTAGCCATGTATGGCAGAGCAAGATAAATCCATTTTTCAGAACAGGCTATCGGTGAGCATGTCACAGGACTGGTCACAAATTGTGCAGGCTTGCAGGGGTTGTCGCCAAAACTGCAAGCATTGCATTAAGTACAGTGGGATAATACTTTATGGCCAATAAAGGCTAACTATTTTGTTCATTAATCATTATTCTTACTAAAGAGAGTGAAAGGATGATCTGTAAGTGTTTGTAGGGAACTTCTCAGAAGAGAACTGATGCATCAGCCAAATGCCTAAGAGCAGGACAGATAACCATAGCTCTTCCCCCCACCCCCCAAAAAACTTCCCACAATATTTAGGAGACAAAAACTCTTCTTATACCTTGGAGACATCTTAGTACATCTCAAAGAAATTAGATGCAAGAGACACCTGACGCGTATAGTTTCTACTAAAGTGGATTTTTTTTTACACCACTATATTACACTAAGTAAAAACTTCCCCAAATTTATAATATTTTAAAATAGGGAGAAAAGGGGAACCTCCCTCAGTGGCTGACGCTTATGGCTGACTCAGTGGCTGACACCTATGTGGACACAAAGCTGGCAACAGGTTGCTACTCATTGGAAGCCACTCTGGTGTAGCAGTTCAAATGTCAGACTAGGATCGGGGAGACCCAGGTTCACATCCCCAGCCTACCATGGTGCTTGCTGGGTGGCTTTTGGCCAGTCACATTCCCTTGGCCCAACCTCTAATCTCTGAATAAGACTAAAAAGTCTCCATATCGTTACAGAGAATTTTTAAAATTTCCTCCTCTAGATTAGTAATAATCACCCTGCCGCTCACAGAGAGCCATATTCACAATTAATATCAACCCAAAGAGTTACATTTACTTCCATCCCAGACATGGAGCCTGCACCCCAGAGAAGCACACAGCTTGTCAGTCCATCGGGCAACTGTTTCAAGGTGGGAACAACCTGCCAGACACAAGCCCCACTGGTCAGTGGCCTTGCCTACTCTTCTGAAGTGCACAACAGTGGCATTCCCTAATGTGCAAAAGAGCAATAGGCAGCACATCAAAGAGCCACATATAGCTTCCAAGATTCTGAGTGTCACTGCTCTAGACCATAAAGCCAATATTGCCCTAAGAAAACTTCTGAACACCTCTCCTCCTTGGACTAGAAAGAGTTTTTAATGACATATCAAACTGGAGATCAGAAGCAGAAAGGGAGAGCCTCCCCCGAGATATATTACCTAAAGCAAACCGTTCATGTTTCTTACAAAAGCCTACCCTGGGTTCTGGAGATCACAGGCAGCAGGTAGGCAGAGTTAACAGTCACTGCAAGTTCTTGTCTTAAACCCGTTTCCTCTCTCAGTTATCCCTCAACAGTCAGGCTGAGGTGTTTGTTGTAAGCAGCCAGGCTGTCGACGCTGTCTGTCATTGCCCTCCCAGCGTCGCACATGGACTATTTAACTATCCGTTGTCATTTTCTCCTTCCCTCTAGTTGTTTTCTCCTTCCCTGGTCACTGTTCTAAATGTTAATGAAAAAGTAGAGCCCTCCCTCCCCTAGATATTTCATGGGATCCTTAAGGAAAGCAAGTCCTGCCTTATGGCCAGAGAACACAAACCTCACTGAATCACATCATTCATTCAGAGAGCTGCCCCACAGCTCTGCACATTGAGTGCTCTCCAAGCCACACAGTCCAGTATAACGGAGATGTGAAACTGGTTACTCAAAGGTTGGCCTTATGGCCAAGCTACACAAGGTGGTGGCAATCCTGTGTATTTGCGTGTCTACCTTATTCAGTGGCTGAGGATGTCTAATTTGGACAAAAGACAGTTGAATTCTGCTCCTCCTTAACTCCAGATGGTCCACTGACCTACGTGCCTGACTACCAACCCAGACAGGAGGAGAGGGGAGTTCACGCAGTGGAACATAGGGGTAGGGGATTAAGGATTCAACTATCCTCACTGAGCACACCCTTTTTAATGGTTACCTTCCCAAATAAATCCATCTATCACCTCCCCACCCCCCACTTTATATATGAACAGAGAAAACTTAAGATATGTATTTGTGGGAACAGGACAAAGAAAAGACCTCTGCAGGTTTCCAACTCGTGCAAGTAACACATAACATGCCATGTTAAATGTAAGAAAATTCCATAATGCAGAAAAGCACATCAGAAGATTGTGCTTAATTCAAAGCGAGCCACCATGTTTCCTTTTTAGGGGCCATCTGAATCCCTACTTGAACTGGAAGGAAAGCTCCTGCAGGAGACTAAGAGCTGGGAAACTGTTGCTTGTGGGAAGGAGACTCCCTGCACCATGCCCTTTCACCTCTCGCCAGGAAAAGTACTTGATGCATCACAAGCACATTAATATACAGCAGCATTTACTCCGCAGTCTTACTCCGAAGAGACACCACTATAATTTGCTGCCGTCAATAATATATTAATCACTAGAGGACTGTAATGACATTTCACATTTGGCACAATATTTTCTTAAAGTTGATTTGGGAGAAGGGACCGTATTAGAACCAAAGTCAGATGATGGCAACAGACGGCTTATCTACAACATTCTCGTTTTTCCCACTACAAGAGCCACGACAATGGGGAGGAGAGCTACAGTAAAAAATGTCGTAATTTCAAAGGTGTTCACATAAGCTCTATGAGACATATCTATACAGCATCCTGCTCCTTTGTTTGTGCTATTTAATATGCAGCTGACCTATAAGGTCTACATTCTGTATCCAGGTTCCCATGCTAGGGCCTGTAATACCTGGGATCACCATCCAAGAGGGGCAAAATTCCCTGCTGAGTTTACAGCAGTACAGAACAATGCAAAAATATGACTGCACAGAAACACAACAAAGAATCGAAATCTGGCCATTGTAACAGTGTCATGTGATCTGACCTAAGTGATTCAATAAACAGCTATACATTGCTCTGATGGATTTTTTAGAGAGCACAATAAAAGGACAACGTAGGAGGATGTAATACAAGCACACCTACTCGTTCATCTTTGGAGGGTGGGGGTACAGGTCCCTCAGTTCAACTTTAAACCATGTAGGGAAATATTTGGAAGGTAAACGTGCCTGTAAGCAGTAAGCCTGGCCTCCGCCATGTTTAATAGCTATTTAATATAGCTACCTGTGATATAAAATCACAAGGCCCCTGGATTAAATGCAGTTTGGTTTGCAAACAGGGGAATTCCAGCTAGCAGTTGCTGAGTCCCGCCTGGGGGATCCAGACATGAATGGAATGTCGCATGTAAATGCAGAGTGACAAGTCGTGATTAGTTTACAGTCCTCTCAGCTCCAAATAGAATCCACAGCAAGAAAGGTCTTGCAGTGTCTTTTCACTTAGCACATTCTTCCCAACTTCTGTGATGAGATTCCCAGCCCATGATTGAGGAAAAGTCAATTAGCACTCATAAGTTCTTATAATTCATTCCTGGGAAAGGTACATTCCCCAACTAAATTCATCAACTCAGCCCCAGTGGAATCCATTAACAAACTGCCCCTTTTGTGCAGGTCCAGGAGAGACTTTGCATTCTATTTTACACACCCCAGCAGCAAGTAATCAAGGTAATCAAACCTTTGTTATTCCCAGGAACTGACCGTTGGGAGTCTTTGTTCCAATGGTTGGGAGGGCTCTCCCGCCTCAAGGCGAGCTTTGCCCAGTAAGAACAGGACACTTGCTCCATTCAAATTGTGCACATTTATTGGATCTGAAGTGCTGCTCCCTTGAGGTTACCCTAAGCCTCTTGTTCTCCTGGCTGAGAATGCTGGTTTTTGAAGCTCTCCGTACACAGACTTCCCTGCTCTCTGGATAGGGAAGCCTTCAAATCTATTCCACCTTCACCACTGCTTTTCGTAGGCCTCTTGTGTGCTTGTATGCAATCTTGTATGTGTGTGTATGAATTTTGCCCCTTGAATAAAACCACCCTCTGATTAAGAACACCGGCTTCGTGTGCCTCCTTGGGAAAGGACTCCATAAATTACTGGTGGAGATCTCATGGTAACCCCTCTCATATAGCCATCTTCATTGCCACTAATTCCCGCACTTAATCACAAGGAGACCCAATCAGGTAACATGCCTACATATAACACATTATATCAAAACTGTACCAGAATTAGGCGGGGCTTACTGGATTGTAAATGTGGCCTAAATTTTAAACTGTTTAAATGCAGACATCTGGGGAACAAAAAGTGTCTTTTCTATACTACTCTTATTCTTTGACTAAACACCAGAGTAAAAGTCATATACTATGAATCTGCCACTAATTTTTAGGCTTAACACATTGAAGGCTGTTATCATTTGCACAATGAATTCTATGACAAATGAAATAAGCACAGCGTCATCACAAGTTGCACGTCTGTTTCCACATTACAAGTGGACTTTAATAGGAAAAACTACGAAGGAACAAACTTTTGAGTAAGCCACTCAACTGCTTTTAACATAGCCCAACAAAGTTAAGCTCATTAAAAACAAAACACTGCAGTTTTCTTTGGCAAGAAGCACTGAAGGAAGAATTTACACCATGGTAGATAAAATTATTGGTCATTACAGATATGGCCAGGGTAAGGCCAGAAACCGTACAGCCCTACTTGCAGTGCTGATCTATTCTACCAGGATTTTTTAAAAAATCGTCTGAAAAGAAGCAGTTATTTTTTACATGGAAATGCCATAAATTAAGAAGTAAATTATTTTAAAGTAATAGCTGGTACTTTTTTTACCAATCCTAGCATAAGTCTACTGTCACTTTTCAGTAGGAAAAGTCTGTAGGAAGTCCTGAATTGGAGAGACACCATTCTGTATATAATGTTAAATTAAGAGACAAGCACAGACTAGACATGTGATTAGGGGGCTATATCTGCTCTCTCTTAAACTGCATTTATCACCAAACCATCAGGAACAAGTAAGAGTATGTGGGCGGAATGTATGCACATGCACTTTTTAGTATGCATATATAACACACTCTAACAAAAAGCAAACTAATGAAGTACAAGCATCCATTCAGACAATGCAGAATGGGTTCCAGAAGCAATTACACAACTTATGTGCAATATCATTTCTGCAGATATACCAAAGATGCACATATCACTGTATACATTACAGTAGGAGGCCAGTATTTCAAAAATTATATATATGTATTAAACGCTACCATTGAACTTACGTTTGCATGCCAAAATCGTTCCAAACATTATTGAGATTAAATTCAGAGAATCTAAAACAAAGTCGCTTTTCCATGTAACATGCTACATTGTGCCATTTCCATCTACACTACTTCTATTCATATACTATCTCAAGATCTACAAGACAACTTTTCACTTATGAAATTATTTCAAGAATGCTCAAAACATATATAAATAAAATTAGAAACTTCTTATTATAATGTTAACGGAAGAGATAAAGATGGAGAACTCCTTGGGGTTCCATGTAATCCTAAACAGAGTTACTCTAGTCTAAGCCCACTGATTGAAGTGGGCTTACAGTGGAGTAACTCTGCTTAAGATTGCACAGTTTGTCTGCTTTATGCACAGTGACACACTTGTACATATACATAAGGTCCCTGAGAATACAAGAAGCAACACTCAGTGTCCAAAGTGCTGGGGGGATGTTTTGCCCTCTCCACAAGAGTATTCCCACATACAGAACTCTATTTTCCCTACAGCAATTAACAGTTGGTTCAGGTTTCCAGCGGAGAATTAACTGCAGAATTTCCAGAAGGAGACCTCGGCCCTAGATCCCTTCCAGTCTGGGTTTCGCCCAGGACACGGGGTGGAGACACTGCTGGTCGCCCTAACAGATGATCTCTGCAGACACCTGGATCGAGGTGGATCAGCGCTGCTGATTTTACTAGATCTTTCAGCGGCATTTGATACAGTCGATTATGATCTTTTGACCCACCACCTCGCCGACGTGGGAATTCAGGGGACAGCACTACAGTGGCTTGTCTCCTTTCTTCACGGTCGGGAACAGAGGGTGGTCCTAGGAGATAAGTTATTGTCCTGTCGGCCACTAGTATGTGGTGTGCCGCAGGGGGCGATACTCTCCCCTCTGCTGTTTAAAATCTATATGTGCACCCTCGCCCAGTTGGTGCAGAGTTTCGGGCTTGGGTGCCACTAATATGTGGATGACACACAGCTGTATCTGCTGATGGACAGCCAGCCTGGATCTACCTCAGATGTCCTGGAGCATGCTTTTGAAGCCATGGCTGGATGGTTGAGACAAAGCTGGCTGAAGCTAAACCCTGAGAATATGGAGATCCTGTACTTGAGTCGCGGAAACGTGGATTTGGGACCCCGGCTTCCTGCAATCGATGGGGCTGTGCTTACGCCAGCCCCGAGAGTCAGGAATCTGGGGGTGATCTTGGATGCTTCGTTGACAATGGAGGCCCAGATCATGGTGGTTGCCAGGTCCTCGTTCTTCCATCTTCGACAGGCCAGGCAGCTTGCCCCCTATCTTTCATCCCGCGAGTTTACAGTGGTCCAGGCAAAGGTCACCTCTAGGGTTAGACTACTGTAACGCGCTCTATGCAGGGCTTCCCTTGAACTTGATCCGGCGGTTACAGCTGGTGCAGAATGCGGCTGCATGTGTTATCACGAGCTTGCCAACGTGTGAGCATATAACACCGTCACTGCGTCAGCTGCACTGGCTACCGGTGGAGAACCGAATCAAGTTCAAGTTTTTGGTATTAACCTATAAAGCCCTATGCGGACTGGGACCAGCGTATCTGCGGGACCACCTCTCCCCATATGAACCCCAGAGGACCTTCTGTTCTAGTGAGAAACATCTGTTAAAGGCCCCTGGCCCCAGGGAGGCCTGCCTGGCATCAACCAGGGCCAGGGCCTTTTCATTCTTGGCCCCAGCCTGGTGGAACACTCTGTCTGAAGAGACTAAGGCCCAGCAAGATTTGTTATCTTTTCGCCAGGCCTGCAAGACAGAGCTGTTCTGCCAGGCATATGAGCGGTGCTACCACCAATACCCCCGTTTTAAATACTCTTTTACTGCAGAGATGCACTGAGAAGTTGTTTTAAATCTGATCAGTGGAATTCTGTGCTGCTATGTTGATGTTTTTATTTATACTTGTATTTTAACTGTGTAAATTGGATGCTTTTAGGATTGTTAATTTATAATAACTGTTTTATATATTTTAACCTCTATGTATTTGTAATCTACCCTGAGCCTGCTGGAAATGTGGGGAGGGCAGAATAAAAGTCGAAAATAAATAAATAAATAAAAATCATTGTCATCGTCAATTATATTTAATTCTCGATGTGACCATATCTGAGGATACTTAAATCCAAAGACTGGAGCTATGAACAAACAAGATAGATCTTTCTACAAACCCGAAAAACACCCCAGGTTTGCAGAAAAATCTGAAATCTGAAAAATATGTGGTGCATATTTCTTTCTCATTTTACAATTACATATTAGAACACTGATCTCCTAGAAATCTCCTGATTTCTCTCACAAAAGAATATGCATACATCTGCAGTTTATTTTCATTGTTTGATTTTGTGCTGCTCTTTGAGACGGGGATCATTTACTAACAGGTACCACTTGCTAACTTAGTTATACCCAAAAACAAATGCCCTCAATGGCCACTGCTAGGTAACAACAAAATGTTGCCTGCTTTCAAGCCTTGGTTTCTGTCAGGGGAAGACGGTGGGCCCTTGTGGCCTCTGAGGGTGGACTCTAGGGCCAGGGCCAGCAGCAACCACTAGGCTACTTGATACCATGAGACTTGCATGACTCACTCAACAGTGGTTGCTTGGTAATGGATAGCAGCACCCACCCCGTGAAAGCCATAGTTTTCCCAGGTAGAGGCTGCCAGGGGGAAGGAAGGAGGAACAGATGAAGACAGAGGAACAGATAAAAGTAGATTGGTTGGTGGATGGGAATGACAGAAGAAAACAGGAAAAGAGAGACTATTGGAGTTTTCAGGGAAGCGAAAGAGGGGAAAGTGTGAGAAGGAAAAACGAGGTGCATCTTGCAAGTCCTTGCAGGTCCCCTGCTTGATATACGGAAATATATATAGAAATACTAACCAATTAAATAAAGTTCGACAAATGATAGAACCTAGGCCCATACCATCCTCACCACGGCCACTAACTGGTATCACATTTATTCCAGAACCAAAACTGACCTCCTCTCCACAAAATGTGAGATGAGATCCCCCTATAAATTCTGCACCACATTCAAAATCTCAAAATAATTGATTGCTACGTTGCTACAATCCCAAAAATGTTGCTGCATATGCATTTCTCAAAATGTAAGGTGAAACGTATTTGAGCTTGGGAAATCAGAATGCAGTGTATTTATTAGTGGCAATGTATTTGCAACTTGTTCGGAATCTAACACAGATAATATGTTTATTAGTTTTGAAAAATATTTTGCGTGGGCGTATACATGCACCTAGAGGGAACGAGAGAAGAAATAGGTGGATATACACATGGATATGTGTGTTTATGTATGTAGCACCACCTGGTTTGAGAGGTTTTTATAGCCCAAGCCTTTGAAAAGAGTATATTACAAACAGTTTCACCCCAAAGGTACCCTGTGGGGTAACCAAAAACACTACTAGAGGAAGAAAGGTAGAAGACAGAAGAAGCAACATTTACTTCAGAGCTAAATATGATCCGAAGAGTATCGGGGCAAGAAATAACCCTTTCAGTTTATTCTTCTACCACTCCTCCTATCTATGGGCCTTCCTTTTGGCCCTGCACCTTCAGTACATTTGTTTGTAAAGCACATGATATATTTGCCTCAAAATGCATTGCGGCACCTTCTATTTCACCCCAAAGATTTTATTGAGGCACATGCGCCTGGGCCACTAATACAAGTACCAACCTGAGAGAGGGGGCATTCTTTGGCTAGCGTGCTTTGATTCATCGCTTTGAGCAGCTCCTTTAAGGCATTACGGACTGTGGCGTGGTTCCACTGCTCTGCTGGCAAGTCTTCCAACTTTGAACAACTGTGAAAACAGGGAACAGAAGAACAAACAGGTGGAAAACTTTACCTGCAAGGATAGCTAGGAAGCTCTTCACGGGCAATAGCTATAAAGCTTTGTGACCACAAAATACAGTTTCACGCTTGAGCCTCCCAATTTTTAAACGTAAATCTTCAGTTCCGCCACAATATACACGCTGTGTATTTTTAAGCCCACTGAAACCAACAGGATTTAAGCACAGGTAACTGGGTAAAGGACCACTGTCTAAACTGAAACAATTATATTATTGGATGAAACTAGCTCTTTGCCACGGTGTCTCAGCAAGAGGTAAAATAACAACCTGACCCATCCAAGGTTTAATCCTGACTCTGAGTTTCTGGCTAAGGCCTACAAATAGCAAAAGAGTTTATTTTCCACATATAAATACACAAAGCATTTAATCGCACCTGGAAAAACTATTACATTGGGATGGTGGAAAGTTCCCTTTTAAGCATCTTGAATGACTATGCTTGTTCTCCAACATCATGTAAAGAAACAGTAGGCATGCTGATCAGGAAGAGCTGCCAGGAGATTCATTCTTGCTACATTTCACTTTCCATTTCAACAAAAGCCCAGAAATTAATGAAGACAGAATGTGCTAATCTCAGTAGTAACGCTGTGATTGACAGAGCAGCTCAGAGAATAGAGGGCAGATGTTCAGAAATACCCACCTTTGTAATTGAATTTTCAGTGTCACAACATGATAGACATCTTGTAACATGTCGGCAACTGTCGCATCAGGTGCATCTGTCACATAACTGAGAGGAAGAGGATTCCACCTCCCAAGTTTGATTATACCTGAAAAGAAAGGGCAGCATGAATAACAAACGGACACCGCATAACCTGCTGTTCACTGCAACGTCTAACTCTTTGTTCAGGAAAGATGTATTATGCAATAATCTTTAGACAATTGCTTAGAGATGTATATACCTCCTTAAGTTGATTCCTATATAGATTTAAAGCGCCGACCCCCACAATTCATGCCCTTTATCTTAAAATCTGGATATTCTATTTTTTTTTTTGAAAATTTTTTTATTGGGTTAGGATCAAATGTTTACACAATACAGTCAGTTTCCCCATTTCCTAATTTCTAACCCCCTCCCTTTCCCCCCCCTTTTGTTGACTTCCAACAGTTTTCCAACCCCCTGTCCCTTTTCCCTTACTCTTTATATATTCCTTTATCTAACAAATGTATATTCTCCCTTTATTCTAAGCAATACTTCTTTAACTATTTATAATACCCTGTACCCTAACTATAAATCCCTTTTTCGATAATGGATAAACAATTTATCCCATTTTTCATTATTCCCCTTTCAAATATTTCTATATATCATAAACTATGTAAACCATACATTCATATAAATCAACAATAAGTCAATAAAAACAAGTTTAACTTATACTCTATATGTTCTTCATTCTGTCTTCCTCTTTTGATTATATTTGTTTACATTAATATTTCTATTCCCCTTCAATCACAAGTCTATATATGATATCAATCAATTTGACTCATCTGCAGCTTCAGATAAACATATTCAGTTTGGTACATTGTACAGTATCAAAAAGAAAATATTGTTAGTTAGTCAATCCTTATAGTTAACCCTTATTATTAATTATTTTCTATCAATATTCTATTCATTATTCTATATATATCAATCTAATATCATAACTGCTTAGAAATTCTTTTTTACCTCTTTCTCCCCCCCGGTAAAGTCACCCCCCTCTACATTTTATTGAACTTCAATAGTTCTCAAACTGCCACAGTTCTCCTCCCACCTCCCATTTCTTCTCCAAATATTGTTTCAGCTTCTCCCAGTCTGTGTTAAACTGTCCTGAGTCCAGGTTTCTCAATTTTCTTGTCATTTTGTCCATTTCTGCCATATACAGCAATTTGTGGATCCAATCTTCAACAGTTGGCACTTCTTGTACTTTCCATTTTTGCGCATACAAAAGTCTAGCTGCTGCTGTCATATAAAATATCAAAGTCCTATGATGAGCTGGAATTCCCTCCATTCCCAAGTTTAGTAGCAGGAGTTCTGGGTTCTTATTGATTTGAAATTGTAAAATCTCACTCATTTCTCTTATTATTTCCCCCCAGTACTGCCTAGCTACCTCACACGTCCACCACATGTGGTAGAGGGAGCCCTCATGCTTCCTACATTTCCAGCATTTATTAGAAGTGTTCAAATTCCCTAGCGCAATCTTCTTTGGTGTCATGTACCAACGGTAAATCATTTTGTAAATGTTCTATTTAATATTAGCGCATGTCGTTATCTTCACTGTAGTCTTCCACAAGTATTCCCATGCCTCCATTGTTATCTCTTTGTTGAAATTTATGGCCCATTTCACCATTTGTACTTTGACTATTTCATCCTCAGTATACCATTTCAGCAGTGCTTGGTATACCTTAGATATTCTTTTCTTGTCCTCTTTAAGAAGGGTCTGCTCTAGTTCCGAATTTTCTGTTCGTATACCTCCCTTTACAGAGTCCGAGTTATATAAATCTCTTATCTGTCTATACTGGAACCAGTCATAATAAGGTGATAGTTCCTCCTGAGTCTTTATTCTGAGTTTAGATTCTTCAGTTCTAGTTATTTCTTTATAAGTTAAACATTGTTGCTCATTATCAACAGCTCTCGGATCTATCACCTCATATGGAACTACCCACAAAGGGGTTCCTTCTTGCAAATAAATTCTGTACTTCTTCCAGATTATATATAAACTTCTCCGTATATAGTGATGTAGGAACATCGAGTTCGCCTTTACTTTGTCATGCCATAAGTATGCGTGCCATCCAAATATTTTTTTATATCCCTCTAGGGCTAATAATTTCTTATTCTTTAACGTCATCCACTCCTTCAACCACACCAAGCAGATTGCGTCATGGTAAAGTCTTAGATTGGGCAGTTGCATTCCGCCTCTTTCCTTTGCATCTTGTAAAACTTTCATTTTCACTCGAGGCTTCTTGCCTGCCCATACGAAGTCTGATATTTTCCTCTGCCATTTTTCAAAATGCTTAGAGTCACTGATGATTGGTATTGTCTGTAGCAAAAACATTACTCTTGGTAACACATTCATCTTAACTGCTGCAATCCTTCCCAACCATGACAAATTTAGTCTATTCCATTTAATCAAAATCTGGATATTCTAAAGTGCTAAAAGCATCAAACAAGAAGTGATTGCTATTTCAAGGCTTCCAGAACTTTTCAGAGAAAATACATTTTGGCTCTGAAATAAACAAGGAAACACACACACACACACACACACACACACAGTTGTATACATCACTAGCACTAGATACATGTTTTGCTCTATCAGCATAGTCAAACAAGTTGTATCCCAGTTCCTAAGTAAGCCAGTTCCAGTGTGAATATCTTGTTGTTAATTTAAAATTTATACAAAGATACAAGGTGTATAAAACAACTGGATATTTTCTTTGGCAAGAGCAGCAGTATCACACTCAACAACTGACTCTAAACAGGTACTTGCCTGTGAGTTCCTTTGTATGTTACTTCTTATTTGTAAACAGCAGCAAGATCTTCTATAGGAAATAGAATATATGGCATATGGAACTCTTAGCTAAATAAGTTCTGCTTCACCATGGATGAGACCTTTGATAAATATGCTTTCATTATTCGATTGTGTCTTGCTTTTCATAGGGATTACGGAAAACAACAACTGATGCCCTAATCCAAGTTCTTTGAAAACATTTTAGGGATGGACAGTAGCCCGCTTCACCACAGCTATAATCACTGAACTTCCACTACTCATAAAACAGAGTCCAGAATAGGAGCTGACATTGTAGAGGAGAAAGAAAAAATAGGCCGCTGCCATCCATGCCTCTCCAAGGGCCAATTCATACATTACAGAGTCCCTGTATCTGCCACAAGGAAGCGGCATCAGAAGTGTTTTGTACCTCTCAGATCCATGTGGGCCAAGTTTTGATTGCAACTGCACATGGAAAGGTGGCTTTGCCCTCGCCCTACCCGTAATGCTATTTTCGTGTCCCGCCATTTCCTTTCTTACAAAAATTACACAGAGCCACATGAGTTGCCTAATTTTCACAACAGAGCAAGGAGGAGCATCATGAGAGGTTTCAGGGCACAAAAAAGCACAGGGATGGCCAAGGCCCTTCTCCATCTGTTCCCCTGTCTCTAGAAGAAACAGGCCTGCTTGTGGGCCAAGCTAGAAGTGCCAAATTACACTTGAATGGCAAGTGAACAGACTCACATGTATTCCTCCCTGTTCACTTGCACTCCACTTGCACTCCACTCGATCACGTAATGCAAGTGGAGCACAAGTGAACAGGGAGGAACACACGTGAATCTGTTCACTTGCCATTCAAGTGTAATTTGTCACTTCATGCTTGGCCCTCTGCCAGGGAAACTCTCAGCGCATGTCTCATACAAAGTCCTTCTGGTGGCCACAAGGACCTTGTAATGTGTGGATTGACCCTTGATGATATCAAGGTCACAGGATAAAATGAAGAGAGCCTCTAAACAAGCCCTTTCAACTGGTGCTCACTGCTACAGCCCTAAATCAAGAAGAAATATTTTCCTACTTGGAAAGGAATGGAAAATCCAGTATGACGGAGACCACCTAGTTGACAGGAAAGCTGTCTCTGGTGATCCCAAGCCCTTTTTCAGAGCATTCCGGGGGGGGGGGGTGAAAGTGCCCAGGGAGCCGACTAGCCCTTACATTAACATATGTTGGACCTATGTTGATGTAAGCCAAAGTTATTCCAGCCCAGCCCCCTGGTGCCACTCTGCCGAACTGGAATGCCAACACATCCCCACAGCGACCAGTCACCAGCAGGACTCAGGCACAAAACCCTGTGCTGGCATGGGGCTAGGAGGCAGTCATCTTCCTAAGCCACTTCAGGCTGAGTAACACCACCAAACAGCAGCAGTTACACCATGAAAAAAGACAATGTAGTCCATAGACACCCTTGCAAAGGGGAAAGTCAATTGCCCCCGACATGCACAGCGCATGTCATACAGGGCACATATCACTCCCATCTTGCAGCAGCTACACAGGCTCCCCATGGAATTCCAGATCAGATTCAAGGTTTTAGCCTTGACCTATAAAGCCCTGAGCAGACTGGGACCAACATACATATGGGACCACCTCTCACCGTATGTACCCCAGAGAGCACTTAGATCTGTAAAGAAATACTTGCTGGTGGTCCCTGGCCCTAGGGAGGCTCGATTCACCTCAACCAGAGGCAGGGCCTTTTCGGTCCTGGCTCCCACCTGGTGGAACTCTCTGTCTGTTGATACGTGGGCCTGCCACGACCTTCTGTCTTTTCAGCGGTCCTCCAAGAGGGAGAAGTTCTGCCAGGCATATGGTTGAGGCCACTCCTATGTTATCTGGTGAGCCTCCCTTCCAGTCTCCCGTCGAGAAGGGGCCATAATGTCATCTTGGCCTCTATATGAACAAACTTGAACCTGCCCCCCATCCCCCTTCCCTCCCTCCCCCATACAGCCTTAGAGCATGAGACACCTTGGTGGCAAGAAAAGTACAGAGTGGGTCCTTTGCAAAATTGAGTGAGCACTTTGCACTTACACTCCAGGGGGGCAGCAAAGTCCAGAATGTCTGACTAGCATATTTCATTGCAGACCCTGAACAGGTACCCTGTCTCAAGACATTTGGCTCAAAGGGACAAGGACACACTGACTGGTGAGCAGGGGATCCACCCGTCTCAACTTGCTCATCCACATCCCGTTCCCCTCAAAGGATGCTGTGTGATGCCCTCACAATGATGGCCTCCACAGCCAAGGCCAAAGGCATGTTGGGAGGGGAGACAGCCTGAGCCTGGCCCTCTAAGAACCATGGCCCATGTCTAACAATTGGACAGGCTCTTAGGGAAGCATACCTGACACAGCTGCCTCAGACGGTGGGGGGACAGAGGATGCCTGCAGCCCATAACAGGGCTGTCCGTAGACTTCCTAGACTGGACTCCCTCTGCTTTGGATAGAGGGCACAACTGTGGGTCAGACTGGCTGGGAGCTGCTCCTCTGTGCCCCCTCAATAAGGTAGCCAAGCAACCCTGAGACTCATTCCCATGCAGGATCAGAGCAGCAATTTCATTTCAGGCAACCACAGAACATTCCTGTGATGGATAGGTGACAGTCATTGAGATAGTAGCAGCGTCTGCCTCAGTGAGGTCTCTTGCCCCCCACCCTGTATGGGGCTATGGTTCCTCCCGGGGCACTGCAGACCTTGCTGTGGCTGATGCTGCGGCTGTGCTCTTTGCTGACACAACACACGTGGCATTAGTCTGCTCCCTAAGGACTTCTGGGGGGGGGGGGGTGAGGGGATGTCAGTGTATGAACTTGGCCAGGGCAAGTTCTCCAGTCTTCATAGAAACACCAGGAGAATCCACCAATCATACACCAGCTGCCCTTGATGAGTGCCAGCTGCAGGTCGAGTTACTCTCCAGTGGCGAACGTGACTACGGACTTCAGTGCCGTCTCCCCCCCCCCCCCCATGTGCCTCCACAACAACCTATTGCACTATTGGAGTACAATGTCAACCCCATTTGATGGATATATCGACATTCTCAGTGTAGGCTTGAGAGAACAGTACAGAGAAAAGGAAATTCTCTGCAAATTCTCATGGAAAAAAATAGGTTCCTTACTTTTCCCTTAGATATCCTGATTCCCGGAAAGTTGCAAAAAAGCAAACAAAAAAAAAAATCCTTGACTGGAAGCCTACTGATAGAAACAGCCAGAGACTCAAGTAAAGGCCCCTGGTGCCTGGTTCCACCTCTTGCCTTAGCTATCAAGAGACAGACTGGAGCAAAGAGAAAGTAACGATCTTCCTTAGCTCATCCAGCAAGAGTCAGTCAACTGCTCCTCCTCCGCCAGGTAAGACTGGAAGCATCCCAGCTATTATGGCCAAGAGTAAGTTTCTGAGGACAGATTGATAAAATGATAACAGCCCACTAACGCTATTACCAGCTTGTGCATAACTCTGGAATTTTATATTTCAATACCAAATCCAGTGAGAAGAATAAAACGGGATTTAGTCCCAGACTTTCCCAGCTAACATTCCAAGATCAAGCTCCTTCATAGTATAATGTTTTGGAATACACTGCCTGCCATTAAATGCCTAAAAACAGGGCATGAAGAGAACAAAACACTAACATCGTGCCACTGTTTCAAGGTTTCACAATCTGGCGCTGAATATGCTACAGTATAAATAGTGCCTAGACTCTGATCCTGCACAGTCGCACACAAAGCTCATTCACAGTACTGTATGTTTTCAGAGCTTGTTCTTCATACCACATTCTCCTTGCCAACATAAAGGTTGCTTTTCTTAAAGGGGACAGTTTCCTAGAGCTCAGTCACAGGCAGGTGAAAGAGCCCTCCAATTGGCTCTTAGGTGTGTTATTTTTCCCCACTGTACAGTGCCACCATTAAGTTTTCCGTATTTTCTTTGTTATACTGGAATAACAGAAAGTGATGCAAGACCTTTCTCAAATGGTGGCCACTATTTTTATGAACTCTGGTCAGCGAGAGAACTCCTTCAGGGCTTTCTAAAGATCGTTTTTTAGCACTACAAAGTGAAGACAGACCTGCCAGGCTAAGACCACCATGGGAAGGAAAATATATGTCTGGACTGCATATTATAACCAGACAACCACAGCAATATCTGCACTGGGGGAAAAAAAAGATTGTGGTAGTGAAAATAGTAATAAAAATCAGAAATATGGAGGATTTACAGACTGTATATGTAATTAGGGACCCTATGAAAAGAGTCTCCAATCACATCTATAGAATATTTGGAAGATAATGTCCTCTCCTTGAATGAATATTTACTGTTGTATTGAGCTACTGAGTAGATTAGAGGGAGCAAGATTCGAATCTAGTAGCACCTTAAAGACCAACACAATTTCCAAGGTGTAAGCTTTCAAGAGTCAAGTTCCCTTCATCAGATACAAGGAGCAATGGAGACTCCTGAGTCTTTATATCTCAATCAGAAAGTGGGAGAGAAGGGAGGCAAGGTATAAAGATACAATGCAATTTGAGTTTCATATAGGGTTGCTAATCTCCAAGTGGGGCCTGGAAATCTCCAAGGTTTACAACTGATCTCTAGACTATAGCGATCAGTTTACCTGGAGAAAATGGCTAATGGAGTACTCCTCTCCCCCAACACCCCCCCCCAAACCATGCCTAGCCTAGCAGAAAGTTCCCTCCCCTTCCCAAACACTGCCTTCTCTGGCAGCACCCCCAAACAGCCCGGAATTTCTCAACTTGGAGTTGGCAACCTAAATTCCAATCGATGTTTATTGTTTATCTTAAACAGATACAACAACCACTGCATCACTTAATAAGACTGACCAGGTTCACGTTAAATTTCCTCCCTTCTACGTCCTGTCATGGCAGACTACATCTCCCACAAAGCACTGCTTTCAATACTGTTATTTATAGTCTGTTTCTAAGAATACCACACTTACTCATACAATTTGTAAAAGTTAGAATGAATCTACATATGGAAAGGGCTGAGCCAGCAGAGATGATCTTCTGCCATCCGTACACGTATGTGAACATATACAGTCCTAGAGTATGGTTCATTAGGAACGCAGAGTGATCTTTTTTTATTCCAATAGTTGATATTTGGGTACAAACGCCATAAAGAACCAAATATCAGTATCCTTGTTAACACACCAGTTTTAACCAATCTTGGATGACGACAGTGGCAAAAACATGAGATAGAGTGTTAAAAGTATACGAATTTAATGCATCCAGTTTTGCACTGCTATACTTGTCAGGATGATTCCTTTTCAGTCAATGGTAATACTATCTGCAAAAAGTTAGTGATGATAGCACTGAAGAAATACAAGGCAGTGGAAGTTCTACATCTAGGAACTGCAACCCCGTAACACCACAAAGCAGCAGAGAAAGCACAGCACAAATTACTTTGCAGGATATTTTTTTTTTGCTACCTGTGCTCAGGCAGATTTTCTCTTAGGAAGAGGAGTTTGTCTTGGCCAACAGTACAGATGCACAGGTGTTGCCATAACGCTCGGTGCTTTTGCACATCAACACCTGCTGCAAGTCCCCTCTCTTCATTACAGCTTTGCATATGCATACTATATTTTTTTCAGCCAGCTTACCATACCATAAGAATTACGAACGTAACTTGGAGGCTGACAGGTACCCTCACTTGATGCTAGGTCTGTACTGAGAACAGCAGATATGCAGTTCAGATATTATAAGCAACGGATCAAATTTATCAAAGAATAATCTCTCTCTTAATGAGCACAAGCCATTCATTACTGCAACTGCTTTCCACAAAATACCAGAAGATCCCATAATTTCAGTCTCAGACCTCTTCTGATAGCTTTTAGATTATTTTTCCTTTTTTTAAAAAAAGTAATATATCCTGCCATTATACAAGTTTCTCTTCTGAGTTAGTTTGTTTTGAAACTGCATTAAAACCTTCAATGCAAAAAAACCGGATTGTACCCAACCAATGTTCTGCTGGTAGAAGGGGAATGGGGGAAGGAACAATCTCACCCAGTTCCCTTCCTCACTATAGCTCCACACCCCTGTGGCTTTTTATCCACATGGTCCCTTGACTACCAGCATAAGCTTTTCAGGGACTGCACACGGAGGGGACCAATCCACTTCTGCTAGCAGAAAGCTGGCGGGATTCAACCTTAAATGTTTAGAATTAAGTGTACCCACTGGTTATATGGTTATGTTTTCTAAGCACGTGCAAATATTTAGGATTAAGACAGAATTCTTGTTGGGAACTAAATGTTGAAGGGTTCTACTCTGAAGTGGGACAAAAATTCAAAAAAAATAAGAGATCTGGCACACAGCATGTTGTTTGCAATTATATATGGCTTTTACATGTCAAATGTTACAAAACAACAATTAGTTTCTCTAAGATGGAGTCCTAGAACGGATCCTCTGATGCAATGAACCATTTTATAAAAAAAGAGATACATTTCAATAAACATTCAATTAAGGCTCTTTTATGTGCAGCAACCTATGTGTGTGACTGTTCTTAACACAAGCATGGGGGTTCAATTCAAACATAACACAAAACCACTGCTTTTTAAAATTATGGTTAGCTCAGGAAACCAAGATTTGGATTGCAAATAATGGCTCAGTTGACACATTGTGTGAAAAACAATGTTGCACTTACCTGTAACTGTTGTTCATCTAGGTCTTCATGCAGGCACACATCAGGACTGCACAGGCCAGCCATGGAGATAGATTTTTCAAGCTGTCAAAGGCAGGGGGCGCTCTGTCCCCGAAACACGCATGCATGCGGACATTCCCGCCGAAATCCAGTGTAGCTAGGCAGAGCACCCAATTCCCTCAGTTCCCCTAAGCCGCTAGAGGTAAGGAAAATAGAGGTCTCTCACAGCGGGGTAGGAGGGACGGAATATGTGCCTGCACAAAGACCTAGATAAACAACAGTTTCAGTGCTACACTCTTTTCATCATCTGTCTTTCATGCAGTCCCACATTGGGATTATGGCAAGCTAGTCACCAATGAAGGATGGAAGAGGTAAGTTGAACAGAGAGTGCAAGACTGCTGCCTTCAACCTGGAGGCTTGATCTCCTCTTGTTGTGGGCGTGAAGAGCAGGCAATTCTTGCACTTCTCCACAATATGGCCCTCTCCTAGGCAAGCTAAGCAGAGTAAATGGCCATCAGTCTTTGCCATCTTTGTGCCATAATCTGCGCACTTTTTAAATAAGGATTTGCCAGCCATTTTTCGCCTTGGCCTCGGGCGTAGTCAAAGGAAAAAAAGGGGGCACTTCAACTCACGACCCGATCCGCAACAGGTCTCCAAACCCCTTTCACCTTTGCTTCCTCTTCTTTTTCTTTTTAACAAATACTAACACTATTATTAACTATTAACTACAACTACACTACAAACTTTAACTATGTACAAAAAACATCCATCAAAGCCTAATCGAAGAGAGAGTGATCCAAGAATGTCCGTTTCTCGCAGCAGCAGAAAACAAACTGGGGAAAGGAGGGGGCGACCTCCCCAATCACGTGGCCATTTAGGCAGGAAGAACCAGCTCAGACCGGCTGCAGGGGAGGATGCCCTCCTTAACAGCCTAAAAACTAGAAAGATTCTCTTCCAAGCAGCTGGCCTGCGCAAGTGCAGTCTCCAGTATGGGACTGCACTGAAGACCACAGATGAAACAACAGTTTCAGTGCAACACTGTTTTCATCGTTGGTCTTTCATGCAGCCCCACATTGGGAGTATGGCAAGATACTCGCCAATGAAGGAGGGTGGAAGAGTTACATTGAATAGAGAGTGCACGACTGCTGTCCCTACTGCTGCATCCTTCTAGCATGTGTGTCAGTAGAATAGTGCTTAATAAAGGTGTCCGCTGAAGACCATGTGGCAGCCTGGCTGATGCCCTTGAGTGGAGTTCCCCCAGAGGAAGGAGGCAGATGAAGATTGTGCTCTGGTCGAGTGGGCCTTGATCATCATTGAAAACAGCACTTTAGCATGTTTGTACGCTGCTTTGATTGCCGCTACAACACACTTGGACCATGTGGCGGCCTGGATTGCAGTGGGCAGACCCTTATGTGGGCCTGCATAGCAGATAAAGAGGGCTTTCAATCATCTGTGTAAATAATAAAGTAAGGTCCTTTTTGCATTCATGTGTGGAATGATTTCTTGGACTCTCAGGATGGGTGGGGGAAAAACACTGGTAGGGTCACCTTTTGTTGGAGGTGTAATTTGGAGACTACCTTGAGGAGGAATTTGAGGTTTGGGTGTAGGATAACCTTTTCATCAAAGAATTGTATGAAAGAAGGTCTGAGTGGAGTGATGCCAGTTCACTCACTCTTTGGAGAGATGTGATTGCCCTAAGAAAGCTACCTTCCAAGAAAGTAGGGAAGTATTACATTGGCCCCATTGGTTCAAACAGGAGAAACATCAGTTGTGTGAGGAGTAGGGAGAGACTCCACTAGGGTATGGGAGATGCTCTTGGGGGGAACATGTTGTTGGTCCCTTTATGGAATTGCTTGCAAGCAATATGGAAAGAGATCAAGACAGATCTAATAAGATGGGAGAAACTACGATTATCATTGTTGGGAAGAATATCTGTAATTAAAATGAATGTTTTGCCTAGAATGTTATTTTTGTTTCAAACGATACCAATTTTGACATTGGATACACCATTTAAACATTGGCAGAAAGATATATCTAAGTTTGTTTGGCAGAAGAAAAAAACCATGAATTAAAATTGAAGTATTACAAGATACCAAAGAAAGAGTGGATCTCGGTCTACCTAGTTTGAATATATACTTTGGCTTGTTGTTTGGTATGGCTTAAGGAATGGTTATTGTTGAGGCATTCAAGACTATTGGAGTAAGAGGATTACGATCTAAGATTTGAATGGCATGCTTATTTACGGTATGATAAAGTTAATGTGGATTTAAAAAAATATTATATTAGATGTGCCATTTGGAGAATTTGGAACAAATATAAACCTAGACTATGTTTTAAAGCACCATTATGTATATCACCTCAAGAAGTATTTTTAGAAGAGAAATGATATTTAAAAATAGGTGGTTGATGTATCAAGATATGTTAGACATTTTTCAAAGTGAATGTGAGATGAAGAAGATTTGACTATACAAGGATTTTCATGTCAGTGGTTTTGGTATGCTCAATTAAAAGATTCAAAGTAGATAAAAAGATGTTTGGATTTGATCAGAATATGTCGGACTTTGAGAATGAATTGTGTATAAATGATTATCATGTTATTGCTAAAATATATAAACTTTTGTTGAGATTGTATACAGTTAAAGTATGTATGATAAAATAGGCAATGAATTTTGGATACAGTATTCACAAGGAACAATGGGAAAATATGTGGTTGAAGGATCTTGAATTTACTTTAAGTTCGAATTTGAAAGAGAACTTTTATAAAATGATGTACAGATGATATATTTCAACAGAGAAACTATCCAAAATGTCTAAGAATGTTTCGAATAGGTGATGGAAGTGTCAACAAAAAGAAGGGACATTTTACCATTTATGGTGGACCATTAGCTTAATAAAGCTAAGAAGTTTGGGAAACAAATCCATTTAACTGTTCAGAAGATCATAACTTACTTTGTAAACCACTGAGTGGGTGTTAAGTTGTCCTGAAGGGCAGTATATAAATTGAATACTATTATTATTATCATCATCATCATCATCATCATCATCATCATCATCATCATCATCATCATCATCATCATCATCATCATCATCATCATCATCTTAAAGAATAATATACAAATGAAACCAGAGATGTTTTTGTTGGGCTTAATAGACAAACCGTTATAAAGTACATTGTTTCTGTACATGACAACAGCAGTGAGACTGCTATATGCTACAGTAGATGAATAGCTAGAGAAAATGATAGACTGTGCTGTGTTGACTAAACTAACATCTTTGATTAGAGAAAAGACTTTGGATAAATACCTAATCATATGGAAACATCTTTATGCTTTATGCTTGAAACAGAACGAGAAGAATTAATTATATGTGCGTGTGAAGACTAGGAAGAAAGGAGAGATAGTTAACTATTAAAGTTAAATGTAGTGTAGAATAAGTATCAGCTTTTGATTGCTTCAAATGGAAAATTGGTATATATTCCTATTATTTAGATTTTCCTTCTGTTTTTCATTTTATTATAGCTCTTTTATTAGATTTTGGGTTTTTTTCAATCTCTTTGCAGTTCTTAAGCTGCTGTTCTTAAGCTGCTGCTATATTCAATTGTACTGTTGTATTATTTGTTATTGATTGTATTGCCGCCATCAGGAAAAAGAGTGCTGCTATTTTTTATATTTTTGTATGATGCTTTAAATGCTTTAATATGGAACGTTTTAAATGTTCTTAATGTTGTTATCCGCCCTGAGCCTGCTCGCGGGGAGGATGGAATACAAATACAATATAAATAAATAATTTAAAAAATAAGTTCTTACTTTATATTTTTTCCCTCTCTCTCTTTCCTCTTTCTGTTATTTTTCGGGGGGGGGGGCTTCTTTTTTTTAGCCTTCTATATTTCTGCTTTTTTCTTTTCTTAACTGTATGTTATATAATTATGTTGAAATTTTAAATTAAAGTTATTTTTTTTAAAGGGAATTGCTTGGAGGCGTGATGGGAGAAGACTGTTCTGCCATCTATCAGTTCATGGGATGCTGAGATGGCTGCCAAGTGGACTTTGATAGAAGATGCTGCAAGGCCCTGTTTCAGCAAAGATAGTAGGTATTCAAATATGAGATTCAATATGCAAATGAATGGGGAACGTTGGGTGTCAGCTATCCATGAGGCAAAGCGGTTCCAATTATGAGCATAAGCTATTCGCGTGGAAGCCTTATGGGCACTGAGTAAGATCTGAGAAAGAGGAGACTGAGGGAGCAGAAGGCATGCTGTAAGTCTGAGGGCAGGTATGTTCTGATGTAGGACCTGGTCTCTGTGTAGGAGGTGTGGGGCCTGTGGGAGATGTCTTGGGAAATGTGCCTTGGCCATGTCTCACAGTGTTGGGAACCAATCCCTGCGGGGCCAAAAAGGTGTGATGAGAATGCAGTAGGTACTGAACTGCTAAATCCTGCCAAGTACCCTTGGTATTAGGGGAAGTGGTGGGAACGCATGCATCCCCTAGGGACCTTGGGTCTTATCCCATTAGTGAGTAAATGCTTTGGTGTGGAAGTTGGTTGCTGTAGCAAAGAGACAGATCTCCGGGAAATCTCAGTCCAGAAAAATGGGGTACAGGTAAGTGTTGTTGAGTGACCACTCATGATGTGGTACAAAAATTCTGCTGAGAGAATCTGCACTGACGTCCATAGTGTCTGCTATGTGGATAGCTTGGGACAGGGTATTGTTCTGGATAGCCCAGTGCCACAGCGCTGTTGCCTCTGTGCGAAGTTGAGTGATGCCATTCCCCTTTGTTTGTTGAGATAGAAGAGTGCGGTGGTATTGTCCGTGTGGACCTGCACTATCTTGTTTTGTAGCAGATCTGCAAAGAAAACAAGGGAGTAACAGATTGCTCTTAATACTAGAATATTAATATGCATTCTAGATACCATTTCCCAGTACTAAGGTACCGCAGTGTGCACCTCATTCCAAAAGGTACACCTCTGAGCAAATTAGTGTGAGGGGTCTACCAATCCAGGATCTAAAGATGTATCTGGGTATGGAAAATTTGGCCTGTTGGGAAGTCCAAAGTGGGTCAAATCATATAATGAACCAATTTTGTAAAGGTATCATAAAGAGATGGGCGTAAGGGACCACACTTGTGGTAGAAGCCATAAGTCCTAAAAGCCTCTGGACAGTCAGGACTGGTTGAAAGCGTAAGGTTTGGTAATGTCTAACAAGAGCAAAAATGACGTTTGACCTGTTCTCCAGTAGAGAGGCCCTCTCTGAAATAGCTTCAATTTTTGCCCCGATAAACTGGATAGATTGAGACGAGGAGATGGAGGACTTCTTCCAATTTATGACCAGGTCTAGGGTTAACATGGTCTGGGTTGTTAGGTGAATGGATGTGTTCCAGGAGAAGGTTCCTGGATTGAGCAACTATGAGCCAGTCATCCAAGTATAGGTAGATTGAACAACCCTTGGTTCTAAGAAAGGCCATTACTGCAGCCATGCATTTAGTGAATACGTGTGGCACTGAGAACAGCCCAACAGGTAGGCCTTTATACTGGAAAACCGTCCCCTGGTATAGAAACTGAAGGTATTTTCTACAGTCAGGGTGTATGGTGATGTGGAGATAAGAATCTTTAAGATCTATTACCACAAATCAATCACCAGGTTTCAAGTACTGTATTACACCAGAAAGTGTAAGCATACAAAACTTTTGACCTTTAATGAATTTATTCAACTTCCAAAGATTCAATATGGGCTGGGTCCCCGCCACCTTCCTTGTCAACAAGGAAGTAATGGGAGTAGAAGCCCAACAGGGGCTCATCTTGGGGCACTTCCTGAATGGCACCCTTGGTCTATAAGTCAACTATTGCTGGGTATAATGCTTTTGCAGGGCAAGCAGACTCATTGCCTGGAGGACATAGAGGAGGCAGGTCCGGAAGGCGTAAGCGATAGCCCTGATTTGTCACCCAGAGAACCCAAGAGTCAGTGGTTATTTTCTCCCAATTATTCAAGAAGGGGGCCAATCTGTTCCAAAAGAACAGGGGAACTGTTGGCTGTAGGGTGGTCAGTCAGAATAATGGTTTCTGAGATTGAGAGGCCTTAGGTGACTGAGGTTGCGATTGTTTTGGTCTTTGTTGGAATGTTTCCCTCCCCATCTCTAGTAAGATGCATAGGGTCGGCATTGCTGGTAGCTGTACTTCTTAGGTAGTTGCTGGTAATTGGATCAACCTTGGTAACAGTACCTGGGTTGTTGATATTGCTGCTGTCACTGAGGAGCATCAATGACACATAGAGATCGGGCAGTTTGATGATTCTTCTTCATCTGCTGAACTGCATCGTCTGTTTTCTCAGAGAAAAGGAATTTTCCCTCAAACAGGAAGTCCACTATCTTGGTTCTTTGGTAAGACGGTAGGTCACAAGGAGTGACAGCAGAAGACTATAGAGGAGGCCATCGATCTGGCTGATCAGTCTGCAACATGCTTTCCTCCTGACATTTGCTGTTTGTCCAGTCGTACTGCTTCACCCTGGAGGGCCTTGATGAGGGATTTCTTATCGTCTAGTAGCTTCTAAACACAGTGGGATAGATGGTCCCAAAGGAATAGATTATATGACCCTATAATTGCCTGATAGTTGGCAATGCAGAAGTTGAGTGATGCAGATGAATACATTTTTCTTCCAAGGGTGTCTAGTTTGCGACCCTCCTTGTCCACAGGGGAGGAATGAGATCCAAAGCGTGTCTTGGACTGGATCTCTTCTGCAACCAAGGAGGACGGTTGTGGGTGACTAAATAGGAACGCACAATCTTATTGCTTAAGCTTGTAAAGGTTTTCAATTCTGAGGAAAGCAACAGGCAAGGACACGAGCTTTTCCCAGATATCATGAGCAATATCCTGCAAGTCCTCGACTGCAGGGAAGGCTACTGAAGCCGGAGAAGCGTTATATAAGGCTTGCAAGACTTTACTCTTGGGTTTAGGTGTAGACACTGAGATATCCAAGTCAAGAGTGCGTGCCATTCTCAACATCTGCTCCAAGAATAACCAGAAGTCCTTGCCAGGGGAGGATGATGCTGTCCCTCTGATCAGCTCATCTGGAGCTGGGTTGGACACAATGTCTGAGGCTCTATCAGATTGGGATTTGTGGTCTTCAGCCTCCTCAGATCCCAATGGAGATGGACATTGGTTCCGATGTCTGCATTCCAAGGGTTCAGTCGGAACAGAGTAAACTGAGGGCGGAGGGTTTTGAGCGGTGAATGAAGCAGCATTCTGGACCAAGAGGAAAATTCTTGCCAGTTTGGCACCTTTGTGACGGTTGGAGTCGATTTCCAAGGTGCGGGAGATGGTGGAGGCAAACCTGGTGGGACCATGGTCCCACCATGGGACCATGTTGTTGTTGAAAGTTTTGTGAATTCGCTGGCTGAATAAAGGGGCTCGGACCCATTGGGTTGTAGTCAGAACTGAAGTTGGAGCCAAAGGCATCGATTCCCGGTTTGTTGGATCCGGAGTAAAGGAAGGCCTAAACGCCTCCGTCAGACTAAGCTCCTCATCGTCCACCTCATGGCTGCTTCGTGTTGGACATGGTAATGGGATGGTAGGCATTGGGAGCATCTCCTCTTCTATCACCAACGGTGGAATGAAAGAGGGTAAACGGTGATGGGGTCAAGATGGCACTGACACTGGTCTTTTCTGGTATTTTGACTTGGACTTGTTCTTCTTGGCCAGCAGTTCCAAAGATGCACAGTTATCTTTTATGTGGTGATTTGCACTTCCTAGAAGCCGTCTTGCACTTGAGTTGTCTACTCGGTGCAGGAGCATTGGGGTCCAATGTCATTGTTGGGACTGAAGGTTGGGTCGGATCCAACCTGTGAGGCTTCGGAGCCAGTAATTCGGAATGGTGGTCAGAAGCCCGCTAGGAAGATGACTTTACTGCCTGCTTGTCAGAACCTGACAAGACCATCTCCCAAAGAGCTGCCTTGAGGCGTGAAGCGTAGTCGCTATGGGCTTTAGGTGTGAATTGCTGGCAATGCCGATACGCAGAGACATCATGTGATTCCCCTAGGTAGAGGAGGTAAAGGTCATGCTTGTCTATGTGCAGCATCTTAGTGTCACAGGTCTTGCACCTCTTAAACAGTGTCTTCTGAGACATTTTAATTCACAGATGGTAGAGCAAAGAATAGTCAGCATGTGATCAAGAGTCGGTAAAAAGTGCAGACTATCAAAAATGTAACGAGATAATAGTCAGTGAACAGTCCCTGGTTGGTACACAGTTGGACGAAAGATCAGCTAAGAAGCATAGGAAAGCAAGGATGAAGAACCTTCTCCGTCAGTGCTGAAAAAGGAACTGAGGGAATCAGGGGCGTTCTGTCTAGCAACACTGCATTTCAGCAGGAATGTCTGCACATCCATGTGTTGTAGGGACAGAACGCCCCCTGCCTTTGAGAGCTTGAAAAATGTATCTCTGTGGCTGGCCTGCACCTGCACAATCCCACCCTGGGACTGCACGGAAGACCAATGATAAACCTTGGTTTAATTAAACTATGGTTAGTGTAACTGTTCGAATACAGGCCACTCCACTAACTACATTTACTTGGGGATCTGAACCCAGAATCTGAAGTTAACATATTAAAGATGGTTGTTGTGGGTTTTCCGGGCTGTTTAACATATTAACATATTAAAGAGTTAGCCTTAACTATACAAACATCCTAGCTTGTTCTTTGGAGATGTCCTCCTAGGCTACAGAGAGAAAGCAGTGCAGCCAGCATCTACAGAGGCAAATCAGCATTTGAGTGATTACAGTATTTACTCAAATGCAAGACTGGGGTTCTTTCTGAGTATGCCATCAAAAAAAGAGGGGGGTTATCTTACAATTGAATACAAGTTAGTTGCAGCAATTTAAAAAACTGAGTATAACTTTACTGGAGGGGCTTACATTCAGGGTCATCTTACTTTTAAGTAAATCTGCTATCGATGAATGGAATCCTGGTTTCATAAAATAAAGCATGTTTAGGATTAAATCTGAACTGAGCTTGGGAAATTGGCCAGAATTTAAACGAGGGTTCAGCCAGAATGTCTATGTTCATACATTAGGTGAAATTACAGTTAAACTAATAGACCAACTTCATATCATGGTTCAAATGTGATTGATTCTACCAAACCAGAACTTAAAATATGGTTGCACTTACCTCTAAACATTGTTCATCAAGTGGTCTTCTGTGCAGACACACATTCGAGACTGCCCAAGTACACGTCAGCCATGGAGAAGATTTCCAGAGCTTTCTAGAAGACTAGGAATGTTCCTCTTCTCCTAGTGCTTTCCCACCAAAATCATCACATGATCAAGAGGAGGGGAAGTATTCCGTCAGTTCTCTCCATGCCACTACTGGAACCTCCCCCTCCCCCCAAGAAACTAAGAGCCAAGCTACAAGTGACGTCTGACACAGGCTGGACACTTGTCAGCTTCCCTCAAGTTCTGATGGGAAATGTAGGCGTCCTGGTCTTACAGCTTGGCTCTCCATTTAATTTAAGTTTACAGAACACCTCCCCCCCCCCCACACACACAGCGGAGGGGAAGGGGGGCGCCCGGCAAGAGCCCGACGCCTGCACTCCTCTCCCGACTGCATGTTCTCCCTCCCATAGACTGCCGCTCTGTAAACATCTGTAAGGTGCAAGACCAGGATGCCTACATTTCCCATCAAACCTCGAGGGAAGCTGACAAGTGTCCAACCTGTGTCAGGCGTCACTTGGAGCCTGGCTCTAAGGTTTCAGAGAGTTCCCAGGAGGGCAGGAGGGAGGGGTGTGTGAAGTGTGAAACTTAAACCAAAGACCAAATTCTGCCAAGATGTCACCTACAGCTATGTAAGAACCCAGAAGAGCAATTGTGAAAATGAATAAGCTGAGAAAAATGAGTAAAACGTGGATCAACTAAGACTACTGAAAAGGCAAAGGAAAACTCTTTTTCAACTAGTAGGACAAAAAAGTGGTTTGACCTGGAAAGGGTTCATAACCAACCATCAACAGAACAGGGGGGGGGGGGGGACTATATCACAACCTCAAGTAGGATACCCTAGTTGTCATGTATTTTATGTGTTGGAATTCTGCCACTATCAGTCTGGTTTCTCATCAGCAAAGAGACTCTCTGCAAGAAGCGTAGAGGGATGTGTGAATAAGACAGCCAAGCAAACCTATAAAGACTACAATACATAAAATTATATGACCTGGACCTAAAACAGGCTTTTCCATCCGCCCTCCTTAACAAGTAACTAGTACTCATTCTTTTTTCTGTCTCTGAGAGTACTGAATTGAATAATTCAATTAACAGGACAGGCAACCTCCCCTGAGAATGGGTCTGAGCCTACAAAGCAACACAGATGTGAAAAAGAACTGTAGGAAACCTGTGAGTGGTAGATAAGGCAGCAGACCACTGAATTTTTATTTTCTTTTGTAAAGTAAATCACCAATGAGGATAGACAAATGAATTTAAAAGATTTTTCACAAGTTTGGTACCAGAGACTCTTTCAGTAGGAGATGCCAGAGATAGAACCTGGCCTCTTCCTCATGCAAAACACATACTACCCTGAGACACCAAGTTATTTGAAGAAAGGGAAAAGAATTGGCTTTCAAGGACCAAGAGCAAGCCTGTTCCTCCCCACAGAGTGTTGTTCATCTGGACTGAAACATTCGGAGTCTCTGTACAAAGTTACAGTAATAGCCACTACCTTTAAAAAAAAAAAGCATGGATTAGAGCAGTCTAAAACACTGGCCCAAATAAAAGGAACAGATTTAACAGATTTGTCACTGTGATGGAATGCACTTTTTAAAGGCTTAGAAGTGCTGTACAAACAGCTGAAGGACTGTGAAGGGTTAATGCTTCACAGAAAGAGAGAGCTTTAAGTGACAGGCTACTCCAAGGAATCTGATGGGGTAGCATAAGCTGAACAGAGAAAGACTTCTGAACTGGATGCTGGGAAGAGAAGAATCTGATTTCAGCCCTAACCGAGAGGCATCGAGTACTGACAGTTTTGAGATTCAGCCCTGATTGAGAGCAGTTTAACACAGATAGAAAAACTGCGGAAAAGTTGGCAAGGAAGTTTGGGAAGTAGGCACAGACTCACATTCGGGCCAAGGAAAGGGGATAGATCTCTAGTGAGAGGAGAATTTCCCTACCCAGTTAAACAGGGAGTTAGCTTTGAAGAGTGAAGAGATTTCTGGTCTGGTGTGGTTAGAAACTGCCTTTGGAGACCTTAATGGTCAGTTACAAACTCTACATGAGTACTAGTGTTTCAAGGAGGGGTCTGGGTACTGGAAGTACCAGCATTCTGAAAGCCAAAAAGTGTAGGAGAATACTCAAAGGAAGTGCACTAGAAGGTCTGGGAAAACACTGGAACAAAAGCATCTCAACATAAAGATTTAAGTAACCGTGAAGAGCTTAAACTCTCATAAATCTGAAACATTAGACCTTAAGTTTGTGCATGTACTGATTTTATCTCAGAGTTATCAATACTGAGTTTACCTCAGAAATTTTCAAACCTGATTTCACCTGACCTTTCCCTTCTATGTTAAATAAAATATTTTTATTAGTGAATTTCAAAACACCACAAATGCCATTTAAGTTTTTTAAGTCAAAAGAGAGAGGGCATCAGAATCACATACATTACAGTTATAGGCTGGGAAACACACACATATCTAGAGTAAGATGAATTCACAAAAGCTCATATCAAATAAACATTAGAGAGTCACTGGAGAGTTCAGTGGCCTCAATTTATAACTATTCGGCCAATATCCTTTATGACCCAGGATGGGGTTAAAATGTATGTTTACGTTTCAAACATATGTTCATCCCCTACAAAAGGGATGGTATAAGGATCATAATGATCTGTTAATTAGCAGCTTAAAGGGAAATTGTTGTAGGGGAATTCTGCTTCCCACATAAGTTAACAGTTTGCAGCATTCACATTCAACAGTGACTGAATTAGAGATGAAGTACTGTTTAATCTGCAACAGATTATTTAATCACCAAAAACAATAATGACCACTGGATTGAAGTATAAATTTGTTAAAGGATTGCAGTAGGGGTCCTGACAGCATCCATTTTAATGGAAGTTTGCGTGTCAAGGGTTTCTTGCCCTGTGGCAAACATAAGATGTCCTTTAAAAAGAAAGGTATGTAGTTTATCTCATCCCCACCTTTCAGCCCCAATGGAGACTCTGCAAAGCAGGCCAGGCTGAGAGAATCCGATGGGCCCAAGGTCACAGGCAAGCCTTTCAGGCAGAGCAGCATTTAAATCTGGATTTCCCAGATCCTAGCACAATGCTTTAACCACTATACAAAACTGGTTCAATAAGAACTCTTTCCCAGCAGTAGCAATTACAGTGTTGAGAAGTCTGTTTCATGTTAGTACCAGGATACTAAAATGTGGAGCAGTTCCATCCCAGGTTTTACTCATGTCTGTGTAAAGTGGCTGAAGGACTGCTAGGGAAGGCCAGTGCTAGGCTTTGCATTCTTTTCTTTGTTTCTGCTGAATTAAGTTACTCTTTGTTGACTAAAAGAGACTCTCTGAACATTCCTAAATAACTGAAAAAATAATTAAATAAAACTGAACCTTACAGCGATGAGATTTGGTGCCATGGGAAGAGCCAGTATCATTCCCCTGGTAGGAAAATGGGAGTGTGGGCATGCATGGAACAGGCAGGAAAAAAATGGCCTTCAAAAAGAAGTTGGGCTGAGAGGTGCAGGTTTATAATCTCTGTTAAAACGGAAGCCACTGAGGATGGTTCTGTGTGAGTTCTATCAACCCTCTCCTCCAAGGACCCCACCTCAAAAGTGAGGACAGCCTGGGAGAAGGAGGGATTCCTTGAGTCAGGCAAGGACACAGCCAAAGCCTTCAGGAAAAAAGCCTCTCAACCTTGGGACAGAGGGCTCTGTCAGGCCACACCTCTGGGCTTCTCCCTTGGGAATCGAGCCTTTAGTCAGGATGGCGCGAGCCACAGTCTTTGAGCAAGAGCCATTGTGAGGAGGGTCTGTCAGATCATGCCTTCAGGGTAAACTGGTGACAGAAATTGCATACAGCTCTAGCTTGCGATTTCCCGGCAGGTAAGGTACACAGAATCACCCCTTTTCCTACAGAAAAGGTCTGCACCCTAAAAATAGGGTGTGATTTTTGCTGACTCCCCCACCTCCAATTATGTTCCTAGGGATCTCACGTCCCCTCAAGAGAATTTCAGGAATCATTTACAGATGCAGCGGGATAGGGGAGGTGAAGGAGTCCCATTCCACTGACAGAAATGCCTTCCATTGGCTGAGATTCACCATGGAACCCAAGCTATTGTGTGTGCACTATAATGAGGAACACACCTAGACAAATTCACTGTGCATAAATAAGACAAAGTTGCACTGAAATCAGGCAGTTGCACATCACAATCAAGAGACTTAAATTAGACTCAACAATAAGAAATGGGACCATGAAAACAGTTATATATAGCAGAGGAAAAGGGAACTTGGGGAGCTTCTGCTTACGTAGAATCAAGGCAATCCTCCCCAAGTCAACAACGTGATTTGTGAAAACATTTAAGACAGACAGAACAGCACTCCGGTTACAAGACCCATTTGCCTTTGACAACTCAAAAAGTCTGTGTCGGTTTCACTTCCCTGAACACTTTCCTCTTCCAACTCTCACCTCTGCTTAAACTCTAAATCAATTAGCCAGGCAAAAGCGAAGTACAATTTCCCCAAATGACAATTATTTTTTTTTATTTGAATAAATAATTTAAATCACATTACATGCATTTTATTGATTTTCCTAAAAAATCTATTTCACTTCAAGTACTAGTAACTATTGAGGGGGAAATATGCATGTAAAACTAGCATGATATATACATTTGGAGCGTGTTTACTAAATATAATTCCAGCAAACATGCTAAGCCAGGGTATGGGAACATTTTCCAGAAAATTTTCCCCAAACCACTCCCCCCCCATCACAGGCAACTGAAGTACACAAATATAGTGAATGTGTGCAAACATAACCACATCAATCTAGAAGAAGTACACAAGAAGCACACAAAACAATCCTTTTGTTACTATGTCACTACTGGCTGGTGGGGGGGGGGTGTTATAAATTTGAGTACTCTACAACTTTTTAAAAAATAGTAGTCTTACTCAGAGAGAGAGAGAGAGAAATTGAGCTTAGCTTTCACTTGATGTGCTTGCTTTCCACATGCAGTGAGTTTTTTTGCCAAGAGAACTTTCAAGCATCCAATTCCCACTTCCACCAAAATTTCAGTACCAAGGAAGAGGAAATGTGGCATCTGCTCTTTTGTATGTTTGACACTGCTGCTCTCAGTCACGCAAGAAGTATTAGTAGGGAGAAAGAAAGGCAGGAGCAAAATAATAATGAAGATATCTTTAGGGTAAAATTTCAGCCAGTAGGGTTCCAAATACATTTCAGAGTAACAATCTCAAACAATAGCCAGTCAGCTGAGAATAATCATTCTTTTCTCTAGGCACGTATCTCCTGGTTCCTATCATTGATAAGCAGTAAGCATGATTTTTGTTATAGAAAAAAACATTTGTTTACTCATCATCTTATTTTTCTGTAAGAAATATAGCACATTTCTTCCACATTTGTGCAGCCGTTTCAGAGGCCTTGTGGTATTATTTGGCCAGGCAGTATGAGTCAAATGATGAGGTAAAAATAGAAGGAGAAAATGCTCTTCTAGAGCGCTTTAGGATCCCTGGATACTTTGCAAACATTAATTAATTAAACCTCATAATATGAGGTGGGGAACATTATGCCCACTGACATACTTAAGATTTATGATTAGATTTACTGTAATACTGCCAAAACTGTTACATTAATGACAACACAAAAGGAACTATCCCCCCTCCACATTCACTGTATATGCCTCAGTCCCAGTGTCACAATTTAATAGGTGAATAGGAACAAACAAGGTGATTATAGCACAATACCTGTATCTACAGATCATTTGGAAATCCACACAGTGAATCAACATCACACATGCTAGACACTGAGAACTTTAAGCTGTGAGTAGAAGGTAACCTTCTATCATAGGGAATGTGTACTGTTCAGTATTAATTTCATTGGCACATTTGGTTTTACTGGACTGTTTACTTAGTTTCAATCACTAAGCAGCTTTCCTAACTATCAGTACACTGCATGTAAAGTATATGAGTTGATGCAAGAGAGACTAGATCAAGTAAACCATAGGTTAGCCACTGGGAGTTCCCACACAGGCTCCTACTTCCTATCCTCATACACTTGGATACCCCCTCTTTACTGCTTGTTTTACACTTGCCAGACTTTGCTGAGAAATTCAGATTTTAAAAAAATACAATGATCGCTAACTTCCAAACTTTAGTCACATTATGAGAAGACAAGATTCTCTGGAAAAGTCAATAAAGATAGGAAAAGGGGAAGGCAGTAGAAAAAGAGGAAGACCTAAAATGAGATTGCTTGAACCAATCAAAGAAGTCACGTCCTCCAGCTTGCAGGCTGTGAGCAAGTCTGTTAATGATAGGGTCACTTCGGAGGTCTTTAATACATAGAGTTATCTTAAGGCTCTTAAATGTTATAATAATCAGTTATATTAAGTAATAAGCAGTGTTAGTGTTAATTGGTTTTTTTCTCTTTATTATTACTAAAATAATGAGTAGGTTTGAATTTTGCATGTGTTGTTTATTTTGGAAAAATATTTCATCGCTATTTTAATATCTACAAAGGTAGATATTACCTACTTTGGTAGTTCGTATTTTAATCATCCTTGTAGTCCACAGTTTTACACCTGCTTTGCTTGTCCCCCTTTTCTCCCCTTCTTTTCTGTACCTCATTTTTGCTTTAATAAAATAATAAAAATTAAAAATAGGGTTGCATAGGTCAGAGGCAACTTAATAATATAAGATACAAGCAGGGTACCTCACTTTCCCCTACCCGCACTATTTCCTTTTTCTCCAGGCAACACCCATACCCTTTCTCCTTGTTTTACTTCCCTTTCTCATTCCCAGCCACTAAAAACCTGCCTTTTATCCATTCTCCCATCATCTTCAGCTATATTTATTATTTACTTCATTTATATCCCAGCTTTCAGCCCAATGGAAGTCCAAAGAAGCTTACATAATTTTCCCTTTATTCTCACAACAACCCTGTGAGGTAGGTTAGGCTGAGTGTGCACGCCTGGCCAAAAGTCATCCAGTGAGCTTCCATGGTAGAGGGGATGTGTGGACTATAACCACTAGATCACACTGGCTTTCCTGCAGTGTGGCTGTTGTTGAATACCAGCATGGTTACGAAGCATGGACTCATGAAGAGGAGGAGATACAACAGCATCTCAATCAAAAGATGACATGACCTGCATCTCTGACCATCAGGACCAGCCAAGCTCATCAAAGTACCAAAAGCCTGGTGAGTTCTCATGGAGAACTTCACAAGTCCAATGTCATTGAGTAAGTTTTATGCTCATGCACTACTCAGCACCCTACTACTCTCTCTCTCTCTCTCTCTCTCTCTCTCTCTCACACACACACACACACACACACACACACACACACACACACACAAACCATTTGCCACTGTTCAATCAGTACAGTTGCTGCCCCCCCATTCATTGCCCACCACTTCTAGTTCATGCACCGTTCATTCGACACTGCTCTGACTCCCACCACTACCAAGACTTCTGTGGGGCTTGGTCAGTCCAGCCATCCTCATCACCCACCACTGCTTACTCACATAGCTCACCGCTCCGCTTCACCTTTGTTCTCAAACAAGGGCAATGTTTTTTTGGAGCACTCATACAACGTCATCCTCCAGTTACTCACTTTCTAGGGCTTCCCCTGCTTCGAATCACCGAGTCCAATAGCACTTAAAGCCCAACGAGATTTGCAGGGTATGAGGTTTCGATAGTCAAAATCCCTTCATCAGATATCTGGGAACTTGACTCTCAAAAGCTTATACCCTGGAAATCTTGTTGGCTTCAATGTGTTATTGTACTCAAATTTTACTCTTCTAATGCAGACCAACATGGAAACTATTCCAGTACAAGTGAGGATAGGAAGGTGGTCGTTTGTAAAGGTCCTGCCCATGTCAGCACTCATTCCTCGTCTTAGCCCTCCACACCTGCCATTCTTCTCTCACTCCACTGAAGGGCTTTTTAAATAATCAGTCTATAGCCATTTCTGATTTTTTAAAAGCCCTCCCATGGCACAGGAAGTAGGTAGGCTGAGGCAAGGCAGAAAGCAATGCTGTGTGGACACTACATTGCCGCTGCGAATGCCTATTGGTGGTGGCAATGAGAGCTGCACAGGGAGTCACTGCCATATGGATGCAGCTCTAACCACTCCTGGACATATGTGCTATTCACGCACTGTTCTCACCATCTCCAAATAATAGAAGCGCCAGAGATACACTTCAGCCTACAGATGTACTCTAATAACGCCCTTCAGCCATGACATAGAACTTTTCCTAGTAATCCTAGCTGCTTAACAAACTTTAAGGGTCAAACACCTACTGTCTAGCAGCACCTGGCTCATGAGAAAACTCTTCAGCGCATATTTGCAAGTTTCTACTTCCATGGGAAGACAGTACTGATCTTGATGGACCAATGATCTGATTCAGTATAACAGAGTTTAATGTGCCTATTTATATAGTTATTTATATACTTAGGAGTGTATATAGATACGGTTGCCTATATCCTATGTATATACTATATTATGTAAATGAGCTTGGAGAAGGCACTTGTATTTACTCCACAAAGTGGCCTCCTCCACAGAAATGAAAGGGAATATATGGACCAATACTCGCAAAAACAAGATCCAAAAAGAAACTGTCAAGAGAAGGGTGAAGTCGTAAATCTAAAAAGTCAGGTGGGTAGCTGTGTTAGTTTGTAATAGATGAACAAAATTCAAGTCCAGTAGCTCCTCCAAGACCAACAAAATTTTCCAGGATATTACCATGATAATTTTTTGCAGCGCTTTAAAGGTGCTACTAGACCCGAATGCTACATAAAGTAAATAAACCAAAATTCTTTGAAAGATGGAAACCACATTAATATATAGCTTAAGGTTTTAATGTTGTCATGCCTATTTCCTTCATTTCCCTCCAATCAATATATACTGTAATAAAGTATTTTATTTAAATATTTCAACAGTTTGATGCCATGTAACTTTATATACAAGTTTTGCATTTTGTAGCATAAAGATTAGACTCATGTAATAGATGCTGCTTCACATTTGGGAAATATTATAACAGAGCCCTAACTTAGATTAGATTAATTTAATATAAGCACTAAGTAACTAGGCTGAATTAATAAAAAAAATACCATGAAGAGAACAGAATTAGGCCATGAATTAAATAAAGCTTTCTGAAGCTGATTATTTTAGAAGCAGTTATTTAATTTCAAAGCTTTTTCCTAAAGAACAGCCAAAACACTGGCCCAGATATACAGGCAACACAACTGATATTTCATACTTTATTTTGAAATTTTCTAGACATTTATTTAAACAAAATTAAGAGGAAGATGCCAGAAGAAACTCATTTTTCCTCTTTTCAACAACCGACAGAATTGCTTTATATATGTCATCTTCTTAGCTTTTCAGCAGAATTGTCACATATATCATCTTAGCTTTTCAACAGATTAATATTTATCTGCCTTTAAAGCCAAGTATTTGAATTAAATTATTCTTTTATATAAAACGTCTAGAAAAAAATTAAAACTAAAACGTCTAAATAATCACTTTTTAAATGCCAAGTTCTTCCCATTAAACTACATCTTCACAGACAACCTTTCATAATTCACGTAAATTTAATTTTTCTGTGTCCTTCGGAAAGTGTCACCTTCTGGGGTGAATGAAAGAATTATACCAAATGAGACGCTGTGTGCAAAACTGTTCTCCTGAAATCTTCTGTAGCAATGAGAAACAGTCAATTATACCCACATAGGACAGTTGACAGGGCCCAGCTATGATGGGGCCCTGATACTAAAAACTAAGGATACTCAAATTCCAAATTAAGAAATGTTGCCAGAGAGCAGTTAACCGTAATAAGCAATAATCTAAGTAAACTGGCTACCATTCAAATAAAAATACTTATTTAAATGCTTTACTCCATTACAAATCCAACTTCATGGCACTGAAACTTTAAAAAAAACCTTGTCCTTCCCCTTCTGAAGGGCTACGGTAGCCATCTCTACAGGTGTGACATATGCTGAAAAAATACTAAACAGGCAGCATCACCCTCCCCAAATCCCAAAGGATCTTTTTTCGTTATGCAGTCACACATCCGAGCTCAGATGTTAATACAATCCAAAGGTATTTTATCAGAAATCATGGCCATTTACAGTGCAATCCTATGGAGAGTTACTCCCGTCTAAGGCCATTGACTTCAATGGGCTTAGACGGGTGTAACTCTGCATAGGATTGCACTGTTAGTTTATGAGAAATCTGCCTGTGCAATAAAAAACGGACGCTGTGGGTAATGTACCACTGAACAACATAACTGAAACAAGAACAGGAAAACAGGAGTTCAAAGCAGCTCTGGAGAGAGAGATGGTTGCACTCACTTTGTTTGGGATTTGAGTTCACAGCAACCCCCTAATATAAATACTTTAATACTGCTTTCTGCAGATTGTGTGTATACGAGACCTTATGCTTTCTCCACCTCTGACTTGAAACGGGACTTTTCATACCAGACTCTTTTATGGAAATGAATACAATCCTATGACTAGAACTGAACTGAAGCAGCCTCTGACATACAGATTTTGCTTAATGGTCCTTGCTTTGATTAAAAATAATTCACTCTATACAAAGAAAAGTATTTAAAGGCCACAGGCGAAATTGTAATTCCACACTTAGAAATTGTATCATTTGTTTGGAACCATAGAGAGAAAAAATGAAGACCAAAAAAAGTGATGCCCACTTCCTATAGAGTATTCGTGTAGTAAAGTTATTGTGGATTTTTTTATTGTTACTACTGTTCTTATACATAAAATAAAGACAGCGTTTATTTTTTAAAAAAACCCTCTTCTTCTAATAAAATCTCAAAAAAATGCCTTTTTTAAAGGCACAGCTAGACATGACTGTACCAGGACCAGCTCTGTAGTAGGCCACAATTTGCAAGAAGTCCTAGATTCAATCCCCTGGTCCCTCTTGTTAAGAAGAGCCCCAGGGAGCAAGTGTGGGGCAGGTGTCTCTTTTCATTTTCTGAGGGTGGTTTCCAAAGCTGACATTACAGGCAAGATGGACCAATTTTCTGTTTCATATATCTGTATGTCCTATGAAGCAAAGAGATGAGCAATTTAAAGTGCAGCGTCGATGAGTGTGGATAATGAAAAGCTGGGTGGATAAAAATCAATGATTTTTTTTAAAAAATCAAAAAAATCGGATTTTTTTTATTTAAATCGGATTTTTTTGATTTAAATCGGATTTTTTTATTTAAATTGGATTTTTGTTAAATAAAATGCTTTTTGAGGAAAATATATTACCATCCAAAGGTTATTTCATCATGAAGTAAAGATTAGTTTTTAATTATGTAGAATAAGGCTGTATATGTTTAAATTTTTTGGTAAATAAATTCCATTAATCCATTCACAATGTCATGCTCTTCCAGAGGTTTTTGTAAGATTATTGGGCAGTTTTTCTGCCTACAAGATATTATCACAGATGCCTGGTTTTGCAGTTCTCAAAACTGAATTTGTGTCAGCTCAGCACAGCAAAAATGTTATAACATGAACAGAGTTGAGAAAAAGACCTTAATCCTATTGTTCTACAAACCTATGAAGACAGAATCAACCCCTCCAGTGCTAAGTTTCAAGAAGTTCAGTGAATAGAAACAATATTTTTCTGATTGTTTGGAGTGGAATAGATCTGCACAAGAAGAAACTGTGAGGAGGGAGGGGCAAGCAGTACAAAATGAAAGTGAAACTTTTTGAGCACAATACTGCACAAGTCTTTGGATCTTTTGTGTGTATGACTTGAGGTTTATCACATTCTTTCCTTGGAGGAAAAAACCTATAATGGCAGCAGGCTGTAAAAGAGACCCAGTTTGGGAATACTTTAATGAAGTTCCTTTACCTATCGGTAAGGCAGGCATCTACTTGCATATTAAAGTTATACCAGCAAGAATTAGTCTTTATGTAGAAAACTTTGATTTAAATCAAGCCTTAATGACTAGTGATTTAAATCGTGATTTAAATCAGTTTGATTTAAATCAAATCCACCCTGATGAAAAGCTATGGTTTTAAGTTAAATGGATGTACCACAACATCTGATTGTGTTGATGTGCAACCTGGGCCCTTTTCACACTACTTACTTGCTTCCGAAACATCGCGAGATGTAGCACAAAAAACACGGAAGATAGCGTCTTCTCACGAGAGTTTTGCGCGACATTGCGCAAAACTCTAGCGAGAAGATGCTATCTTCCGAGGTTTTTGTGTTACATCTCGCGATGTTTTGGAAGCAAGTAAGTAGTGTGAAAAGGGCCCTGTACTCTGGACAACAGGTTACTGTTAGGACAGAATATGGGGAAACAGAATTATTTTTGGTTGGCAAAGTTGGCAGACAATGAATATTATCTCCCTGTCAAGAAAATGTTCCCCAAAGAAGCAAATCCCTCAGTAAACTAAAGACTGATGAAGAGAATACCAACCATGATCAACATCCCCAACTAATTTGTCTCTCGCTGCACTAACCCACCTTTTACAGACTGCAATAACCTGGAAAATCAACCACCTGGGGATCCATGTGAATGTGGCACTTTTCCCCCTCCCCCAAAAGGAGCTACTGAAAATGGGTTCAGGAAAAGCCAGCGATCCTTTTTAAAGTGATTTTAACACTCTAGAGAAAATAATTTCCACCATAGGTCTACACACAAGAGTTACAGAGAAAGTCAGGCAAAAGGCAGCATAGCCAATTTACACTTCTTTTAAAAGTTGAGACACAGATAACAGAGGGGAGGAAACAAATTTGAAATAAGGTTTCCAGGAACACAGAGAAGATTAACTAGACACAGCATGGGAAAAAATGGGTATTCTAATGTAGAGTCCTAGCACGGGCTCCAAAGAGACCTGCAAAGACCTTAAACGGTCTGTGTGTAAGAGGATGCTTCCACTACTATATATCCTTACAAACTTTTAAGACCAACCCAGAATGTTTTACATTTATCACCTTTGTACCAAGGGAACAAGAAGCACACAGTAGCATTCTTGACAGAAGCTGCCCATCAACTTTCCTTCCCCAGAGATTCAGCAATCAGCAAAGTTTACATCTAAATGTCTTCTTGACATTTAAGACCTATTATTTCCCAAATTGCCTTATGGTGGTCAGGGATAAAAAATAAATATAACGGAGACATCGTTTTTTCAAGGCAACTGGTGGGAGATTATCTGATAGATCTAATTTCAAATACAGCCCTTAAATCGCTAGATCACCAAACAGCCCAGCCCTGGTTTGGCACAGCATGGAAGAACAACTCCCATATGTACCACTTCTCTTGCCTAATGACTGGAACTTGGGGGAAATAGCCTAACTAGCTTCTCATCCAGTGGCTTATCTTCCTTGCTGACAGAGAATATAGAACATTCTTTCCAGGCTGCCACCAATTAAGGAGTCTCCTTCTCAGCATTGCCACCAATTAAGGAGTCTCCTTCTCAGCATTGCCAAGGCCAGAAGAAGGCATTAACATGACCGATGCCATCTCTTGGTCAAGTGTCATCAGTCGCACCTACCATGTTAAATCCGGTAACACTGATAATTTTGAGGTACAAATAGGAAAAAGCAATACATGGGCCACATAGTTGCAACTGTTTGTTATTTTCACATGAAAATAAAGTGACTGTATCTCTACTGTTACTGTATGCATTTCTGTTAGTGCCAAGCAACACAAGATTTTATTTTCTTTGCGTGCCCACTGGATTTTTTTTTGTCTTAATTTGATGTCTTCTGTTGCTCTATGTTTCCCTACAGTGGAATCCAAATTATGCAGGTGATAATCCAGCACAATTTCTACCAGGTTCAAAAAAGAGCACTATTATTCTCCATCACACACTGATTCCCCCCCCCACACACACACACCCTTCATTTCCCTCCTGCCTGGGCATTCCCCATTGTGCAAATTGTATGCTGAAGCTCTTATCCGGGCAATTTCTAAAACACTTGCAAAGAACAGGCCTGTTATCCCACCATAATTTACACTGGAGAAGTGATATTGTGTATCTCACACTTCAAAGGGAATTTTGTCCAAGAGTAAATGGAGCACACTTCTCTGATTGTGTCCAAAGGAACTTAGTTTCATTATCTGATTGAAAGCACTCTACCAATACAAAACTAATTTGTGGTTATATTATAAAATGAATGGTTCTAGGCAGCCTATTATTGTTAAACTCATCCTATGAGAGGATTACTGTCAAATCATTGACTGGTCAGCATCCCTCACCAGTTCTCTCTCCAGTCAATCACAGCTTTTTGTGAAGTTCCTTTAGATCCAAGCCAAGCAACTGACCTCTTACGTTTGCTATAAGAAGTTCTTCAAGCTTATCTTCAACTACTCTTTAAAGGAAATGCTTCTGGGCCAAATCTAACTTTCTTACTCTAAAAATATACCAGGAACAACAGGAATAAGATACTATAAACTACTTAAATTATAGCCACCATGGTGACAGTTTGCAGTATTTGTCCCTAAAACCCCATGGTTTCCATTTTAAGATTTGTGGAATATTTTATGCTCCGATTAGGTCAGCATGAATAAAGGCTCTGTTCTTCACATTACAGTTACAGGGGTGGTCTTCCCCATATTTTACAATGCAGCACATTGCAGCGCAGTGACATCATAAACCCACATGACTTCTAAAACCCATACTGATTTTTCCCTCTATAATCATCTTGTTAAGAAATTAAACAAATGAATCAAGCTGCCTATTTATGAACCATTTAAAAGCTTGCTTCTAAATAGCAAACATTCATATTTTTAAAATTTCCAAACAGAGAGATGCCACTCCAGTTACCTCTAACGCAAACAGGATTGTCCTACACCACAATGCAATTTACTAAAAAAAAAAGGGGGGGGGGAGTCTACAAAAGGACAACCTTACTGGGTGGAAGTTCAAACTTTGTGTGTTTAAAGGGAATCTTAGGGCCCCTTTATGCATCACATTTTTTATGTATAGCTTTAAAAATGTAAAGTTGAAAGCAGCAAACATCTTTACTCAGACACAATCTTTATTGTATCAGCAAGTAAGCCATAACAACAATACAACAATTCCATCAAAATAAAAACAAGAAGTCTCACAGTTGTTCACAGAAGAAATTATAATACATAACAACATTCAGAATACCTCAACATAAAACTATGATGATACTAAAAACATATTATGGAAACTTGTATGTCATACAGACAGGAAAAAGACTGGCCACATCTTCCCGCTGATTGTGTATTTAGTGGCCAACCCTGGTTTGCTACCATGTGATGGCAAAATACAATGGCTACATTTTAAAATCAAAGGCACCGTTCCAAACACTGCACCTCTTACAATCAAAAGATACTGAAAGAACCATCATTCACAAGATTTTATACTTCACCCATGGCACTTTCTTGCCACAGGATTCTACAAGATAGTGTCTCACATTGCAAAGTATAGGCACAAGAACATATACTCTACTTTTGGTGGAATACATAAAGATCTTGGAACACATATGTGAACTTCTGTGAACCCTGGGATCAAAGAAACAGAAGCTGCTCAAGACAGGTGTCCAGCTACCCCAGGGGTATCAGAGCCTGTAGGACTAATAGTCAAGACTTCTTTGTTTGAGCATATTTTGGTGACTATTTAGAATTTTTCTTTTCTCCTTGACCATGGAGAGGCAGGTAAGACTATGTACAAGTTTGAAAGTACACATCTATCCATACAGTACCTCCATGACCATCTCACAATTTACTGCGGAGATTATGTGCAACTTCCCTTTTTTGCATTGAATATTCTTAACAATTCTAGATATCTACAATAAGGATGCAGATACATGCTTCCTGAATGGGGAAAATTGGGAGCAACATCCTTTGTCAGCAGTTTAACATTTTTTCTGAGGATATGCTTTCTATTCCTGTTCCAGGTTTACGGCTTGGGCATGGCCGGAGGCGTGAGCTGAAGGGGTAAGAGCCAAAGAACATACTCTTGTGCTCTTAGCGTTTGACTTGCAGCCTACAGCATTGGATGAACCAACAAATGAAATCTGCTGGTTGGCATTGTATTTGTCACTGTTAAGTATCTCTGGGTGCCTTCGAGGAGAAAAGCAGGGTAAAAAGAACCCCCCCGCCCCCGCAATCCGAAGCGCAGGAGGGTTCTTTCCAGCTGGCTGGAGGAAGCGGCGCGGGGAACCTTCTTCCCTTGAAACTCTCCCCCTTTCCAGCCGGCTGGAGGAAGGGGGGAGAGTTTGAAGGGAAGAACGTTCCCCGTGCCACTTACAAGCCTTCCTCCCTTCTAATTCTCCCCCTTTCCAGCTGCCCTAGATGACAGGAAACGAGGGCTGTCAGTTTCACAGTCTCTGCAACGTGTTCAGCCCATGGGCTGAAGCCCATGCGGGCAAGTGAAGCTGACAGCTCCCCTTCTCCTGCTGCCTGGGCGGCAGAAGAACAGGGCTGTCAGCTCCACAGACCCCTCACCGGATTCAGCTGATGGGCTGAAGCCGGCGCGGGTGAGTGAAGCTGACAACCCCGTTCTCCTGCTGACAGGCTTCACTCAAGGTCACTCAAGGTCACCCACCACTAGCCCAAGGTCACCCAACTCTCCAGATTAGAGTCCTGCACTCTTAACCTCTACACCAAACTGGCTCTCATTTCCACCAAAAAAAGGGAAGTGGCATGTCAGCCAAAACTGACTAAAAAAGACCCTTTACACAACAGATGCCATTTGGGCATTCAGTTTCAACATAATATCGACAAGCACTCCCAACATGATCTCAAAAAACCCCTACAATACCAGATAGTCAAGACTATCACAACCAATTTATTACAGTGCCATAGAGAATTTGCCTTAGCCAAAAGAGTCCTAGAAAGCTTTTCCATATTTTTATACAGTTCATCTAATTATCACTTTTTCTACAGACCACTATCACTTGTGAAGATAATTTTACCATTCCAACAGCTCCCACTGATAGCATGGTATTTCTCATTGTAACAGTAAATATTCTGCCACCAACAAAAGCACAAAGTATTTATTACATTTTATTTCAACATATTGTTTTGCTTCAATATAATGTATATCTATATCTCAGTCTGGAACTTATTGATTGTTTATCTGTAACCTTGCCCTGACCTGGATGGCCCAGGCTAGCCCCATCTCATCAGACATCAGAAGTTAAGTAGGGTTGTACTGGTTAGTACTTGGAAAGGAAATAACCAGGGAAGACCAGGGTCGCTACAGAAAGGCAGGCAACAGCAAACCACCTCTGAACATCTCTTGCCTTAAAAACCCTATGGGTAAGTCAGCTGCGATTTGGTGGCACTTTCCTCAATCTAAAACGACTATTCTATTATAAGCCTACAGCATAGGAAACAGATATGTATATCTGTCTACAATGCCAGCATCCACTGCTAAAATCAAGGCCTTGCCGTTGAAGCCTCCCTGACATTCCTGCATATGACCTACTGGTGAACTAACCATAAATTAAAATGCTGCATAGACATAGATATGTTTGCCACCGTTGTGTCTATTGACTGGATAATTGCTGTGTCTTTAAATTCTGTATTTCATGCTTTCCTTGACCTGTGTTCCATCACTTCATACAGAAAACGTGGGTGAGTTTTTCTATTATCCATACAGTTCTAAAGAACAGCTAATTCTTCCACTGCTAAATAACAGCCCAAAAAATTCTTCTATGGTGCACTTCAACCGCATTTGTAATCCAAGGTTACCTACCTAAGCTCCTTAGTCTGTTATCCAATTAACTATGCTAGAAAAATAACTCTCCTAGAGATCCAGTGCTTCCATTTCATGGGGGTAGATGGATCAGAATGAAGGATAGCTATCATCCTTAACCGGCAAACCTGCATTGCTTGTATTCAGGGGTCATTTCGTAGAAAAAGAGCTGGAGGAACTTATTAGCATATGCCATGCCCCTTCACATCACCAGAAGTGTGTTGTTAGCGTAACTGATTTGCATATGCCACACCCCCTGACATCACCTATCCTGGCTGTTTTGGACCCAATCTTGGCCATTCAGGGCCGAAATTGGGCCCAAAATGGCAAAAAAGATCTGAAAATGGCCAAAAAGGGGCCCAAAATGGTCAGGATTGGCTGCTGCTGAGTGGGAGAGTGATCCACCATCCGTCAGAGGCCAGATCTAGGCCGTTTCGGCCCCAATTCAGGATGAATTGGGCCCGAAATGGCCGAGAGTCAGGTGGGCGGGGCCACCTGACATGTGACCTTTTTGGGGAACTGCCGGAACTGTGTTCTGGCGCGTCCCCCCTCGAAATGAACCCTGCTTGTATTACTGCTCTAGAGAAACTGTATAAGCTTGAGAACTGAGGACTGTCTACTAGGTCTGCCAACTCTGGCTTGGGAGATTCCTGGAGATGAGGGGCTGATGCTTGGGAAGGGTAGAGTTTGAGGAGGGGAAGGAGCTCTATATGACGCCATAGAGTCTGACATCCGAAGCTGCCATTTCCTCCAGTGGAAGTAGTCTCTCTGATCTGGAGACCAGCTGCAATTTCAGAAGAACTCCAGGTACCACCCGGGGGGTGACAACCCTGCTGCCAACCATTGCAATGGACAGATTACAGAAGACTTCCAACCAATGCAGGAACTTGATTTGAAGCCTCAATTTAATTGCCTGGGCCATGCTCTAGACTGTGAGCAACCAGATGTATATAGATCCGGAGGATCTATATACATATGTAAATGTGACTCAGTCAGGCTTGGACTGAATCCAATCCAATCCAATCCTAGCCATTTAATCGTGTCCAATCCTTGGCTACTCTGTAGATCGTATCCCTCCAGGCCTTTCTGTCTCTGACTGCTTCTTTCAATTCCTTCATGTTCAGTCCAGTGTCTTTCATGATGGTATCCAGCCAGCGGGTTTTTGGTCTTCCTCTCTTCCTCATTCCACTCACCATTCCTAGCATCACTGATGTTTCTAGTGAGTTGGCCCACATTATGTGCCCGAAATAGATGAGCTTCTGCTTTGTAATCTTCCCCTCCAGAGACATGTCGGGTTTTATGCGTTCCAAGACAGCTTGGTTTGTTACTTTTGCTGTCCAAGGGATCCTCAGGAGTCGTCTCCAACACCACAGTTTGAATGAGTCAATTTTTCTCCTGTCCATTTTTGTTAAGGTCCATGTCTCACATCCGTAGGTTGTTATAGGAAACACAATGGCTGTGACCAGTCGGCGCTTGGTGCTTATTGTGACATCTTTGCATTTCCAGATTGAATCCGTGCTGACCATTGCTGAGCGTCCAAGTGTGATTCGCCGCTTTACTTCAGGTGTCCAGTCACCCCTGTTATTGATTTGTGAACCTAGGAAGACAAAGTTGTCAACCACATCGATCTCATCATTGTTTATCTTGATATGGACTCGTTTGTTAGTGTTGGTCATGATCTTTGTTTTTTTTGATGTTCAGCTGAAGCCCCATTACTTCACTTGTTGTCTTTAGTTTCACGATCAGAGTCTTCAGATCTTTAGCCTTCTCTGCTAGCAGTGTAATGTCATCTGCATATCGCAGGTTGCTGATTGTTCTGCCACCGACCTTTACCCCAATGTTCATCTCATCCAGGTTGAGCTTCCTCATGATTACTTCTGCGTATAAGTTGAAGAGGAATGGGGAGAGAACTCAGCCTTGTCTGGTGCCTTTTCTGATCTTAAACCAATCTGTGTCTCCATATCTAGTTTGTACTGTCGCTTCTTGGTCAGTGTACAGTGATCTGATCAGTCTGATTATATGAGCTGGTACTCCAATCTGCTTCAATGCAAGCCAGAGCTTGCTATGGTCAACACAATCGAAGGCTTTGGCACAGTCAGTAAAGCAAATATAGAGGTCTTTGTGATATTCTTTTGATTTCTCCATAATCCACCTGAGGTTGGCGATATGATCCCTGGTTCCTCTGCCTCTGTGAAAGCCGGCTTGGACATCAGGGAGGTCCCCAAACACTTCTGGATGATTTTCAGTAAGATCTTGCTGGCATGTGGTATAAGGGCAATTGTGCGATAATTGGCGCAATCCCTGGCATCACCCTTCTTAGGAAGGGGAATGAATACTGATCGTTTCCAGTCCTTTGGCCAGGTACAGGTCCTCCAGATCGCTCGACATAGAGCTGTTAGTGCCGCTCTTGGGACAGGACTGAATAGGGACTATGAATGGTTATCTCATTATCAGAAGTAACTGATTTCATTATCAGAAGCAAATTGATCCCATTATCAGAAGCTACTGATTGCATCTACTCCCCCCTCCCCTCTCCACCTATATATCTGACCAGTTTCTTCTTATCCTCCAAGCATCTGAAGAAGAGAACTGTGATTCTCAAAAGCATATGCTACAGTAAAGTTGGTTAGTCTTAAAGGTGCTACTGGACTCCTTTCTACAGGTGTACAGCTGGAGGGTTAATTGCAGGTTGGTTGGGCAATACTTAGGACTTGGACTGTGCCACCAGCAAACAATTATCCAAATAGGGACAGATGGAACAACCCCGGGATCTTAAGGCAACAACTGCAGCCATGCACTTTGTGCAAACCGGGGGGGGGGGCCACGGGCAGTGGCAAAGCCAAAGGGCAACACAGCATATTATTTTAATACATGTCCATATTTAAAACAAACGTACTTCCTATAGTCTCAGTGGGTGATGTGAAAGCACTCATCTTTTAGACTGACATCTACAAACCAGTAATATAATTCTAACAACTGCAGAACATTAGCTAACATCAACATGCGGGACTTTTCAACTTGAAGGAACTCATTAAACTGGCAGAAGTCCCAAAAAGGTCTGACCCCACCATCTTTTTGGGGTAACAGAAAGTATTTGGAGTAACAACCATAATTAGTCATGTTTGGAGACTCCCCTTAAGAGAGGAGTTCAGAGAAGGCTTGCCATAGACCACCAGGACAAGGGGAGACCACAACAGGCAGAGAACTAAGGAGTAGGGACTGAAAAACCAGAAGCAATAACCCTCCTTAACAACAGATAATATCCATGAATCAATTTTTATCGTCTGCCTCTGAGACCAAAAAGGTGCCAATCTGGCCAGAAAACATGAAGAAGGATCCTCACAGGGTCAGTTATTCAGAACAGAGATTTTTGATCCTGCTGCACATCCCTAGGTAATTGTGGCAAAGATTGTTTGGGCCCAAGCCTAGCCACTCTCTTTCTGCTCTGGGATTGGGGCTGATAGTAAGATCTCTGTGCTTGGTACTGATGCTGGGAATACTTTGAAAATCTGTAAGGGTATTGCTGATCCTGCTGCCCCCAACAGCAGTATTTGTAGGGCTGGTGCCGTTGTGGCAAGGTGATCACTCCCAAGGACTTGGCAGTCTGGTGATTTTTTTAGATTTATTCCTTTGGGAGGGAAACGGAAGGTCCCCTTCAAAGAGAAAATCCTTGATTTGATTGTGCTTGTTGTGTGGCAAGACAATGGAGAGAAGCCATGCATGGCAACATAGCACAATGGAAGATGCTATGGAACATGCGGGGCAATCAGCTGCATGCTTATCAGTATTCATTTGTGTTTTGCTTATCTTGTCGCTTCAACATGCAGCACCCTTGCTACCTGACAGCACTCCTCAGCTAAGATATCAAAATAGGATGCCATCTTGTCCTACAGAAAAAGGTTGTAGGAGCCTATAATTGCCTAATAGTAGGCAATCTTAAAAGTTCAGGGCAGCCAAGGAACAGACTTTACATCCAAGCGCATCAAGCTTCCTGCCCTCACTGTCAGCTGGGGCACACTGGGTGCCATAGCAAAAGCATGCCTAGACCTCTTCAGTGTCCAGGGAGAATGGAACCAGGTGGGTGAACAAGCAGCCACAGTCTTCTTGATTAACCCTATAAGATTTTTCAACCTTCCAAAATTAGGCAGAAATACAGCAAGTGCTGGCCCTTCCTAGCAATGTCCAGTAGATCCTCCACCACATTCTGGTGTGTTAGAATATAAGGCTTCCAAAAATGTGCTCTTCAGCTTCAGGTTCAATAAAGCAATACCTAATTCAAGAGCCCTAGACATCCAAATCATCTGTTCTAAGAACAGGCTGAGGTCTTCATTAGGGGACCCAGCTGAGGCAGCATCACCCACAGTTTCCTTGGAGGCCAGATCCGGGGCCAGTTCCGAGGTAAAGTCAGAACATGAGGCTGTATCTTCCTCATCAGAATCTGAGGCCTGCAGGGTCTGAGGCTGAATCTGGAACCAAAGTCAGAGGAACCAGGTGAGTAAAGAATGACATGGAAGGCTTTAAAGACTTGTAATAGTCCTGCCATTTTCCCCCATGAACTGGTGATGGGTGTGCATAGCAGGAAAGGTGGGCCACGGAACTGGTGAAAATAGAGCCAACAGATATGGCCACTGAGTTGTAGGCTAGTGATTGAGCAGCTTGTGACTGCAAGTGGGATGCAGATGGGAGCAGAACTGGGGTTGGATCCAGCAGCCACTCCTCCTCAGACATGGGATCCTCAGTCCCTACATGTGACAAAGAGATATGTGGAATGGAGCACAAGCACTATGTTGTCATCTGGAATCGATGACACTGGAACCAGTGTCAGAGTAGCACTGACTTATTCCTTTTTTATGATGGGATGAAACCATAGATGGTTTTTGAGATGTTTGTCTTTGTCTCAGCCTTCTTAGGTGGAGATTCTGAGGCACAATGTTCCGATGGAAAAGCTCAGACATCAGTACTGACAATGCTGACTCAGACTGAACAGTGAGTTCTTGTGCAGCCAGCTGTTTTGAGGCCAGGGTATCAGAGCCTGAGAGAACCCTTTCTCAGAGGGCAGCCTTCAGCATAGAGGCCTTATCACTGTGGGGTTTAGTGGTAAAACACTAAAAGTGGCAGCAAGTACTGCCTATAGGCCTTAACCAAGCACAACAGGCAGAAGTTGTGCTCATCTCTGTGTGTGTCATCTTTGTTTTACACCATGCATTTTACACCATGATGAGATATTCTCACCAAGATGACAAAAGAGAGGATCATTGAGAAAGAAAAATGCCAAAAAGGAGCAACAACAAAGCTGAGACAACAATCAATTAGGAGCTACTCTAGACAGAACCTTTCTATGATGGCGAAAGAAGTACTGAGGGAATGGGGGTGCTCCTCCTTACAATATGAAACATTTTTGGTGAGAAACATTGCCGTATGCACTGTGGGTGAGGGGTGCCACCCTCAGTATTCTTTAAAGCTAGAAAATTCTCTGTACAGCTGGCCGGCACAGTCTCAATGTGGGAATGCACAGAAGAACAGTATAAATTCCTGTATTTTCTATTTTAAAAAATTGCAAATATACCCAATACTGGAGAAACAGTTAGGAACTGCTGCACCCCATGCTTCCATAGCACGTAAAACTTTTTGCCATCTCAGGTGTAAGAAAAAATAAGAGTTGAATACAGAAAACAAAAGCAAATTTATCATTTGGACAGAAACTCTCATACCGTCTCAGTATGTAGATCCACCAGAATGTTTGGCTATTAAATCAAAACTTCATAACACTGAAAACACTGACCTCTTTTAATAACGTATTATAATTAAACATATTATATCATATTGTTTCCAAAATTATCTACATTAAAACAATCCCCCCCCCCCGCCCCGGCCTTCACATCTCTGTGTAGAAATGCACGCATAGCTCCAAGTTCTGCATTTCAGCAGCTTCTTCTGAACGGCCTTGAGTACTGAGCAGCATTCTGGCGCACTTGTGCTGTGCTTACAATACTGGACCACACCAATACACTACAGCCATAGTATCAGCACCTCACGCATATACTGAGATTTCAAAAACTGCCACTTTGATATTGATAATTACCATTTTTTTTCAAACCCTAAAAAGATTTTCTCCAACACTCAGTTTGTGACTTGGCAAATTCTCTTGCCCAGAAGTTGGTTATTGGCAGAAAAGATTCAAAATAAAGTTTTCCCTCAGTATTTCTCTCAAAACAATTTCACAAAATTCACAGACTGCTGCAAAGCTACAGACTTAGACATACAACATGTTGGCCGTTAGCTGTTGCTGAGCCAAACAACATTTTCAGCATGCAGTACTCATTGTGAAGCCAGTATCTACTAGTTAGTGCTAGAGGTGGGCATGGTTCGGAAAACGGACCTAATTTTGACACGGTCCATGGTTCGTGAACACACAGTTCATGGGACTCACATTTTCATGAATTTTGGTCTGTTTGGGCCAGTCCGTTGGCCCATAGTCAGTGAGGCCAAACATCCTGGCGCCAATCTATCAATTCCCTAGGCAATGGAGGGGACGTCCACAGGCCTTTTGCAGCCCTTAAAAGCTTGATAGGCAGGTCTGCCTGCCAAGCAGAGAGCTCCCATTCTTCAACGGAGGGGTATACGTTCTGCAGGCAATCTTAGCCCTCAAAACCTTGATAGGCAGCTCTGCCTGCCAACCAGAGAGTTCCCATTCTTCTCTATGCGAGCAAGGATCAAGAATTAATTCCCTAGGCAACAGCTGGGAAGGTGTCCGTGTGGTGGGTGAAGGGGCTCTTCCCCATCTCTCTTCTGCCTCATTGCAACTATTTGGTGCTGCTAGCCAACGCAAGTCAATTGGCATTTGCCACTCCTAGTATCTACTGGGAGTTTCCTGGGGGCGGCTGCTTTGAGGGCTTGTAACTCGGACGTCCGAAATGCAATATTGACCAAACTTGGAGGGTGGCTGGAGGAGAGGCTGCTGAACATTCTCCACAAGTTTGGCCTCTCTGGGTGTGCAGGAGCAGAGCCAGGACCCCCAGAAGTGACCAACCACGAACCAGTCCTTGAACCAGGATGGTCTGTAAAAAGTTCATGGTCTGTGGTCCATGGGATTTTCCCAGTCTGTGCCCACTTCTAGTTAGCAGACTAGTGGTTCTCAGCTCTTGAGCTGAGAAGGGAGCTGAGTGGTTTTGATTGGGGGGTGGGGAGGCCAACTTTGGCTAAGCAGCAAATAAATTAGCAGAACAAAAAAAGAAAGAAATTTAACTACACACACATTCTGTAGCAACATATCTATAATTTAATCCTAACGCATAGAAATAATGAATATAACAGAATGAAATAATGCAGATATTTCCAAAGTAATTACACTGGCAGTGACAGATATGCCATCTAAGAAAAACTGTAGGTTTTGCACAAATAAGTAAGATTCATAAACTTTAAGAGACAAAACTGTGAGTTTTTTGTAGTTTGTAATCTTTGTTGTAATCTTAAACACTCAAATGCCATCACAACATATGCAAACAACTCCTGTAAATCAAGGAAGCAGCATTTCTCTGCAGCAGTTAGACAAACTAACCGAGCAGAAAAAACTTACCAAGCAAAGACAGGCTACAGGCAACTCCCAAGACAAAACTGAACACAAAGAATTTTTGTTGAGACTTAAGAGCAGTAAATGCCAGTGCCATCAGACTGCTCTGAATGTTTAAGCATAATGCACCATGACTTTGGAAAGCTACCACAGTCAATTATCAGTGATAATGCCCACCATAAATTAAATTACAGTAAAAATCCGAAACTGGGGATTCTAGAATTATACAGAAATATGCTGGTCTCTAACCAAAAAACAATACATTAAATTATTCTGAACACCTTGAAGGAATAAAGATATATATGTTGAATAAATAAATACAATGTGCTATCAAGAAACATAGTAGCCGAGCAACATTCTTTGACACTAGAGGATAGATTAAGATTTTTCTCAACTTCATCAAGATTAGGCAAAGTTTTTACAAAGTATTATCTGGGCAAATATAATCATTTAAGATTCTACGATTTGCTATCTAACATTTAAGAAATTCTTATTCATTCAGAACTTTGTCGGGAAATAGCTTGGGGTGCTTATTGCAATAATGTAGTGTAATTTCAGCACAAAGGATATGTTGGGTGACTCTGCTGTGACTATGTGCTCTCACTTCCATTTCAAAGATGACCTCTACCTTTATTTAAACACTGCAGCATTTCGTTGCACAAAATGTTATTTTCTTTACAGAAAAGCAGGGAACTAACTTATAAGCATTGAGACTGCAACATGCCAGCATCTAAGCCTCACCAGGTCTTTAGACTCTACCCACTAAGTCTTCCAAGCAAATTTTTAAAATAAATGACTCTTTACTTGATGCAATGGCAGAAGATAAAAAGAAGAAATGGTGAAGATTGGTGGATGTATTCAGAGAGAGTAGCTTGACTACTGAAGTCTCTTACCAAAATCCAAAACTTATTCACTTGGAAATAGGGGTGTGCGCTTCGGGTTTCTGATTCGGGTAAATTACCCGAATCGGACTCGATCCGTAAAGATTAGGGATATCCGAATCGGGGCCAGCATGCTGACTCCGATTCAGAAATCCTTAATCAAAGCTTGCTTCATTCCCCACCCCCCGCTGCTTGCAAGCAGCGGCGGGGCCCTTTAAACATCATCCCACCCCCACCCCAGCCCCCTACTCCCACCTACCTTGTTGGCGGCAGTGGTGGCTCAGGCTCCTCTACCACCATGCCACCGCTACCACCTGAGCCTGCGGGGTGGTGGGGAAGGCTGGAACTGCCGCCGCCACCTCCTCCGGTCCTTCCTGCCCCTCAATTGGCCGCGGCGTGCCAGTGGCCATTTGAGGGGCAGGAAAGGCCGGAGGTGCCGCCGCACTGCGGGCAAATTGAGGGGCAAAAAGGGCCAGAGGAGGCCTTCCCCACTGCCCCGCAGGCACAGGCAGTGGTGCGGCGGCAGAGTAGCCAAGCCAGCTGGCTCCAGGCCACCGCAGCCTCATGCTGCTGCCACCACCGCCACCCCGGCTGCAGCAGCCCACCACCCAGCTGTCAAAGAAGACCCTCCCGCCAGGTAAGTGGGTGGGGGTGGAGAGGTTTCCCCAGGGGAGGTGGGGGGTGGAGGGGTTGCCCCGGGGGGGAGGTGAGGGGGGAGTTTTCCCCCCCTCACTTCAGTATGCTCCAAATATTTACAGAGCATATCGAAGCGAGTAAAATACCTTAATTCCAAAGTGGCTTGCCACTTCGGAATTAAGGTCTTTCCGAATCTCCTCCCCATGCACACCTCTGCTTGGAAATACACTTATATTGGTTCAATGAAATTTACGTGGTAGTGGTCAATTTTGAAGTACAGCAGCTTTTCACAACACCCTCACAGCCACACTCCCAACTACATTCCCATCAAACCTTCATAAGAAAAAAGAACTTTAGATTTCTTCCCTTAAACAGAATTATTTGGAATATTAGGATATCTTCTGGATAGAGCAAAGCTAGATGCCTCTAGGAAACTCAATCTCTCTCACTGACCTACCTTACAGAGTAGGAGACAAAGGAGACAGCCCAACCAGTCCCAAGTAAGAGATACCTGTCCAAACTTGGCAGCCAGATGGGGCAAGGCCAGGCCAGTATGACTCTTCCTTCAAGGAGACCTCCTCCTCAACTCCTCCAGCTTATACCTGCCCCTCTTTTGGGGCTCGAATAGCCCTGGTGGGAAGTAGCCCCTACAACTCCCCAAACACTGGCCTGTCAGGACTCTTCTTAGTGGCCTTAGGGGCCAATCCTCCACTGCTTCTAACCCAGCATCCTATTTCACACAGGGTTTTATGCTGATGCACCTAGCGGACAGAGAGCAGGTGCTGGCACCACAACATTATGTGCTTGCCCCATTACTGGATACTTGCAAGGGGTAAAAGGCCCAGCGGGTTGACTTGACTTCTGCCTTTCTTTCCCAATCTTTGAACCTAGCTGGGGGGGAAACTCTCAAAAAGCATCCTAAGATAAGGGCTACAGGCAAGAATCGGACCTCTGATTCTCCCCTGAAAATGCCTCATTAGCACTGAAAGGCAAACAACTTTATGAAGCCTGCATTTGTACATCACAGCAGTTCCATCCTATACCACAACTGCAAGACAGAAAATAATGTTTTTAGCACCATGCTCATGACTTTGGAAGGGTGATTTTCATCTGACCAAAAAAGAAAAGCCGGAGACATATGAAAAATTAGCAAAACCCCACAACCTTTAGTTCCATTACATATGTAGCCTGGCTTCCTCTCAGCTGGAATACTGCCAACTAATAGAAAGTCCTCCTCGTGTGATCATATCTGAATGGCAGACCAGGACGCATTTTGTTTACAGACTTCTAATAACTGGAATGTTTTAGACAATGCATACACCAATGTAAATTTCCTATTCACTATGGAAGCTCACTAACAATTTGGATACTTTCATGAGTGAGTCATTCAATGAGGTCATTCATATTTTATTTGATAGTGCCTATGGCTGCTTTATTAATAGGAAACTCATGTTTTGTTTTTATCTTCCATGCCCGATACCAAGGATCAAGAATGAAAACATTTTATTTTAATTATTTCTTGAGTCTGTATCATAACATGCAGTCAGCATATGAATACCATGGGGCACCGGTACAAGACTTTTCATAACAGCCAGCTTTGTGGCAAAGAAAAAATACATATACATTAGTTGACTATTATTTTAAAATTATTCTGTTCTAGCTTAGCAAATATAGAAACCAAATCTGTAATAACTACATAAGCCAGCCTTCAGGTGGTAGCTGGAGATCTCTCAAAATTGCAACTGTTCACCGGGCCACAGAAATGAGTTCCCCTGGAGAAAATGGCTGCTTTGGACTGTATGGCATTATACTCTGAGGTCCCTCCCATTTCCAAACCCCACCCTCTCCAGTCTCTACCTCCAAAACTTCCAAGAATTACCCAACTAGAAGCTGGCAATCCTAGTAGTAACACATATAAAATAGGTATAAGACTATCTCCACCACTGAAGAGGCTGAATAGGAACCTACAGAATTGCTGTGAAGTATTTACAATTTTTTTCCAAAGTAAATGTTTTAATCACCAGCAGATCTGGTTCTGCTGGCAAAGGGGTTAAGTGGAAGTATTGGTGATGCTTAATGAGAATTACTAAATGACTGGTGAGGATGTTGAAGCTTGAACAAAGGAGTCTTAGGCTCTAAAATTAAACAAAAGGTTCGACAGAATTAACGTCATATACTTCCCCCCAATCCCTGCTCTTTTAATTGGTAGCTGAAAAATAATTTCAATATCTACACTCCAGTATAAATATCACAGTGAAAATTAAACATCAATGTCTAGAAAAACACCAGTTCGTCTTCGGTCTTCTGTGCAGGCACACGTGGGACTGCGCTTGCGCTGGGCTACACACAGAAAGTGATTCTATAGCTCCATACCTACAAGGGGCGCTCTGAGCATGCAACATGCATGTGTAGGACCTTCCTGCCGAAATCGCGCTGACGAGCGGAGCACCACTCCCTCCCTCAGTTCTTCTCTCGCCGCCTTAGAGGGAGGTACTTTTCAGCTCCGCTCCACCTTGCTTTATCTTTAGTCTCTTTTTCTTCCTTAGCTTACCTTTCTACCTGTTAGGATGTCTCAAAAAGCGCTCTTTAAAAAGTGTTCTAGAAGTGACATGAAGATGCCGCACTCCGATGAGCACTCCCTGTGCTTACTTTGCCTAGGCGAAAGGCATAATGTCTCTACATGCCATATCTGCCAAAAATTCACTACCAAGGCTTGTAGTAACAGGGCAGCATGCCATGATGTGAGTGATGGTGCTCTTGGGGTCAAGTAAGCCAATGTGAAAACTATCAATTGAGCAAGACCCTTTTTCCCGAACTGTCCCTTCCACTATGCCCCGGTCAGTCCATTCAGAGCCTCTGAAACCCCATCGATCAGTTCCAACGTCGCACTCGGAACCAATACCAGGAAAGTCAGCATCTGATGCCAAACGATCTAAGACCAAACCGATAATGGGGACGTCACCATAGATTCAAAGGGTTTCAGCATCAGGTGTGATAACACTAAAGATAGCGACCATTGGGGAATTACTGGAGATCTCAGGGGACTCAGATTATACAACCCTCTCAGGAAAAGTTTAGACAAATAGTGGAACAAAATTGTCTTTCCACCAATATTCGAGTGAAAAGCAGAAATCGCCACCAAATGCACATTGATTGATGTAGATGCCAGCCCACTATTACGCAGGTGTACTAAATAATCAAAAGTAGTGGAAAGAGAACAGGTGTCCAGAGGCATGCCTCTCTCATTAGCCCAAAAGACAAACCTAGTTCACTTCAAATTATAGGAATGCCAAGTCGAAGGTCAGTGAGCATTCAATAGGATATTCGCTACTTCCTCTAAGAAACAAAGTCTCTATGAGAAACAAAGTCTGAGAAACCAAAGTCTCTGTGAACCATGCCGTCAGGTGCAACCTCTCCAGATCATGGTGGAACGTACGGTTGTAGGATAGCAGGTCCGGGGTTAGTGGGAGGTGAATGTACCTGTCCCTCGCTAGACCCTTTAGAATATGGAACCAATGCTGACAGTGCCAGAAAGGTGTTATCAAAATGCATGTTGCCTTGTCCATCTGTATTTTGCAGAGGACTTTGTGAATTAGGGGAATTGGAAGAAATGCATAGAATACTACCCCTGTCCACTGGATCTGAGAGGCATCCCCCAATGAACCCCTGTCCTTGCCGCCTTGGGAACAAAACTTAGGGCTTTGGCATTTTCTCGTGTCACGAACAAATCCACTTCTGGGAACCCCCAAGCCTGAAAGATTCCCTGAACATACTTGTCTGCTAAAAGCCATTCGTGATGAACAGTGCTTTTTCTGCTGAGCCAGTCCGCCTTAACATTTTCTGACTCTGCTATGTGAAGGACCGAAAGAACTATATATTGTGCCCAATGGCCCATTCCCACAAACGGATGGCCTCCATGCAAAGCTATCGTAAGGGTGTACCAACTTGCTTGTTGATATAACTTGCTGTGGTAGTGTTGTCTGATAAGATCAGCACCCGTCGGTTGAACACCATATCTTTTAAACAGTTAAGGGCATAGTAAACAGCTCTCAATTCTAACAAATTAATGTGGCGTGGCCTTTCAGACTCTGTCCACAATACATTGACAGAAATTTCATTGTAGTGGCTTCCCCATCCTTTTAAGGAAACATTCGTCGTAAGCATCACTTTAGGCCCAGGAGTCTCAAAGGGAGTGCCCTTATCCAGATGACTAGGGTCTGACCACCAATTAAGCGATCGTAGCACCCGCCTGGGGATCAAAAACTTTTTCTGAGGTGAGTGCCTTAGAGGGTCAAATACCTTAATAAACCCTAACTGAAATATTCTTATTAGTCGTCTAGCAAGGGCCACCACCGCTGTGGTAGACGCCATAAGGCCCAGTAGAATCTGGATTGACTTGGCCATTTGGAATCTGTTATGTAGGAAGTGATTAGCCATATGTACAAGTCTGGACACCCTATCTGCAGGTAAGAAGGCCCTGTTAGTATTAGCATCAAGTATAACACCAATGAATTGTATGGTACAACAGGGCACCAAGCCTGAATTAATCACCTGAATTAATTACCAAGCCCAGAGACTTTCATGTATCCAGGATCAGGACCATATGGGAAGTTAAAGTATTCTGGGAGTCCGCCGTGACCAACCAATCATCTAAGAAGGGATAGACTGAACACTCCAATTTTCTAAGGTGGGCAACTACCACTGTCATGCATTTAGTATATACTCGAGGCGCTGTAGCCAGACCAAACAGAAGGGCAGTGTATTGAAACACCTGACCATTATAAACAAAACGCAAAAACCTTGTATGTAGCTTAAAAACAGAGATACGAAAGTAGGCATCTTTCAAGTCCAGGACAGCAAACCATGCATCTCGAAGGGACATATTAATAACCCATTGCAGCGTCACCATCCTGAACTTTGTGACAATCAGATACTTATTAAGGTCCCTCAAGTCTAACATAAGCCTCTTTCACCCATCCTTCTTATCCACTAAGAAGAATCTAGAGAAAAAAACAAAGGGGGTCTCAGGCACCCTTTGCAGAGCCCCTTTCTGTAATAGAGACAGGATTTCATCCTGCAATTCAACTAACGTGTTATTTGGAGCCTGAGAAGGCAAAGTAGGAGGAAGCAAGGAGTAGAATTCTAACCGGTAACCAACTTTAATAACAGAAATAACCCAAATATCAGTAGAACTTGCCTCCCAAACTTGGGTAAAACAGGCCAACCTATCTTCGAACTAGGGTAAAACTGGTTTAATGACAGATTCTAGTCAGAACTGCTCTTTCTGTCCCTGCAAGGATCCCTTGGCAGCCTGAGCATGGTGAGATGACCTAGAGCGTCCGCCCTGCTTCTTCTTGTACTGTTGAGGGCCCCAAAACTGAGGCCTGTATGGATACTGCTGCTTGTAAGGGCGAAACTTGTAGGATCTATAATCCCTTCTTTGCTGAAAATCTCTCCTTCCAGACCGTCGATATCCTGAATATCCCGAGGACTGGGAAAGGACTCCATATGACTTCGCAGTCTGACAGTCCTTTTTCTTTTTTGCCGTATTCATCCGTCTTCTCTGTGAACAATGTGGAACCTTCAAAGGGCATGTCTTCTATCTTGCTACGGGTTTCAATAGGCAAGGCAGTAGTGCGCAGCCAAGCATGTCTACGTAGTACTACAGCCGTACTGAGTCCTCTCATCGAGACATCCAAGATGTGACGACTAGCACTTATTTGCTGGCAAGACAACATCAACGCCTCATCTTGCAAGACTTTCAGCAGAGGTTTCTTATCCTCAGGTAGCATATCCACTCAAGTAGACATCTGCTTCCACAGAAAAATCTGGTAGCTGCCCATAATGGCCATGAAATTCGCTATTTTAATGTTCAGTGCAGAACCCGAATAAAGCTTTTTACCCATTTAATCCAGTTTTTTGCCCTCTCTATCTGCCGGAGTTGCTTGAGAACCTTGACAGTGCTGTGCCTGCAATTCTCCAGCTATCACAGAGGATGCTGGAGGATGGACAAATAAATAAGGGCACTGATCCTGTTTCACTTTCTACAGTGCCTCAATCTTCTTTGCCATGGATGGAACAGACGTAGGTTTTTGCCTTAGGTTGTTCATAAGCTCAACCAGCCCTTCAACCATAGGGAAGGCAACCACCTCAGGAGTATCTGAATAAATATGCTTCAGGATTTTATCAGTAGGCTTTCGATGAGCAGCGGAAACATCGATGTCTAGGGATTTAGCCATACAGAGCATTTGCTCTGCATAAAGCTTGTGATTAGTGGAAAGTGAGTCCCCTCCCGAGACCCCAAGAGCCTCATCTGGAGATGGGTCTGATGTCAAACTCGAGCTGTGGTCTCAACCGAAGGTCTCGCTTTCTATCTCCAAACTGGACCTATGCCTCGGCGTCGACATTAGAATGGTCGGGTGTTTAACTGAATCCGAGCTATGACCACGTTTGGTCATTATCGAATACAATGAAGCCGGAGGTGGTGAATAATTAGGGTAATAATCCCAGCCATGTGGGTTTCCTAAGGGTGGATACGGAGGAAACCATGGAGGCATGTGATGGGTCTGCGATATTCGGTTCAAGGAAGCTGATCTGTGTTGCTTCCGAAGTCCTGATCGTGATCCGGCACCATCTCCCTCCGATTCTGAAGATCTCTCTACGGAGCCAGAGCCATTCTACGAAGTCGGGGATTGGCGTCTCCTTCTTTCGGAGGATCAGGGTCGAGCAGGAGGAGCGGACTGATGCCGCAACTTCTTTGGAGGCTTCTCTAGGTGCTTGGTTTTCTCCTTTCTCTTCTTTGAGGACTGGTCGCAGTCTTTCTTCTTCCCTCCCTGGATCGGGAGTTCAGAACCATCCCTCTCCACTCTCAGTGAGGTACATTCTACTAGTACTACGCTAGTTGTCGAGTGGGCTGAAGTCGATGTCTCCCTCAATCTCGAGTGCAGGGAATCCTGCTGTCGGGCATGGGCTATCGGTTCCGAAGGCAACCCTCCAGACGTCGGATCCAATGTAGAAGCTGAACGGAAACACGGTTTTGACTGGCGTCGAGAAAGCACAGTCAGATCCAACTGAGTCAACAATGGAGCATGGATGGAATCAACTGAAGACAAGCGCTCTGCCAAGGCAGATTTCTTAGCTGTCAGGCTGCTGGCGCAAGAGATTGCTTTCTCCCACAACATTGCCTTCAAGCGGGACAAATGATCCACCCTGGCTTTTGGGGTAAATAGCTGACAATGTTCGACAACATGCGCTTTGCCCAAACATGCTAGACACGAAGTGTGAGTGTCTGTTTTTGCCATTTTCATCCTGCAATTCTCACATTTTTTGAATAATGCCTTGTCTGCTATTTCTCCGGCCGATTGTAGATCGACGTTCAGCAGAATCGGCTCCAGCTTCTCGATCTCCTTCACGAACACGAATAACAAAACAGGGTTAACATACCTGTAACTTATGTTCATCGAGTTCTTCTGTGCTGACACACATGGGGACTGCGCAGGCGCAGGCCAGCCGCCGGAGAATTTTCTAGAGCTTCCATGGCTCCGAAGGGGCCGTTTGTCGCGCGCCTCAGCGACCGTTTTCCCGCCCAAACGGTCACGTGATCCTCCAGCGACCAACGGCCCCTTCCCTCAGTTCTCCCTTGCCGCCGCTTGACCAACACACTTCAGCCGTAACACCTTAAAAACACCAATATCCGTTACAGCCATCACAGTATTGTGCATTGGAGTTCACAGCGGGGTAGGAGGGAGGGTTGTGTGTCAGCACAGAAGAACTCGATGAACATAAGTTACAGGTATGTTAACCCTGTTTTCATCTTCGTTCTTCTGTGCCTCCACACATGGGAGTGTACCAAGCTTCACACAATAAGGAAGGCGGGGGTGAAGTCCAACACAATTTTATTAAGCAAACAAGAACAACAATAAATAGATATGCATATATACATCTATGTAAAAATACTGTGTAAGGACACATAAATACTCAATATTTACACATATACACACCCCCAGGTACATATATACACACTTTCACTCAAGGGTACCCAACAGGTACATCAAGAAAGTCATACCAAAACTCCCTCAGGAAAAGAGGGAGTGTAAGACAGCCTTGGCCACAGATACATCCTGCTCCGCATTGACATCAACGGCGTAATGCCTGACAAAGGTGTCTGCAGAGGACCATGTGGCTGCTTTACAAATGTTAACCAGGGGCACCCCCCTGAGGAGTGCCGAAGAGGATGCTTGGGACCGCGTGGAGTGGGCTCTGACATGAAGCGGGCAAGCCACCCCTGCCAGGGAATAGGCCTTGCTAATGGCCGTCACAATCCACCTAGACAGGGTATGTGAGGAAGCCCTGTTACCCTTGTCCTTGGCCCCAAAACATACAAACAGGTGAGGACTGGAGCGGAATCCCTTCGTCCTATCCAGGTAATAGGCTAGGGCCCTCTTCAAGTCTAGGGTATGGAGGGCCTTTTCCCCCTTAGAGGAGGGTTGAGGAAAGAATGCAGGCAGTGAGATATCCTGCGAGAGGTGGAAGGCGGACACCACCTTGGGCAGGAACTCAAGGCAGGGACGCAGAACCACCTTGTTGGGATGAAACACAAGAAAGGGAGGGTCAGACCGCAGTGCAGACAGCTCACTGACCCTTCTGGCCGACGTGACGGCCACCAAGAATGCTACCTTGTAGGATAGCATATCCAAGGGGCATGTAGCCATAGGTTCAAATGGAGGCAACATGAGATGTGAGAGCACCAAGGACAGTGACCACCGAGGCACTGGCGCAGACACAGGTGGGTAAAGATTGTACATGCCCTTAAGGAACTGGCGGGATTGCGAGTGAGAAAACACCGTAGCACCCTCAACTCGGGTGTGAGCAGCTGATATCGCTGCCAGGTGGACCTTGAGGGAGGAAACCTTCAAGCCCAGGCCACGCAAGTGGCACAAATACTCGAACACAACCCCCAAGGGACTGCTCTCGGGCACCACTCCTCTGGCAAGTGCCCAGAGCTCAAACCTGCGCCACTTGGCCGCATAAGCGCGCCTAGTGGATGGCCGACGAGCATTCAGGAGGACCCTCTGTACCTCGTCAGTAAAGCCTACAGGGGAGGAACGATCCGCCAAGCCGTTAGGTGCAGCTTCCTGGGATCGTGGTGGACTAGACTCCCGTTCAGGAGAAGGTCTTGCCGAGGGGGCAGACTGACATATGTCCGTTGGGACAGCCGCAGGAGCTTCGGGAACCAAACCTGCCGTGGCCAGAAGGGGGCCACTAGGATGCAGTCTGTCCCGTCCTCCTCTATCTTGCACAGGACCCTGGGAATCAAGGGGAATGGAGGAAACATGTAGTGCAAGCCCTGCGTCCACGTAAACTGGAAGGCATCCCCAATAGAGAGGGGGTCGCTCCCTGCCCTGGAACAGAACGTGTGGGCCTTGGTGGTTGCCGCAGTGGCGAACACGTCTATCACTGGATGACCCCACATCCGGAAGATCGGCCCAACGCACTCTACGTTCAGCTCCCACTCGTGGTCCAGTAAAGGGACCCTGCTGAGGGCATCTGCCCGGGCATTGTCTGACCCAGCCACGTGTATAGCATGGAGCGACACGCCGTTCTTGATAGCCCACTGCCAAGTGAGTGTGGCTTCCCGGCACAGGGCCATGGACACTGTGCCCCCCTGCTGATTCACGTAGTACATGGCAGTCGTGTTGTCCGTCTGCACCAACACCTGACGATTTCTCAGCAGTGCTGTAAGAGACACAAGTGCGAAACGAATGGCCCTTAGTTCAAGCACATTGATATGGAGGGTCTTTTCCCTGTCAGACCAGACATCTTGCACAGACACATCACCACAGTAAGCCCCCCATCCCAACAGAGAGGCATCAGTGGTAACCGTGATGTCATGGTGTTGATACCCAAAAGGGGTCCCCTTAAACAAGTTGTCATCCGACAGCCACCAGTCCAAGGAGGAGAGGATGACCCTCGGGATAGAGAATTTGAGGGACGGAGGGTGCAGCAGAGCATTGTACCTCCGCACAAACCAGTTCTGGAGAGGGCGCATACGCAGCCTAGCGAAAGGCACCACAGAGGTGGCTGCTGCCATATGCCCTAGTAAGCACTGGATAGCGCGCACAGACTGGAACCGGTTCCTTTTAAACATGGACACTAGACCCCTTAGGGTCCGAGCCCTCTCCAAAGGGAGCAGGGCCTTACCCTCCACAGAGTCTAACAGTGCGCCAATGTAGGACACCTTGCAGCTGGGCACCAGCTTGGATTTCTCCAAGTTCACCAGGAGCCCCAGGCGTTGGCAAGTGCTAAGTACCAAGCCAATGTCCTGCACCAGCCTAGACTCCGATTCAGCCACGATGAGCCAGTCATCGAGGTACGGAAAGATGGTACAGCCCTCTTCCCGCAGGAAGGAAACCACAGGGGCCACACATTTCGTGAACACTCGTGGGGCAGTGGACAGGCCAAAGGGGAGCACCTTATACCGGAAAACCCTTTGCCGGTAAACAAAACTCAGGTACTTCCTGTGCTCCTTCCGTATGCCCACGTGAAAGTATGCGTCCTTTAAGTCAAGAACCGCAAACCAATCCCCTTGTCTCAGTAAGGCGATCACAGCCGCCAACGTAACCATTTTGAATTTGGTCACCTTGAGGAAGGCATTAAGGCCCCTCAGGTCTAAAATGGGACGTAAGCCCCCATCCTTCTTAGGGACCAGGAAGAACCTAGAGAAGAAACCCTTTACAGAGTCCTCATAGGGCAATTCTTCCACAGCACCCTTGGCCAAGAGCGATACGATCTCTGCATCCAGCTCGGCCATAGTGTTATTGACAGCTGTCAGGGGTGAACTGCATCTAGGCAGCTCAACAAACTCCAGCCCGTACCCCAGTTCAACAATAGTTAAGACCCATGAGTCAGATGTTATTGACTCCCACTCAGAGAGGAGTGGACTAAGTCTGTCCGAAAAGTTCGGGGATACGGCTGGCGTGACCCGTCAGTACTGCCTCCCGGTGCCCTGCTGATCCTTCTGCTGGGCCGGTTGTTGTGCCGGACGAGGCTTGAAGGGCCAACGCCTCCTCTGCTGTTGTGCGGGAGGGTAAGGCCGCTGCTGGTAGGCAGGATACTGCTGGTAGCCCGGCCGCTGCTGTTGGTACCTGCCCTGATAGTGGTAAGGGCCTGACCGGGGAGCGTACCGTGACCTGGAGGAGGGCTTGTCCGCTGGAGCTAGACCCAAAGACCGCGCCGTCTGCCTGTCCTCTTTTTTCTTTTTCAGGGTCTCGTCGGTCGATTTGGAGAACAGCGAGTCCCCTTCAAAGGGCATGCTCTCCACCCTGGAACGCACCTCTTGGGACAGGGCCGTAGACCGCAACCAGGAGTGGCGCCTGAGGACCACCGCCGAAGCCATCCCCCTAGCAGCAGTGTCAGCAGCGTGGCTCCCAGCGTTCATTTCCTGTTTAGACAACCGGACAGCCTCTGTTTGCAGCAGGGACACCACCGCCTTCTGCTCAGGAGGGAGGTCCCGGGTATAGGATGCCAACTTCTCCCAGAGGTACAACTGGTACCCTGCCATGATGGTCTGGTAGTTGGCAATCCTCAGACCCAGCGAAGCGACGATGTACTGGCGCCTGCCCATGGCATCAAGCTTCTTGCCCTCTTTATCGGCAGGCACCGAGGAGTGACCCGATCGTCGGGGGTTGAATTCCTCTGTGACAAGGGAGGAAGGTGGAGGGTGTTTCACCAGCGCCGGCCAGGTACCCTGCTTGATCTTGTAGAGCTGCTCAATCCTCTTGGATGTTGGAGGCTGATCACAGGGCACCTGCCATACCTTCTCCACGATTTCCTCAATACCCTCGAGCATGGGGAAGCCAACGTACGCCGGGTTGTCTCCGTAAATGCGTTTGAGGAGCTTGTCCTTGGTCTGGGGAACCGCCGAGGAGATGTCCATCTCGAGAGCCTTGGCCATCCTTGCCATCTGGTCGGCGTAGATGCGGAGGTCCTCGAAAGGCGAGTCCGCCGATGGCACTAGCTCCTCAGCCGGCGATGGTTCGGACCAGGACTCCGACTGGTAGCCAAAGCTCTCCACATCCTCCTCATCGGAACCGAGCTGGGATTCCGGAACCTGGAGCGGAGGGGGAGCCCACGCCGACCTCGATGTCGAAGGCCTCGGTTCCGACACGGAGAAACCCGCAGGTGCCCCTTCCCACTGGCAACGGTATGGCGAGGGGAGGTAGGAGGCCTGTCGATGTCGGGACGCAGTGGACCGGGCCGATCGGACACTGTCCCCAGACCGACGTCGCTCACGACCGGCAGCTGGTGGAGATGGACGGGCAGGGGAAGGACGGCTCCGACGAGGAGACGGGCTTGGTTCCAGCCTCGGCGACCGAAGAGCAGGCGATGGTCGGCTCCGACGGCGCGGGCTCGGCTCCGGCCCCGACGAGAACTCTGCGGGCACCGTCTCGAAGGCCATCGGATCCGGCACCGGCACGGCGAGTTCCTCTGGTTCGGGGGAATCCAGATGAGGGGAAGGCGTGTGAGGAAGCACGATGACCTCCTCCTGGGGAGCGGGATGCGGTGACCGATGATGTTTGGTCTTCTTCTTCTTCTTCGCCGGTTCCGAAGAAGACCTCGGAACCGACGCGCTCCTCGCCTTCGAAGGGGACCTCGGCTTCGACCTCTTAGGCTTCACTGGAATCGACCCGGTCGTCGGTTCCGATCGGGGACTCGGTACCCGGATCCTCGGTTCCGATGTCGGTCTCGGATCCGATCTGGTGGAAGATGCGCTACGGGGCGGCCGCACCGGTCCCTGCGCTGGAGAGGCCGCTCTCGACGCCGAGGCACTCGGGGGACGCGGTTTCGACCCCGACCTCGCGGAGGCCACTGAGCCAGCTCTGGAATGCCGTTCGGCAGAGGGGCTTGGGCCGGCCTTGGAGGAGGGCAACGGAGCGCCTCCGGACATGACCTTCTGCCACAGGGAGGAATTCAGTCGGGCCTTGCGCTCCTGCCGGGCCTTGCTGGTGAAACCCTGGCAAATCCTACAGGCCGACACATTGTGGGTCTCCCCCAAACAAAAGAGGCACAGTTCATGGCCATCGGTCTTGGCCATTTTCGTGTGGCATTGGAGGCAATGCTTAAAGAGAGCCTTTGAGGCCATCTTCAGGGGCACGCTAAAGAGAGAGGTCAAACAATCCGGGTCGTATTTACCGAGTCCAGTCAATGTCCAAATCAGTAAGCAGAAGAGTAGTCGAGGTCCGAAGTCCAAAGTCAAAAGCCAAAGATCAATCAGAAGTCAGAAAAAAGCACAAAGCACAGAGCAACGAAGCTCACGTTCTCTCCAAGCGGCGGCAAGAAGAGAACTGAGGGAAGGGGCCGTTGGTCGCTGGAGGATCACGTGACCGTTTGGGCGGGAAAACGGTCGCTGAGGCGCGCGACAAACGGCCCCTTCGGAGCCATGGAAGCTCTAGAAAATTCTCCGGCGGCTGGCCTGCGCCTGCGCAGTCCCCATGTGTGGAGGCACAGAAGAACGAAGATGAACTATAACAATTACACTAAAGAACAAACTACCAACTATCAAAAATTCTAACTTCTAAAAACTATATTACTAACAACTTTTCTATCTATAAGAAGATAACGCCTCTATGTCCGTTCCTTGCAGCAGCAAAAACCGAACTGAGGGAAGGTGGGGGCGACCTCACTAAGTCACATGCCCACGCCAGCAGGAAAAGCCGGTTTGGTCCGGTTTGGAGGAGGTCGCCCCCTCCTAAAGTCTTAAAGCTGTAGAATTCCTGTTCCAAGTGGCCAGCCTGCACCTGCGAAGTCCCACTTGTGGGACTGCATCGAATACCGTAGATGAAGTTCAGGTTCTGTTGAATGCCCACAAACCTTCTACAAGGGCGGTAGCTTCACTAAGTGGGTGGCTGATAGAGGGCACTCGTTTTAATTGCCCACTATCCTAAATTCTTTTTATCATGTTTACCGGATCATATAAGCTGCATTCAGACCCAATGACAAACCAAGGTCTGTCAGTACAAGTCTACAAAGACTGCAGTCTGGCACATGCAGGAATTTAAAATTTCCTGGTTATCAGGAAGAGAACCAGTTTGGTGTACTGGTTAAGAGTGCAGGACTCTAATCTGGAGAACAGGGTTTGATTCCCCATTCCTCCACTTGAAGCCAGCTGGGTGACCTTGGGTCAATCACAGCTTCTAGGAGCTCTCTCAGCCCCCCCCCCCCCCACCTCACAGGGAGTTTTGTTGTGGAGATAATAATAACATACTTTGTAAACCGCTCTGAGTGGGCGTTAAGTTGTCCTGAAGGGTGGTATATAAATCAAGTATTGTTGTTGTTGTTGTTGTTGTTATCAACAAACCACAGTTAATCACTACACCCACACTGCAAACGAGATTCCAAACCAGAACTAAGATTCCAGAAATGCATCCCCTCAGCTTCTACTAATAAAACCCCCAAGAATATCAATTTTTCTTAATCGTTTACCTATTTCTCTTTCAGTCTTCATGCAGCAATCTCATCCTATGTATTAATTCCTGAGCCTGCACTCTCCCAACTCTACCTCCAGCTCAAAGAGCCTCATGAGCATGAAGTCACTGAAATTTAAACAATGAGGAAGTGGCTAATCGCTCTGCTTCCACCTTCCACAAACCATGCCCATCGCCACAAATCACATCACTATATCTGATGCTCAAATACCATCTGCAGAGACCAGCAATGAACCATTTTTAAGCATCTGGGACTGCACCACTGACCAAGGAGCCTCAATTATCCCAATTCATTTATTTCTCACTCACAGTAGTTTTAATTACTTATTTGCTCTTAAGACGGCAATGAACTGGCAGCCATTTTAAAAGTTAAATAATTTGGCTTTTAACTGATAATTGATTCAATAAATGAACAAAATGCAAGCAGCCTCAATAAAGGCGCCCTTTCGGCAATTCTGAAGGAAAAGGCCAGTTTCTCTGTAAGTGTATGCCCACTTGCTATTTAATAAACAAAAGGCTACTACTCTGGTTAAAAAAATGCTATATTTAGGGGTTTTTTCTTGTGATTTCAGGTTATAGGATACTCTATATGTTACTAGCACACTAAAATGTCTGGAAACTTAATTTGAATTATCTCAGCATCACTGAAGAAAAGAAATTAATTTGATACTGACTTAATATTGCAACCATTTGTTTGTGGTTGTTATGAAAAATTAATTTATAGTTTTTCCATACTGAAATATAAATATACTAGTTCAGGATACAAATTAGAAGAAAACATTGTAATATTCTTTTTCATCAAATATGAAATAGAGAGAATAAAGCAGACTTCTATGGAATTAGGACAGTAACAGTTCTTTAAGTGTTTCAGGTCCCAGACTTTGGGGTTAGGTTCCACACAACATTTCCACTTGGGCAAACTTGCATTAAGTCAAGCTGACCATATTCATCTAGTTTTTCAGTCTGCTCAAAACGCAGCACAAAGCAAACTCCTCTCCCCATTAATGACCAATTAAATCACAACTTGGACCCAAATTGGGCGATAATGACAGCATCAAATAGCTTTTGACTTTTAATTTTTGTACACAGCAACACTGATCAGAAATGAATGATCAGTGCTCAATCTTACAATAACCCTTACCCAATAGCCCTGTTCACCAGTTACAATAAACACATGTACAATCTGTGCACAGTGTACATTTGATTGTTCTTTATATGTGCTTTAAGTAACTCCCATATTATATTGAGTACATGTACAGCTGACCATGTGGTTAAAACTTCAGATTTATACCAATAGTAGTTCCCAGTTGCATTTGTAAAGTAAATCCATGTTGGCTCTGTCTCACACATAGGTATGTATGAATGTACATGAAAAGTTGTATGAGTGTTCACTTTAACAAGTGAACAAGGCTAACGTCCTGTGCAAATGCAACTGCAATCACTTTCCTTCCACTATTACATAGTGAGATCAAATCACCTTGCTGTTCCACCAACAGAACCAGATCAAAATCAGTTCAAACTAGTTCAGACTAGTTCAAACTTATACATGTTCAAAACAATTCAGACTTTTAAAATAAGTTAAAACCAGGGCTTTTTTTCAGCCAGAATGCTGTGGAACGGCATTCCAGCACCTCTTAAAAATACCTATGTGACTGAGTATTTTTAAGAATTTTTTTCAGCCATTTTGGGCACGTTTGGGCCCAATTTGGGCCCGAAACGGCCACGAGTAAGCCACTACCAGGCAAGAGAGGGTTCCTTTGCGCAGCAGCAGCCCATTCCAGGCTAATTCAGGCCCAATCTGGGCCATTTTGGGCGCGTTTCAGCTATTTGGGGCCCGATCCTGGTCATTTAGGGCCCATTTCAGCCATTTTGGTCCCGCTTTGGCCCAATTCATGCCCGAAACGGCCAGGATCGGGCCACTGCCAGGCAGGGAAGGCTTCCCCTGCATGACAGAGGCCCATTCCAGGCCGATTCCCGCCTGATCTGGGCTGTTTCAGGCCCAATTTTGCCCTGAAACAGCCAGGATCGGGCCGCTGACAGGCAGAGGAGTGCTCTCCCACATGGCAGCAGCATTTTCCAGGCCAATTTGAGCCCCCTGTGGAGTGTGGGAGCGCTCTCAGGGCGGCCACAGCCTGTGTGATGACGTCACTTCCTGGAAGTGACGTCATCACGCAGTCCCGGGAGCACGTGTGCATATGGTACCCAGTGCGTTCCATTACTTCTTTTCCCAGAAATAAAGCCCTGGTTAAAACCAATTGAAAGCTAGCAAATTTAAACTTATTAAATTAAAACTTGCTACCACCCTATTTTTCCAGAGGAAAATGTTAGAACTTGGAGGGGAATGACTTCCATATTTCATTTTCTTCAAAACTGAAGACATATAATAAACAGCATTAAGGAAAATGCCTAGATTATATCTTTAGATGTTCCTAGCCTCAAAAAACGGTTAACATTGCTATAGATACAATTACTACATCATTGACAATTGTTTGCTAACTTATTGATATCATGAAAGGTTCTCTTTTTGGTGGAAAGTGCCCTCAAGTCATAGCTGACATGGCAACCCCTGGTGGGGATTTTCATGGTAAGAGACTAACACAGGTGGTTTGCCACTGTCTGCCTCTGCAACCCTGGTATTTGTTGGCGGTCTCCCATCCAATTCCTAAGCAAGACAAACCCTGCTTAGCTTCTGAGATTTTAAGAGATCAGGCTCACCAGGGCTATGGACAGAAAAAAATGAACAGTACTAAAGAGCATGTTCAAAAACTTTTTAAAAACTGCAGAACTTTAAATACTGTTGTTTAAAACTAACTTAACATAAAACAAATCAACTTTTTAAAAATCACAGCTTCTGTCCTTCCCTATAAATTACAAATCAGTTATCAAGTTTCCTTGTATAACGGTCATTCGATCCCTTGCTTGAATATTTTAACCAAACTTCAGCCCATGCCTCAATCTACAGAAGATCTATAGCATACATTTGATAGTTTGATTGCATGCAATGCAAGAAAAAAATTAATCATCCACTCAGAGCACGTTGAAGTATTTGTATAGTATGTATCATGCAAACCTCAGAGATTTTACAGAGTGACGTTTTTTAAAAGTAGGCTTTTATTACAGATGTGGGAGCTGATTAAACTTGACAATAGTTTCTTTCACTTTTAAGTATGATATCATATGTGATTTTTCCCCAACACAGAAGAACAGGTAGGAAATATTAACCAAATGAGAGACCAGAAAACTTGAAGCATGAATCCTGCATATGAAACCTCTCTCTTATACACTATACACATGGGTATTGTGATATCCCTATGGCCAAATATATACAGTAGAATTATAGTGAAAATCTGTAGAACTTAATAGAGAAAAGGGTGAAACTTGTCAAGCCAGAGTAGCCGTTGTTCCTGAATATACTGAAAAAGATCTGTCCTTATCCTCTGCTTCCACCAGAACTTAATTTGAACTTCCCTATCCAAAAGGTCATGTGGAACAACATAATGCAGACACTCTGCCTGTAATACCTATGCAGGCTTAAATGCAGGCTTGCCTTTGCCATATTCTAAATTAGTAGAAACAATTATAGTTCTGCAAACAATAAGATAGGAACCTAAACTCCCATTCAGCACTTGTACAAATTAGAACCATAATTAGTCAGCATGTTATTTTATGTTTCTTTAAATATGACTAAATTTGTTGTGTTTTCTTGAATAAATCCTTTGGCATTATAGGGCGTTGCCATCTTGCTAGCCATCTGTCCAAAGAATAGGGTACAAGTCATACACTGATGGGCAGGAAGTAAGGAAGTCAACTGAAGATAGAAGAAGTAGGCTTGATCATGGCTGAGGTCAATAGGGACTATTTCCACAGCAGAAAATAGAGATGGGAATACCTATTTCTCAGTGCTTTCTGGATGAATTTTAAGCGATGCATACAGGATCTCAGTGTTGGGAGCCCTGTCTAAACACAGGAAACAGCGGCTGTGTCCATCTGCCAAAGACAGTTTTTCATCTTATTCATTACGCTTCTTGAAAGAGGTAGGCTTAGCCATGAAGTGGAATGAAGGGTCTTTTGAAGGTTGACAGGAAGCCTAGGAGAGACTTCTCCAGCACAAGGTGGGGGGGGGGGGGATTTTTTTTTAACAAAGTAACTCTGAAGATTTAAGCAAAGGTCAACTCCAGAATGTCTCCACAGCAGTGGACGACAAGAAACTGAACAGAAAGGAGCAGGCATGGTCCAATCCCACATCCTGGGAGAGGGGATGTTCACGCTTATTTTTTTCAGTTTCATAGGTAGAGCTCTGTGCAGGTTCAAAACCCCTTAGTGTGATGTCGAAAGACCAAGAAGATGCAAAATTCTGCATAACCTCGTAGCTGCTAGCTCCTGACTGATGGAAGTGAATAACTATAGTGTAATAAGGCCACCAAGTCTCAGTTGCATTTTTAAAAACTCAAGGATAGATTTTAGAGTATCAAGCAGCTACGTAGGTTCTCCAGATTATGGTAAATATGCAGGCTAAAAAGGGGGAGGGAGTTAATCTATTAGATCCTATGTAATCTTCTACTTAAAAGAAACCAAGAATGAAATTATCTGAGTCAGTCAATTGCCTTTCCTTCTGTGGAGTTTCCATACACTTCCTTAAGTAAAATGCTTGGCTAGAAGGGGTAAGTGAATGCTACTGCGTGCCTCCATCAAGCACCCTTTCCTGGGATCTCCTTCCCTTTGAATAAGCCAAGAATGCAGCTTGGCTGTTTTATTCAGAATACTGAATCCACGTATTAGTTCACTACACACATTGGTCAACTGCGTTAGCCAAGATGGATAGCAGTGACAAAGCAGAAACCAATTCTCCATTAAAGAAACAGTGAGATACAGTGACCTTTATATTCAGAGAGAATGTCCCTAAAATGGCATGAAGTCGTTCTTTAGAAACTTTTCTTCTCTTTTGTTGTGTTTGCAAACCCTGCGCAATACTGCAGGGCGCTACTGTTGTGTGCATGCACCCCCACCCACTGATCATGGCAGTAAATGGTCTCACGAAGCTGCCAAAGATTATGAATCACCATCTCAGGGTTTTCTTTATTAGTAGCCTATTTTCCAGGATGGCTGGATTTTATTCACACAAAAACTCCTAACAGATACAACTGAGAGAGTTGGGCATTTTAAAAAGAAAAGATAGAATTTCAGTGAAATCTAGAAATACCGTTTACGATCCACTCATAGCCAAAGTCCAAGATCACATGTGCACTGTAAATCTCAGCAAGGTTGAAATCCAACTGTAAATCAGCTTTTCTACACAGAATCACAGAGCTGGAAGGGGCCATAGAGACCTTCTAGTCCAACCCCCTGCCCAATGCAGGATGAGCCTAAAGCATCCCTGGCAAATATTCATCCAGCCTCTTCTTGAAAACTGCCAGTGAAGGGGAGCTCACCACCTCCCTAGGCAGCTGAGTCCACCTTTGAACTACTCTGACCGTGAAAGATACAAGCAGTTAAAACTGACTGGTTCTTTTCATACACACACAACAACACCACAAAGAGAGATACCAACAAGCATGAAGTGACCTACGCAAATTTGGTCCAAGACTCACCTCCAGGTTGGAGCTGGAGCTCTTTCAGAATTACAACTGATCTCCAGACAACAGAGATCAGTTCCCCTGGAGGAAATGGCAGCTTCAAAGGTGGGCCCTATGGCATTACATCACTGTTGAACTCCCTCCCCTCTCCAAAGTTCACCCTCATAGGCTTCATCCCCAAATCGCCAAGAATTTTCCAACCCAAAGTTGGAAACCTTATCCAAGCCTAACCAGCTTTACACAGAAATCATTTCCACTGAAGTCAAGAGTGCCAATGTTCCAGTTAGGAGGCACTGAGGTATTACAGCCCTTGTTTTAAAAGCCCTAGGCATCGTACTTTATTTTTCAAAAACAACTTAAGTTCACACGTTTTTCCAGACCAAACAAATATAAATCCAGTCAACTTTAAGGTATCTACTAAAATGTCAATATAAAGCATTTCAGAGCCAGTACCTGGTTTTCTATATTTTTATATATTAAGCATTGCAAGAGAGTATTCAGTAGCACACTGAATATACTTCAGGTAAATGCATACATGCATTAACAGCAACCCAGTCTGAATAAACACAGAAGGCTTTAGCAGGTACTAGCACAATTAACAGTGTAATTTCTTGTTTTTTTTCTAGCTCACAAAAATGCTCCAAGCTGCCACTGGAAATTTTTCTTTAAAAGTTGGTCTCTCCTCTAGTAGGCAAACTATTACTTTTAAAATATGTAACAAAATTAGACTATTTCCAAATTATCAATTCATTGATTAACCAAAATTCTTTAATCCGCATGACACTCCATCAGAATGATGCTGCACAAGCATTTTTAGATTTATCACAAGTGTCTGCTAAAGTATTATAGCATTAAAACAAGCATGCGGTCCAATATGTTCCAGTTAAAAAATTCAGATATTCTATATTGTTCCTTTCTGAGGCAGAAACTTATAGAGCTAAAAAGCAAACATACACGAGCTATAGAAGGTAACTGACAAAATTACTCAAATTCAATGTGGCTTTTCGCGTGATTCCATTATCAAGTTAACTGTTTTCTACACTTGCTATCAGCTTCTTTATTTGCTTCAGGGTTCCTGAAGGTTAGCGTACGCTTGCAACCCAACAATCAAATGTTTTTGTGTAGTACCTTGTGCCTGAGCCGCAGAGCTGTGAGAATATCCAAGAGCCAAGAGTGCGGTTTCCACCAGCTGACTAAAAAGCACATCTTTGCGAACCAGAACAAACTCCGCATGTTCTTCTCGATTATCATATTCAAGAGAATTGTCCAGCTGCTCCACCACACAAAAAACAGGAATCATCAAACCTGGAGGGAGAGAGTGTTAAATCCACAATTAGAGACCTTAAGAATATAAGCAGAGTCCTGCTGAGGCAAACCACAGGCCCACCTAGTCCACCATTGTGTTTCCAATTGCCGACAAGCCAGCCAGAAGCCTTTAAGAGGCTCATAAACAAGGCAGTCCTTCATGTCTCTCTGCAATGGGTAGTCAGAGACATTCCATGGATATTCCATTTAGCTATCCTGGCTGATCACCACTGACTGACCAACTCCCCATGGATTTAGCTAACCTTTTTTAAAAGGGTTCTGACAAAGAATAAATAAAGGCCTTCCACAACAATTATTCACAACAAATGGTCTTAACAAATGAAATAGTCTTGTAAGAGAAGGACAGCACATGGAGTCATTTAAGATAAAATCAGTCCATATTGATTATCAAGTTGATAGTTAGAGCAACCAAGTATATCGTTAATCGTTTTCAGAGTTTTTAATTGGGCAAAGTAACTTCCCTGTATATAAAATGAGGAAACTGTTGTATTACATTTGGCTGTTCCAAGAATGAATATGAGTTAAAGCAGAAAAATACAACTTGGCCAAACCTCTCTACTGCTGGAATAAGACTTGAATCCATAGTGTGTCTGCCTTTATAGAGACCTGTACAATGAAAAGCTCTCTCAGCTATTTGTGGCAGATAACTAACAGCAATATGAACTTTCCAATGTTATGTAATGCTAGGCATTACAAGGGAATTCCAGTGGGGTAGTCATGTTTGTCTATTGTAGCAAAACAAAATGGAAGTCCACTGGCCCTTTAAAGACTCACAACAAAGCTCATACAGGAATAAATGATGTCATCCAAGTGCCACTGGACTTCTGTTATTTCATTTCAAATGGAGAAACACATGTAAACACAGGGGTGAGGAGGCCCACTCTAAAAAGATATAAATTGTTCCTAAGAAAAACTATCCCTGCCAGTTTCAACAAGCAAGCAAAACCATTTTCAACTAATATAGTGAGGGTAGTTCATTGCCAATATACTCTCTTGCATCCTTCAGAATCCGAAGAACAAGAATATAAAAAATGTTTTGCCATTTTCTGGGCATGAAGCTGGGGGTCACTGGGGCAATCGGGGGGGAGGGTAGTTGTGAATTTCCTGCATTGTGCAGAGGGTTGGACTAGATGACCCTAGAGGTACCTTCCAACCCTACGATTCTAAAAGGAGTTCAGGGGGTTTGAACTCAACTGTTCCTTCCTGCTTCCTCTGATCTGTCAGATTCAAGGCTCAACACAAGAATCAGATAACACAAAAAGGGACTTGTGGCAAAGATCCCAAGAAAGTTGCACTGAAGGGCTGCGCCTGAACCAGCCAGACAACTGCATGACAGAAAGTACTCCCACTGAGGGGAAATCAGAGAAACCGAAGGTCCCAAACTACAAATAATACAGATTCTCAAGTCCTATTGCTGCTTCCACTCTATTATCACAAGAACAGTGTGGACACTGCCTCTAACAAGAGCAAGGTACAGCAATACCTCTCCAACTCATCTGAAACACACAAATCATACTATTTTCTTATATTTTGCATTCTCCTCTCCTTTCGTCACAGACCATGCATTCATACTTTGTGGAGCTTAAGCACTCGTATCCCATTTTGTTTCTGTTTTTTAATTCCCAAAGCCAGCAAGACCTGGCCTCTTCCTCCCATAATGCAACAAAAAAAGATGTAACACTAGCCATCTACAGGGTTAGAACACAAGAAGAAGGTCTCTCAACCGGGAGCAGCAAACAATGGCTTAGGGAGGCACTTTTGATGCTCAAACAATGTGCAGTTTTTGTTTTTGTTTTCTATTTTTGCTGACAGCCTTTACCAACACTGTGGGGACTATGCAGCCATCATTAAACAAGACAGAAAAATCACAAGTGTTTCATTATAAAGCTATCCATATTGCTTGGTAAGCAGCAATTCTTTCCCTAGAAAACACAATTAGTGTATGTGTTTTGCAGCAGAGGTGATAACTGCACTATGCTTACAGGTACACATGAAATGCATTACAACTCCATCACTCAGTTACCCCAATAATTTGTTTTTCCTTTGGTGGTGGAAAGTTCTGATTTCCACATTCAAGAATACTCCTACCTTTTAAAACAAACAATACTCTACCTGCAGCTGAGCTTTGCTCTCAGCTCCAAGGCTATCCCCGCCACCCTCTGTTACTTGGAAGAGCAAACAGCATTCTTGTACTGTCATTGCAACATCCCAGATTTGTCTTTTTATTTTCAGCCCTAAATAACTGGAAGCTTTCTGCTTACCTTAACACACTGTGAAAATCACTAGAGCGCAGTAGGGAATTAATACTAACGAATGTTTCTTTTTTTCCATTTAAATTGTTTTTAAATAAACCTTAAATTTAGTGCTCTATCTGCAAACAAGATTTTTTTTCAATTTTAATAGCACATTATTAAAGTGGCCAAGTACAACTTATACTTGGGCTCACTGGCAAGGAACTAAGAAAGATCACAACTGCAAATTTAAGACTTCCCAGATTTCTGGAGGGAATATCTCATACTACAGCCATCTGCTCCTCTACAACTGAAACCAACCAATATTATTAAAAATTAAGAACAAACGTAGCACAAAACCCAAAAGAAATCAGATCATAGTTAGTTACTCGCACCATCCCAAAATACAGGGTGAAGTAATTTTTTTCACGAAAACAAGTTTTTCATATTATAAACAAGATATTTTACCATGAAAGTATTATAGAAAATATTCAAATCATTGCCTAACTGCCACTGATAAAGCCATTACAGGAAGGGGAGGCATGAAGCAGGCAACCTTCCCATCATGACTCAGTTTAGCTCGATACGAAAATCCACATGACTCCAGCCAGGGCTTTTTTTCTGGGAAAAGAGGTGGTGGAACTCAGTGATGGAACTCAAGATCTCACAATGACGTCACTTTGGGTCACCTGGAACAAGAGGGGAGTTTTTTAAAGTTTAAATTGCCCTCGGCAAAAATGGTCACATGGCAATCTAAACTCCCCTTTGTCTGGAGATCAGGGGACAGGGCCACCGGCCATGTGACCATTTTTAAGAGGAGCTAGAACTCCGTTCCACCGCGTTCCCGCTGAAAAAAAGGCCTGACTCCAGCTACCATTTTAAAGGCCAGCAGAAGGAGGGGAATAAGGAGCAGTCGCAGCCAGGCACCTCTCTTCTGATCAGCTATTTTTAAAAACTTTTTAATTGGCATTTACCTTTTAATTTGCATTTCTGTTTGTGTTGGCCAACAGCTTTCAAGGGCCGATTTTATTAACAGCCATTAATGTATTTCTATTATTAATTTATTACTATTCATATTTCTATTAAAACACTTATACACAGCCTTTATTCACACACAGTAAACCTAAAGTGGGTTTGATCCGGTCTCCCCCTAACAATAACAGAACCCATGCATGACTAGATCATACCCAGATGTTGGAAACAAAGGCTATAATTCAACAAAAGCAAAACTACTCCAAATGTGGAAAGCAAAAGTGCAAGCAGTTATCACAGCTCTAAGCTTCAATAGAGAAGGACTGAATTTACCCAAAAGAAAGCCAGAAAGAAAAAATACTTAATACAGGAATACGGCTAACACTTCAAAGACAGTGGAAAAGAGCAAAAGTCCAGTAGCACCAGGTATCTGAAGAAATGAGGTGTGGCTCACGAAAGCTCATACTCTACCACTAATTCTGTAAGTCTTATAGGTGCTAGTGGACACTTGCTCTTTTCCACAGCTACAGACAAACACAATCCTTTTTTTTTTAAATCATCAGTGGGACATTTTCAAGATATCAAATGAATAGCCATTTTATAAAATTTCAGTGAAAGATTTCTAATGGTTACAAACCTGTGCAGATTTTACTTTGGAGCAAGTCTCAGTGAAATCTGTGGGTCTTAAATCTAAGTAAATCTGCACAGGATTGGCTGGCAAACGAAATTTACTCCTTTTTCCTTTCTTCCACGAAGTGTTGATGTAGCTTAAACTTTCGATCTTTTATTAATATTAAATTTCTGCTGCATCCAAACCCCAAAAACATTCTACGTAAATGTGTAAACGATCGTTTCTGGCATGCTATAGATCCTAAACTTTAGTCCAAATTTCTGCAGACTATAGAACTGTAGTAAAATGAACAAGACCTGGAATTGCAAACATTCTGTGGGTATTAGCTACCTCGATCCCAACCTGATTTTCAAGATGTATACCTTACATACAATTACACTTGCCTAAGCTGCCTGCAGTACTTTATCTTTACACTAAAAGCAAATAAATGGATGGTATTTTAAGAGCAGTCGACAAACACCCGCTCTGTGAAATATGCCATTATATTTTTACAGAAGGCCTGGAACATTACTTATTACGATTCCGCTCTCGTGGCACGATGACGTCAGAAATCATGCCAGGAAGACGCTATCGTTCCAACAGTTTAGCACTATGCTGGGATGTGTGGATTCAGCCAACGTATCAGCTACGTACATGCACCGCCTTGCCATTAATAATCACAGAGACTTTAACTGGAGATTATATAAGGAGCACTGCATTGTGAATCTGTCTGAAGTTTGTAAAGAGTGAGGAAATAAATCCTTCTCTTTCTGCGTATCACACTGAACCGGGAAGTTATCCAATAGTCCTTATGAAGAAAATTTCTTCAAATGCACAGGATTACAAAGTATACATACAAGGATATATTCTGATCATGAATTTATGACTAAGTAAAACTAACATCTAGTAGTTGGCCATCCAGCCCCACGGATTGCTGCCTGGGTCATACAATATGTGTGCTGCTGTCTTTTAGAAACTGTATCATTCTATTAGTTGACGTTTTTATCTGTTTTTAAATTAACATGTTTATGTATTTTTATAGATATTGTATTCCGCTATGAGCCCACGGGGAGAGCAGGTTTTAAATATTAACACAACAACAAACAACTAGTCTCCGTGCAGGACTGTGCTAGCTTCCTAATACAGCATTCAAGTAAGCTGGATGGTCCAAGCTCTACTTCAAATTTCAGCATACATTCCCCTTTCGGGATGCATCTTAAAAATCACAATTTCCATGCTACAACTTAAGAGTTAGATCAAGATGGGTAGCCATGTTAGTCTGTCCGTAGCAGTGGAAAAGAGCAAGAATCCAGTAGCACGTATAAGACTAACAAAATTTGTGATAGGGTATGACCTTTTCTGAGTCACGGCTCACTTCTTCAGATTCTGTGACTCACAAAAGCTCATACCCTACCACAAATTTTGTTAGTCTTATAGGTGCTACTGGACTCTTGCTCTTTTCCACTGCCACAACTTAAGAGTGAATGGAGATACTTGAATCATGACTGAAAATATGTATGTTATGAAATACAGAACTAACCCTTAAATCAGAGAAAATGAGAGGTGAGACCCACTGGGAATGCAAGACCCTAAAGGGAGGAAAGGTCCAAAGGTCCAGGAAAAGACACCTTCTTGAAGTCAGCCCTCCTCCTTCAGCCAAGACCAGGGTTGGGAAAATGTCCACTAATCCATATTGGTCTTGTAAGAGAGACTGTATCCCACTGCCTCATTATGCCAATCTAATTGGAGAAGGGGTCTCAGGAAAAACTGCTGTAGCTATAGTTCAATGTGTGTGTGGTTTTCAGATATGGCGAGAGCTGCTGTTCCATAGCAATCGATTAGTACTACAATCATTACAGGCAACTGCCCTCAAGAATCTCTACAAACTCACTTGCATAACTGTTTACTATTGGTGAGCTGGGAGGGGCCAAAAGTTAAGAGTTAATTCCTGGGGCTTGTTAAGTTCAAGTGCTAAACTAGGAAGCCTTAAGCAGTAGCAAGAAAACATCCAGAATGAAGTACTACCTACCCACAAAAAAAAAAGACAAGTGGAGGGTCTTGATTGTTCTGATCTGTTACAAGACTTGAGAAATAACACATTTAGTTTGTTCTGACCTGGATAGTCCAGGTAAACCCAATCTTGTCAGCTCTCAGAAGCTAAGCAGGGTCGACCTTGGTTAGTAACTGGATGGGAGACCTCCCAAGAAGATCAGGGTTGCAGGGGCAGGCAATGGCAAACCACTTCTGTGAATCTCTTGCCATGAAAACCCCAGCAGGGGTCACCATAGGTCAATTATGACTTGAAGGCCGTTTTCACCATTATATTTAATTTATGTTACTATACAGTCCTAATATGATTCTTAAGACCAGTGCTATGCAAACGTTATTCCAATTCTACAGACACAAACAGTTGGTTAATTCTAGGTAAATTTGTAACAGAACTACAACCTGCAATGGCAAGATCCCAGAAAAAAATATTGCCCCAAACATTTCTGCCTACACTGTCACTCATGTAGGCACTTTAAAAATGAAACCGTTCTGAAGTTTGCACTGCAGTACAGGTACCTCTACAAATGCACCAATCAGAGCACTTACACTCCTCTGTAATCCTGGCCCTATTCTGACACACCAACATTAAGGAGTCATCTGAGTCAATACTCTACCAACAAGCTGTCCAACGAATAACCATATTAATCTGCACATCTCAGAGCTTCCAATCTTAAATGAAAACCTGCCTTCTAAAGATTTTGTCTATCCATATTAGGGGGAGAAAGCCAGCAGAAACGGCAAATGCAATGCAAAGGGGACAGAGGGATGCAAAGCGTGCAGTCAGTGATTGTACATCAGGTCCAAAATTACTGAAGGTAACTATTCAGTCACCCCCTTTTAACCGGAGTCAACTGGTGCCCAAGCCAGCATGAAAATTATCTGAAGAAGAGAATAGGATCACCAAGTAAGGAAAGAGTGGAGCATGCACACACCCTCTGACTCTCTGCAAGAGCCTGTCATACTGTTTTTAAATGCAAAGGTTGAGGGAGGGGGCAGAGCAACATGACTCTACTGAACAGTTGGAACCCTCTGTGGGCAAGTACCGTACCCACAGCAGACTGGATCGTATCTGAGCTGGTGTAACTCAAAGTGAACAGCAGCTTCAAAACCCCAGGGGAAATCAGAAGAGACAATATCCAGCAGTTAAACATCATTCAAGAAAATTTACCTCAAATTATCTTTCTGCGCAATCATGTGCATACTTCATTATGTTGGTACTACATTCGGGTTTTATTTAAAAAATAAAGTGTAAATGAATTTTTTTTAACAAAAGGGAGACGTATAAAAAAAAAAAATCAGTAACATTACGCCACGACCTGGACATTTGAGAGAGTCGTTCTGTTTACTACATGTTCTTCCACAAAGGAATTCAAGGGGTTTTACTGCTGGAGGCTACATTAAATGCTCTGGGAAGCACATCTGGCTTGCAGGCTACCTGTATTTATTTACACCCAGCCCTTCTGCCCAATGGGGGTCCAAAACCACTTACACTGTTCTCCTCTCCTCCATTTTATCCTCCTAACAACCCTTTGAGCAAGGTTAGGCTGAGAGTGGCTCAAAGTCACCCAAGCAGTTTCCATAGTACAGTGGAGAATCAAACCTGGGTCTCTCGGATCCTAGTCCAATGCTTTAGCCACTACATTACACTTATCTACCCAGAATAGTTAAGAAATTCACCTTCAGCTTCACAGAGATCCTACGTCAACAATCATCTACATTCCAAATCCTTACGCAGTCACGTACCCACAATTTTGTTAAAGCGAATCCATCGTTTCCAACAAAAAGTACCTCAACATTATGATCATTATTATTTTCCTCTGAAGCTACAATTTCCCAGGAATAAATGAATAGTTAAACTCAAGACCTACAATGAGCATCAAATGAAGGATGTGATCTTGGGGAAAGTATGTTAAAAACAAAATATTTCTTATCACAACCTAGGTAGATTATTTTTTACAGACAGCCCACATCACTATATAATAACAAGAACTAATGAAAAATAGTTCACTTCAAAAGAGCAATATCATTTTGAACTCACACTACTATAAGTTCTAAATGGTATCACCCTTTTGACAACACAGTCTTAGAGGAAAGAAAATTAAGAAAAATTCACTGGGTAGCTATGTTTTTTTAAACGCCCATTTCTATGCCAAATTCAATTCACAATTAATTTTAATGATCACATTGTACTGTTTCAAAATGTAGAACCACAAACAGACCCTGTACTAGCTTGTGAAAAGGTCGTGTGGAAACTTTAAAGTGAAAAAATCGAAAGAAATTTAATGAAGGCTCCAGTAATATCTTATGTGAGAAGAAAACCTGCTGAAATTAAACTAAAATGTGGCAGTTCTATACCTAATTTGGAAAGATATGATTATATGAGAGATTTCACTAAAACGATTTGTTCTTATGTCTACAGAATGACAGGATTACACAGACATTTTAGTTTTTAGAGCTGGAGCTATTGTTATTTGATAGCCTGAAAGTATCCGACATTTCAAAACATGACGGACTGCCCTTATGTTGGCGGCAGCCTACCTTTCCTAAAATTTTTATTTATGTCATTTATAGTCTGCCTTTCTCACAGAGACTGAAGGTAGATGCATTACGCAACATGGTTTGATCTCATAGCAAATGCAGATGCCCTGCACTAAACACAGCATAAATACAACCACAAACTTTATTTAGGAACTGGAACCCCTTTGACAAACATTATAACCACCACCACACTTTAAAACTACCTTGGGTTTTATTGGTTTTATTTCAGGGTGTTTTTTTTTTACTGTTTAATCTATCCTTGGGGTTCCTAATAAAACCAAGAAGAACTGCTCGCTATAACATTGGTAAAGAGTTTATTACAAATTTTCATTGTTCCAGAAGAGTTAACTAACATTAATTATTATAACAGTGCTATAAATGATGCTTTAAAACAACTGACCAGCTCTAATTTTTCTGAATAATGCCCATAGTAAGAAACGTAGTGAAAACACAGCTCGTGAGAAGGAAACGCAAGTGATTGGGGGCGGGGGAGGTCTCTAGAAGACCAGCAGTGCATTGTTTATGCGCAGAGTGTCATTCTGCCTGAACACTGGAGATGCTGTACCACCACTTCCAAAGGTGCCTGAGCTATACTTCTCCCAAGGGCCAGCCCTAGAATGAGTCATGATGTCACATCCCCTTTCCACACTGTTCTACCTTTCCCTCAGCCTCTTCCTCCTGTACTCTCGTCCCCACTGCTTCCAAGCAGTTGCACTATTCAACTGTGGCCATGGAAACTAAGCTGCATCAGGCTAAACATCACAAAATAGTTCATCCATTTCCCCCACGGGAATCAAAGTGATGCTAGCTGCTTCTATTGGATCTATCTGCAGCCTTTGATACAGAAGACCATGCCATCCTGTTGACGCGTTTAGAAACAGAAGTGGGCATCAAAGGGTGTGCCCTGGACTGGTTTACATCATTTCTCTTGGAGCGGACTCAAAGGATTGCCGTTGGAGATCAGCTATCTCCAGAATGGTAACTATCTTGCGGGGTTCTGAAGGGCACAATCTTATCTCCTATGTTATTCAACCTCTACGTAAAGCCTTTAGAACTCATTCACAGCTATGGAGTTGGGTGTCATCAAGGTCCCAAAGGATGTAGTAGAACTCTTAGACCTTTGCCTGACAGCTGTGGTGAAATGGTTGAAAAACAACAAATTGAAATTGAACCCAGACAAGACAGAAGTGATGCTTGTTGGGAAGGCAGAGATCTTGAAGGACATTGTACTCTTCACTTTCGATAGAGTTTGTCTGACCCTTGCAGACTCAGTTAAAAGCCTAGGGGTTATACTGGATCCAGCGTTATTATTAGAAAAACAAGTTAAGTCAGCAGTAAAAAATGCTTTCTACAACCTCACTCTAGCCTGGAAGATGGCTTCTGATCTTGACACAGCTAACCTGGCCACTAGGATCCATGCTATGGTAATATCAAGGCTTGACTACTGTAATGCTATATACATAGGTCTCCCATCTAAGTTAACGAAGAGGCTCCAATTAGTGCAAAATGCTGCAGCTCGACTGTTATCAGGAGTGAGCAGGAGCATGAACATCACTCCCATCCTACAGTCGCTTCATTGGCTACCCATCACTTACCGTGCTCAGTTCAAGGTATGAGTTATTACATACGAAGTTCTTCACGACTTTGGTCCGGCATACCTACGGGACCACCTCCCTCCCTATGTTCCTCCACGGCAGCTTCACTCATCTGAACAGGGTCTCCTGCAGGTGCCAGGCTGCACATGGGTGAAGCCAGCAACAGCCTGTACACGGGCTTTCTCTGTGGTGGCCCCTAACCTGTGGAATGACCTGCCTGAGGAAGTCAGAAGAACCCCCACTCTCCTGGCTTTTTGTAAACGATGCAAAACCAAACTATTCAAAAATGCTTTTTACTCAAATAAGAGGGCTGTATTGTAGGAATGGGGTCTCAGATGCTTCGCTAATGAGTTAGGGACCATAGACTTTATCACTATATTGCCCTACATATTATCTGCTGTTTTACATATGTACTCCTATGCGTACATATGTGCTCCATGTTGTCTAATGTTAGTCCTAGAATTTATTATGTTCTGCTTTAGTATTTTTACTATTCTGTATTGGATTCTTGCTAATATTATGTCTTTTAAACTTGTTGTAGCTATTTACCCTATGGCATTGTTTATGGAAATGTCCTTGATACTGTATGGAAATGTACTTGATACTGATTGTACTAATCTCATACTGTGTAATCCACCTTGAGTCTCAGTGAGAAAGGCGGACTATAAATGACTTAAATAAAATAGTGATGGACTGTTAGTACCCAATATTAATACCCCAATTTACCCATACGTATACTGGCACTGTTGCTTGCAAACATCAAGAATATTCTTAAACCACATTCAGCTACCATCTGACAGTGCACTGCATCTGAAAATTATTTTTATTGGTAATTATTTCATAAACATTAAGTTCATTCCAAACTTTAGGATGCCTGGATTTGATATCCAACTGAGAGTTAACCAGACAGTTGGAGGCCACTTCTGGATCGACCCACTGATATAATCTTCAAACTATTTGAAAAAATGCCACACCTTGTGCCAAAAACTGAACAAATAGTAGACATACACATAACAGTTCTCTAAATGTTCTTGTAAGCATTACACAAAACATGTGTACGTGGGTAACTAAATCCAATTAGATACAACTAGCTTGCACACAATAGGTAGTATGATTTTGACCCCTGAACACAACTCAATGCTGTCCGTTCTGTTTCTGAACTAGAGGCGCGAGACCCAAAACAAAGGGTGTTCCCATGTCTAGTGTTAAAACAAGAAAGTGCTATTCTAAAGGCTTCATTTTAGATAGTAAATAAGAGGCTGTCCTATAGAGTGCCAGCAACACAAATATGTTCCTTCATTCTTATCCTCCCACTGCAATCCAGAAGAGAAGCCCACCTTCTTTCACTCAGCAGAACTGAATTTTACAACCCCTGCTGCTGGGAGTCACCATTTTCTCAACAGCAGGAAAACTGAAAAATCTACACAGGAAGCAAAATTAGTACACCCAGCATACTGTAAGGTTCTTTGGAAAGTGTGTCCTACTGGGGTTCCAAGTTTATCTGAGGCCGCATTCTACCACCAATGACTAATTCAACCTCATCTGCACTCAAGACTTATTTTAAATTACAACTGGGAGGGAAGGGGGCTTTTACTTTGCCATCACTGCAAAAATGGAAAAATTAAGGTGGTATAGCAGCCCTCTGAGTGCTCTACCATTGATATGTCTACCTCCTGCTTCAATGTGCAAAGCTTGCATCTGCATGCTAAACAAAAGGCAAGGGCCATGTCAGAGTATTGAAACTTTCACACTCATATTGTGTGTCTGTGGTGATGACGGGGGGCACATCTATGAATCAGTCCAAACAGCAGATCACAATGAAAAAGGAAGCTGGGGGGGGGGTACACCTTCACCACCTTTAATATATTCTCTTCATCGAATAAGTAGCACATCCCAAATGTCTCCAATAGCAGTGATGAAACATTAATTTCTTTGTGCCACTAAAATGAAATACGTCAACCAAAATATTTTGCTGCTGCAGTAATATCTTAATAACAACAGTTACTAAAAATATGTCCATATCTGCAAGCCTATTTTCACCTATTTTCTATCATAAATACGATTTTAGCTAACAAGATGAAAAAGCTAAAAACTACTTCTATTACTCTGCATTTTCTCAAAGTCTAAAAATTGGTAAAGGATGTGACAGGTCCATCTCATTTTTCTTAATGATGTTTTTATTATTCTTTCACCCAATTAAAGCAGAAATGGATATTGCATCTTCTGACTGTATAATTGTTATTGTAATCTGTTTTCGATCACTGCTTGGGAAATTGGTCCAAAACAACATAAACTATCCACAGCCTCAAAATACAAGTCATTTTCTTTTACTACGACACTTAAGGAGACATCTATCATGTTGCTCTGCAAGCATGTGAGTATTATGGCAAAAAAGTTATTTGTAAGTTAGAAAAAGACATTATGAAAGGCACCTTTTACTGCAAAGTAATGCATAACTCATAACTGAGGATTTTATTCCTTAATAGCCAATAAAATACAAAATATCAAATCTAAGAAAGATGCACATCCAGTTCTAACATAAATAATGCAAATGAACAATCTAAAATATGAACATACTTCTTTAAAATATATAGGTTATTCAAAGGGCACAGATCATTTTTAGTATAACTCCATCAGTGTAACTATTTATCTTTATAAAAAAGATCCTAAACGCTACGTCACCTCAGCTCTAAACACAATAGGTTAGATCCAAAGTCATCCTCCATTAGCAAAAGAAGGAGGACCGTTTCCTATCCATCCCCCCCTCCAACTGCAGGTCCCCATTTAACCCCCAATGTATCCCTGATCCTGAGGGTTCCCCAGTCCCAGAGCAGCAATCCAGGGAGCACAGTGGGAAGTAGCAAGGGGGAAGGAGGTAGAAGTAACAAAACCACTATTCCTTTCCTGAATTATTTATGATGGACTTTTTAACGTGCAAGATAACTAAATGCATTTGCTTCATTCACTACAAGGACATCCCGAAAGCATCCACAGTGTATTTTTGCAGTGAATGTGTAGTTTTAAAAAAATCCACACACACAAAACATAAAGTTGCCTAACACTCACAGGCTAACTGTGAAAACATGCTGTAATAGACAGTAATTTCTATAATCCATATTGTGAAACAACATACAAACGCTGAGGTCTTTGCTTTGCGGTTCTCACGTTACTGTAAGACTCTCAAGAAAATGAGAAGCTCTAGAGAAATAATAATAGTAACTTTCGATTTATATACCACCCTTCAGGACAACTTAAGGCCCACTCAGAGCGGTTTACAAAGTATGTCATTATTATCCCCACAACAAAACACCCTGTGAGGTGGGTGGGGCTGAGAGAGCGGTGACTAGCCCAAGGTCACCCAGCTGGCTTCAAGTGGAGGAGCCGGGAATCAAACCAGGTTCTCCAGATTAGAGTCCCGCGCTCTTAACCACTACACCAAATTGGCTCCCCCCAGTCTCAGCAGAAAAGTCTCAGCAGCAAAAATAGTTTTATAGTCTTATTTTCGTATCAAATAATATTTTTAAAATTACAACTACATTTAGAAAACCGTTTTATACGGTACACTGAATAGGTAGAAATAATCTCTTGGGGGGGGCGGTTTGATGAGGAACTCACACAGGCTTTTGGCATTTCCAAAAAGAAAACCAGGACAGTACTTTAAAATGCAGTACAGTCCAAAGGAGGTTGGATACATCTACATATTATTGAACTCAATGGAATTAAGCACATCATTGGTTTCAATGAAATTAGGCATGCTTCACACGCTCTAGATAATGTTCTCAGTTTCCACCTGCTTTACGATTCTCAGTTTTTCCTGAAATCATCCTGTAAGTCAAATAGTATGTGAAGGAATTAGTTTTACCATGCCCAAATTAATCAGATGTATAAACAAATTATACAAAGATTCTAAAAGGCTCAAATTAGGCCCTCTTTGTAAATCTCAGCAAAGAATAATTTTTTAAAAAAACTTATGGACTAGATACTTAAATCACAACAAGAAAGGCCAGTGCTTTACATGCTATAACAATTATGGGAAAGATCATGTACACAAGTTTAGGAAATCTGAGCCAATCATTCTTCTATACTTTATACATTTACTGCAGAACACACCAGTACAACATAATAGTTTCCACAACAACTGGCGCACAAAGCACTGCCGTAATTCAAATGTGAGTACAACTGAAGTGTTCAGTATATACAACAAAACTTCCTCATTCAGGGTTGGCATGTTTTCAAAGTAGGTGGTCCAAAATTAAATAACATGTAAGAACTGATAATAGTAATATGACTGACGACATAAAGAACCAAAAAGAAATATTTACTAATAACATTTGAAAAGAAGATGTCATAGTAGATGTCTTGCACACTGCTGATCCTCTTTTTTGAACCCTAAATCAATTGTAACTCATTCTTATACAAACACAAGATAAATGTTTAGCTCTCTGTGATGAACACTTAGCTTAAATATGGTGGGAAAGTTCAGCATGGCAGAGATAATTAAGTATACTTCTCTGAAATCATCAGCTCCTCAAATGTTTGTCAGTTGTGGCTTTAGCTCTTAAAACAGTTTCACTTATAGAATGTCTTTTATACAAAAGTGCATCTGTTTCCATAGAGTTTATACAGTAGGAACCAATTAACATAAGATTGATTCATCATTTATCTCTGAAAAAGAGTTATATTTTAAGTACACTCTGTAGTTCAAAGCCACTATTTGCTGTTGCCGAGAAAGTACTTTCCCTTTTAGACAACATTGTCAATTCTCCTCTCTCTCTCTCTCTCTCTCTCTCTCACACACACACACACACACACACACACACACACACAGGCAGACAGATGTTACATCAGCTAAACACTGCCTTGGGTTGTAAAACACCTTCAGGAAGTCAGCAATGGTATTTTGGTACTGCTCAAAGATGAGTCTGTAAAAATGAAATGCTATTAACTAACACCAAATACAGAAAATAACTCCCTCTAGCCTCTGAACTAGGCACTATTTTCTATGTAGCTAGCTACAGGATTAGACTGCCCAGTGTCTTGGAGGTTTTTTCTAATTTTAAATTCACAGTTACTCCCAATGCTGAGATATGAAAAAATACATTATCAATAATGACGAAGCATCATTTCTCACCCCCCCCCCCCACCGCCATCCTCCTGGCACTTTTCCCATCATAAAGTCCTATATATGCACAAAATTTGGATTTATTTTGAATAACGTATATATGCATATAAAAGACTGTCGAACTGTTTTATAACCTTTGCAAGGCATCATTTTCCCCCGACACCTAAAGATATTAACTTCTAACGATGAAACTGAAATAATGTATCTAGTAACAAGGCACGGGTATTAGGATGCCTTCCAATGTCACCGATCAAAACGTAGTGTTGTGTTTGATTTACTTTATGGTATACGCAGCAAGTTACATTTATGCTAAACAGACTTCAGCTAAAAAGATACTTTTTTAAAATTATCTGACATACATACTTTGCTCAAAAGTAATACTGGTGAATTATTACATTCACCAGTCCCCAACATATTTTACTTGGAAATGAATCTAATTATCTCTATGGGCGCCATTTCCAAATAAGGAGAGTTAGGACTGACTTTCTTCTGACAAAATATTAAAGATGTAATATATAATTAGACAATACATAAAAATAGTTAATTCAGACTTGCAAAGACAGTAAGACCTATCTTTGTGGTTTGAACTAGTTATCAACAGTCAGGCTTGCTTAGCCCTTACAAATTTAAGATACGCTTTTGACACAATAGATGGACTGCAAAATAGTACTGAAAGACTTGTCAACATTAGCAAGGAAAGCCTTGGTTTGTAAGCAACCTGTGTTTACAGTCTGTTATCAACTACAATCAACTAGCTCCTTATATTAGTGCTTTGATAGGCCCATACCTGAATGTGTCAAACAGTCACATTATTTTTCCTTTTTATATTTTTCACATTAATAAAGTAGAACAACATACTCTCTTAGACCTAGCTCTGCTACTACCGATATGATACAATAAAAGTGTTAACTGACATATGCTAGACCTTAAAAAGAAAGGCAATGATCCTACTTAGGAGCAGCCAGTACTGAATTCAATGGGACTTACTTCCTATGATCCTACTTGGTAGTAGCCAGTATGAATTCAATGGGACTTACTTCCGGGTAAACAAGCATACAAAATGGTTCCATATTTGCAATATTTTGCCAGGCAATTAAAATTCAGTTGACATTTGTCTGACATTAAATCAGCTTTCTACAATATATCTAATTTGAAAAAAGAACCTGTATCCAGATGTGCTATTTGATACAGTTCAATAAGAAATTGTCCCCAAAAAGTTGGTTTTCCTGTCAAACATTAAAGTACAACTGCATGAAATAGGTTTCTGTTTATGTACAGAGCCAAACAGTTCCTGAATCAGTCAGATTCAAATAAACTGAACCTGGTAATATAGGGGGCATTTCTGAATGACCTTCAAAACCAAAAAAGACACTGTAGAAATCAGCTGATGCCAAAGAAATACGACACTGGATCAGCGGCCTTTTAAAGATTTTGAGGTTGGTATTTCTGTGGGATTTACATTACAGTTTAAAATACATAAGGGCAAAGGAGATTTGTTTGAAAATAAACCCCACCAATTTCAAGAGAATTTGCTAGAATTCTACCAAGTCAGTGAGATAAGGATCACAGCCTTAGATGGTTAAACTGAATTATACTTGAATTCCTCAGATTCAAGATTTTCCATTTCTTTAAGAAGTCATGAAAAGGTAAATGAACATTTTAAAAGCTGAAGAATCATGAGCGTAGATACATTTTAAACAAAATTTTTACAAATCTGGGTTTCCTAGTCATTAATCACCCTTTTTCAAACTCCTTATGGAGCACATTACTAACTGAGAGAGGATGCCAATTCTAGTAAGTGAATGTTACCCAGCAGGGATATAAAGCTGTCAACACCACAGAACTCTTGCTTGCTTTAACCTCTCTCCCAGGCATCATATGCATTTTAAAGATACATTCGCCTTTTTCTCCCACAGATTTGCTATAAAAGCTGCCACTCATGATATCACAGCACTTTTGTTTTATTATATACGTGTTTAAAACAGACCGCTTAGATAACAACAGGTTTGTCCTAAGGAACTGGAGAAGGCAAAAAGTTAACCCTCGCAAACGCAGCTAAAAGTAGCATGTACACAGCACAAAATTGGGAGAGGAAATTACCAGGCCACCCTTCAACTGCTGAAAATCTTAAACAAAAGTTTGTATTTCTGCTGAATTACGGAAAAGGTTTTAACTCTAGAATAGCTAGAACAGAACTTCTTTCTGAATAATCTTTTACAATGGTCAAAAAACAGTGTCTTGCAACTACATAACCTTGGTTTTTTGCCTTTGCTTAAATATCAGAAATATCAGAGATGATAAATATATTAACACAATACATAACTTCTGGTCTTTTAATAACTATTGTCTTAAAGAATGGCTTAAGAATATATTCTAAACAAGTACTGAGCATTATAACAGAATGTACTGGAAAGTCAGTATTTTTTTAAAAAAAGAAAAACGTAAAAACTAAAGCTTTATAGACGTCATGTTTTAAAAGCTACTTATTTAGAATCTACTGTTTCACACACACTAACTCGCTCTATGTGAAAAAAATCTTAGGCAGCTCTTTCAAAATACTAAATCTTTCAATATACTTACTATTTTCTGAACAATTCTTTACTATAGTTGGAAAGCCTATTGTTAATGCATTTTACAGGCCAGGGACATGTGATTGTAGTTTTCTTTTGGGATAATTGTAAATATTTTCTCCTTTAGTCTAATCAAATTTCAATGTTCCAGTTACAAAGGGAGAGAATTCTGTACGATTTCAAATTTGTCTTTTGAAATCACATAGGCTTTCAATACAACCTAAGTCATAATTTGAAGATATGATAAACTGCAAATAATTTGTTCACCAAAAATCTTTAAAAGGGCAATGGCAAAAAGCCTCTCATAAGACAGTTAATATAATTATCTTAAATACTTTCCTAACATAAAATAAATTTAAAATAATGCCATACTTACCTTAACAAGATAAACACACTTATTACTACTTAACTAATCAGTGAGCATTGCTGAATTTAAAATAAGTTACGCAGACTTTTTCTGCCTGTCTTTCTTACAATAGATGTGAACAGATGCCAACCAATAAAAGAATCACAAGAATGTGCCAAAAACACAAGGTTTTTAAAAACCTTGTGGTATGACTTCCTTATTTGAATTAGTTAGCAATAAATGAAAAGGTAACACCCATAGAAGATGGCCTTAAGAAACTAAAGCTTTCATGTAGAGCTGAATCAAACCCTCCATCCTAAACCACAGATTATTTAATCTTTGCCACTGATACCAATACAAACCCTTCAGAACTTTGTATGGGGAATGTATACTAGCATACGGGGGAAGTATACTAGCATTTAGGAAGCAAATGTAAGCCAAAATTTTAGAATAAGCCTTCCACATTCAAGTGTATATTAGCGAAAGAAGCTATTAATGTAAATTTTCAATCCTTAAAAAATAAAGTATCTGAACCACTTCTAGAAAATCCCAATCAGCTCCAAGATCCATTGTCAAACATTCACTATCGGCAGCAAATCTATTAGTATTCTATTATTACTATCATTATTTTCTAGCATAAATATGAAGTATTTCAGACCTGTTTTTCCTTTTGCCCCTAGATGCACAACAGTAAGAGTTACTGAGAGAAAGAAATGCATTCCCAATAAAAGCTCAATGTTCAAACATTAAATGCCTAAAACAATTTTAGGACACAAAGATAGTAAGGGGGGGGGGTTCTTAATCAGCATGCTCTCACCAGTCTTTAGTAAGCAAAGATTGTTTGGTACAGATACACAGCGGGCACTATGCTGCACTTTTTTAATCACTGAAAAATCTAAGCACCCTAAGATTTTTTGCTTCAGCACTTTGCAACCAGAATTCTGTTCACAGGCATAGGTGAGTTAGTTGCATGTTTGTAAGAATGGCCTGCTTGCCAGGGTTTTTTTTCCCCTTTATCACATTACAGTATTCAGTTTAAACACACTCCAAAGAAAGGGCGCTTGATGTGACAGAATAAATCAGGATCGTTAAGTGGCTTTGTGTCTGGGATTTTTAAAAAATCTTCTACTTAAGGCAATGAAATTAAAACCACACCAGACAGCCCGGGGCTTAAGAGTGTCAAGAAAACAAGACAAGACTGTGTATGTCAAACAACTATCAGTGCAAAAAAGAGTAATCCGTAGTCACTACCGTTAAAAAGCAACATGGCCTTTGTTTTCTTCAGGAGAAACTTCTGACATTATTAACTGCCTTATATATTTACCTAGAAATGTAGTTTACAAATTGCTACAAAACATGCAATAAGTGTGTGACAGATCACCTTCATAGAAATGAATTACTGATAAATTTCCCAAATTTAAAGTAAGTCAGTATGCATAGCAGCAGCAAGGAAGCTGCTACTTCCCTCTTTTTTGTGACAAGGATTTATACAAGTATTGAGGCATATATTATCTCCATACTGAAATGTCCAACTTGCCCAACTTCACTAGACTAACAGTGCAATCCTACGCACAGTTACTCCAGTCTCAGGTCACAGATTCCGATAGGCTTAGACTAATGTTCTACAATCCTGTACAGAATTACTCCAATCTAAGCCTACAGAAATCAGTAAATTTAGAGTAATCCTGCACTGTAAAACTCCTATGAAACACAACTGACTTCAGGCTATTATAAAAACAAAGGTTTCAAATCAGCTTCCATATTTAAGTTTATATAGTGCATATAACAAAGATATAAAATGCTAAGAACCAAATTAGGGGCCCTTTTTAAACACTAACTGCTTTACTGCTTGGTAAAGGGTTCAAAAGACTGATTTAGAAAGCTACCACGACAAAAAAACACCAAGTATCTTTTTAAAACTACCAAGCCTTTTTGTTCGTCTTTCTAAGAAAGAGGCAAAGAATTGAACGATTAAAAGCTTTCCAGGCAAAGCAAGCAGCGAAGTAAGCCAGTTAACGCCTCTCTACGAAGAGGCAAAATGCCCAAAGAATGCCAACCCTCTATGTAAACCGTTTTCCTATCTTGAGTCTGTTAGTTGCTGATGAGAGGCAAGCCGGGCATTAAAAGGCTGCCTTGGACTTTCCTCCTGTAATCCTACACCAAGACACTCAAGCTTCACTAACCTGAACCCTGACACCCAGTGCCATTAGACCTCTGCCGCCAGTCTGTTATGTATACATTAGTTCAGCTAGGTTTGTTACCTCCCACTGATTTGGTGACCGAGCCATTGGGCCTCCCTCGGGCTCCCACCGGGCTGCCATTCTGTTCCAGCCTGGCGACCTTCACTGGGGGAGGACCTTTGACTTCAGGGCTGCCGCTCCCTCTGTCTGGGCTCTCCCTTAGACAGGGACTCTCACTTCTCCGGTCCATACTACTCTGAGTTGGAGACAGCGTTCCCACAGGCAGGTCGCAATAAAATGAGCAAGGACCTAAAGAGAGAGAGAGGGAAGACACAAAACAGCACGACTTCAGAAAAATCCAAACTCCAGCAAACCATTTCACTCCCCTTAGGAGGAGGAATGCTTTCGGCAGGAATAAAAGAGATCCGCATGGCATGCAAGAGCCTTCCAGAAGGCTTTGCTCTTGCACCTGACTTGTTCACAGGCTGCCTACCAGGCTCGGGGATCCGGCAGCTAACGCAGAAAGCTTTGCAGAAGTTGATCATTCATTGAGCTTCAGCTTTATAAGCCTTGCTATTATCAGAGCTCTTTATACGCCTGGGTTTCCGTCTTGGGGGTAGAAAGTACAATTTAGAAAAGCCAGGGACTCAGGCAAACAAATCTATTGAGCAGCGGGCAGCACTAAAGTGGCTAATGCATTTCAGATGGTGTGTGAACCCAAGACAGCGCTCCAGTTATGTACCTAGTGATGCATTTGAAGAGCCGTTCTGGGCTGGGCGAGCCATGCCAGAACCGCAGGCAGACCTCAAGTGATAGCCCAGCCTGCTTTTTAAGAAAGAGTCCCAGCTTCTCCACGCTAAGAAAGGAAAACACATTTCTCCAAAAACAATCTACACCTGGTAGCTTTAGAAACTAAAACCTATCAAGGTTCATCTTGAATCAGTTTCATTTGGTGTTTGGCACAAAAAAAAAAAAATATCAAGCTCGGCTTTGCTCAGAAAAGTTTATCCTCTGGGATTCCGTCCCCCCCTCCCCAACTCCTGGCTTTTAAGTCCTAGTGCCAGCACTGGTAAGGTCGGTTCAATATACTGTGCTGAAACGCTTCCTCAAGCAGATTGTGTTTGCAAGCTTGACTACACAACATAGTAAAGCAAAAAGAGAGAGAACCCGGCTGGAGAGGTCTGAAGAAAGAACCACAAAAAAACAGATGGGGTTAATAATATAGAAAAGACTAATACACACACACACCGAGACCCAACTGTTATCTAGACATCGCTCAGTTCACTTGCTCTCCCCCCCCCCATCTTAGCTTCCTGAGATAATCTTTGGAGACCATCGCAGGGATTTTGGTACACACTCGCCTGGAATACTTACTGCTTATAGTCTGACCGTAACTTGGCTGAGCCGGGCTCTGTCCATGGATCAAAAGTAGAGAATCCAGGGTGGAAAGTTTTCTGGGTTCCTCCTTGCACCTTCTGATTTCTTCCTTGTTTATTTTGTCTTTCCCCCCCTTCCCTTCCCCGCTTTTCAAGTTTTGTGTTTGGGGGTTGTTGATTTTTGGGGGGTGGTTTTTAAAAAAAAAAACTCCCAGGGTCAAGAGCCTCTCTTCTTGATCTAGAGACCGCTTGACAGTTAGAGGGGGGGAGCTCTTCCAAATAGGGGACACCCGAGGAGGCGGCAATGGGGGGGGGGAGAAGGGAGGAGAAGGAGGAGGGGGCGAGGGAAGGGGGGCGAGGGCTTCTCACACCTTCCGCAAAAAGGGGGGGATCCAAAGGGGGGAGGGGGAGAAAGGGGTGGAGAGGCTGCCTCTAAAGGGGGCCGCTATCCCACGCCGGCGAGAGGAGCGCGGCAGCCGCAGAAGCCGGGGAGCGGCCGCCCGAGAGCCAGCAGCGCCGGCTGCGTCGCCTCCAATCTCTGCGCCTGCCAGGCGGCGGCAGCGGCACGCGGGATTCGCCGGAGAGGAGACAAATGGTGATTAGTTGCGTTGAGTCATCAGGCAAAGTGAGTCCTCGGCTGGGGCTGTCCTTCCTGCCTGCCTCCCTGGCTGGGGTGGGCTGGGGGCTGGGGGGGCGGCGGCGAGGATGCCTCCCCTGCTCCTCCCGGAATCCCAAACGGCGCCGCTCCTCCGCCTTCCCCTCCTCCTCCTCCTCCTCCTCCTTTAAATGACTCCCCCCCCCAAAAAAGCAGCGCGATCTCCCGCGCTGCCTCGATGGCAGGGGTGGGGGCAGCGCGCCGATCGCCGCTCCGGCCACCCGCCCGCGGCGAGGAAGAGAAACCCGCTCGGCGCGCAGGCCGAGCGGGACTGGCAGGCGGGGTCGGGGGAGAGCCGCGTCCACACGATCGGCAGGAAGCAAAGTTCGGGGCGGAGGGGGAGAAGGGAGGGAGGGGACGAAGAGGAGCGCGGGAGGCCCCCGGGACGCCAGGGAGGGAGGGCGGGAGGCGGGCCGGGAGGCGGCGAGTCCGGCCGAGGCGCCCCTCCCTCCTCCCTCCGCGGGCGAGCGGCCGCCTCAAAACAAACGCACATGGCCCGGCCCCCTCCTCCGCCGAGGGGGGCAGGGCGGGCGGCTGGGCGCGAGGGCGGGCGGCCTCCCCCTCCGGCGCTTCTCCGGCCTCCCTCGCCCCTCCGTGAGGGGGGCAGGGGGCGCTTCTCGGCCCCCTCCCCTGGAGCGTGGGAACGGGGGGCGCGGCGGCTCCGGAGGAGGGCCGGGCGCCGCTCGTGTGACTGGGGCAGCCGCCGCCGTCATTCCTGTCAGAGCGCGCCCGGAGGGGAGGCGAGGAGAGAAGCCGCTCGGGAGGGAGCCCCCCCTTTCTCCACCCCCCTCCCCCGGCTTCTGCCCCGCGCGCGCCTTCGGGGGCTCCGCGTTTAAGGTGCCCCCCCGGGGGGGGGGCGATATCCCGCTTCTCCTCTCCGCCGCGGCGCCCTCCTCATCCCTAACGGCCATGGGAAGGGGGGGCCGCGTGCGCACGCGCACTTGAGATGGGGGAGAAAAGGAAGAGCCCGGAACTCGCCGGCTTGTACAAAGTTGTCGGGGCCCCCTTAACAGGCGCCGGGGGTGTTTTTACGGTGGCGCGAGAGGGTCAAAAAAAAAAGTGACAAAAGGAGCGAGGTTTTTCATTATTATTAAGGCAACCCCCGCGAGGTGCAAGTTTAAATGCGGGTTGCCAGCTCCAGCTTGGAAAATTCCTGGAGATCTGGGGGGAGGGTGAAGGCTCAGCGGGATATAATGCCATGGCGGAATTACCTTGTGAGGGACGCACACACACACACATCCTTACGCGTAGGTGGGGGAAAGCAATACTGGGCTATCCTTATCATGAAACTTGCATGCCATAATATAAAACTACAGGAAGAACGAAATGCAAAAGCAGAAGGGTGGGAAAGGAAGGCCGCGCAAAACAGCCCCCCCCCTATCAGATTGCTGGAGCCCGTTCCGCCTATGCCCGTGTTGCGGCTCTGCTGGGTTCGAGGGGGCCTACCTGCCAGCCAAGGAGCATCGCGTTGCTACCTGTGCCTGCTGCAACAAGTCTGGGAATAAGAACGTCGAGTGCGGTCGTGTTTGTTCACTAGTAAAATGCGTTTAGGATTGCAAGGCTCCTCTCCCAGAAGGGTGCCTGGCTTTGCAACCGATCCGATGCAACTGGGCTCGCCTGAGCCTGTCCAAACCGCTGCATGATCCGCTCGCGGCCGTTGCTGTCCAGTCCTGCAGCCCTGACCTTCGCGCCTCTTGGGAGAATGCACTTTAGCAATCCTGCAGCTTGCAAATGGTCGCTAAAGCGCATTGAAAGTGCATTCTCCAAGGCAGCCCAAACGCCCCTTCTCAGCCTCTCCAGCGCCTCTGTACTCTCCTCCCGGGCGGGTTCCGCTCTTCGCCCGCTTCGTTGCAAACCCGCAGCGGCGCAGGAATGCAAAGCCGGAACCGCTCATACCGTCGCAGCAAAAAGGGGGCGCCGGGAACCCTGAAACGCTCGGCGGAGGAGACGCCTGAAGACCCCCGGATCTCCCGCGCGGATCCGCTTTCCGAGGCCTTCTCTCGCGCGGAAGCCAAGCAAGAACTCGGCCCGCCAGCAGGCTTTTGTTGCTGGGATTCCGGGGAAGGGAAGAGCGTTGGGGTTGCGCGTTTGGATCCCGGCTGCAGGGGGAGGCGCCCGGTGGCTTCTCCATCCCCTGGCGCTCCCCCTGGGCTTGGGCCCGGGCAAGGAAGCCAGCCTACTTGACCCCCTCGGTTGTGCAATCCTAAACAGAATTACCCCCGTCTAAACCCATTGCTTTCAATAGGCTTAGAATAGCGTGACTCTGCTTAGGCGCTTAGGACTCTACTTAACGCACGTCGTTGCCAGGCCAGGCCGGAGCAGGACTCTGGTTTCCCCCCTTTCCTAGCTCTTCTCTCCGCGGGCTTCCTCTCCCTTCGGCGGAGGATAGTTTCAAGCGGCGGGCCGGGTCGGTCTGCAGGAGACCTGCGATGCCGGCGAGAGATTTCCAAGGCAGGCGCCTTGCAGAGGCCAAGTCCCCTGCGGGAGCGCCTGCATTACCAATCGACGGCTCCGGCTCTTTTCTGCGCCTCCAGGAAACCTCCGCTCTGCTCTGTCCGAAGCCGAATCAGGGCAAAAGAGCGAGCAGAAGGACGCCGGGTGGATTTCGGAAAGTCTGGGGAACTTGATCCGAAAGGCTTCGCCTTGGGGAGCGGGATCTCCCGTCCCACACCCCGGGCCCGGCTTGTGGTTAGCAGGCGGGGCGTTCCCCCCTTACCTTCTCTGCCTCCGGGTCAGGCGCCTTGGGGGGAAAGGCAGAATCTGTCCCCAGCCCGCCTTCTCAGTCCCTATTGTTCGTGCTTGCGGAGAGGCGGCCCCGGCCCAGTCTTTCCCCCATTTGGTGTGGCCGATCCCGCGGCACTCCGCCTTCTAGTTCGGCTCCTGCTTGCGACCGGATGGTTAACCTAACTCATCTTTCGTCGTGGGAGAATATTTTATAAAGAGCTTTAGGAAAACTGTTGATTCTGAATTATTCAGCCACCCCCCCCCCGGCTTATTTTGCACAATTAAACGCGTATATCAAACTGGTTGCAACCGTTTTGTGCGCGGCGTGGAATGTCGCCCTTTCGCTTTCGGTTGCTTGTTCGTACCGGTCCGTTCGGCGAATGTCAAGTTTTAGGAAACCCTTGGAAGAAAAAAACAAAAATCGGCCATTGATAACCTCGAGGGATTACCGTTCGGCAGCATAAAATTCGACCTTAAATATCTTTTATGGTCTGCTCTTTGATTTCCCTTCTTGAAAATTAACCTAAAACGCAACCCTGAACGCGGAGGTGAAACGATCGGATGCGCACGAGTTTCTAAAACAATTGCAGATTCTCCCGCCCCCCACGCAATAAAGGCATTTTCTGCTTCGAATTATGTGTGGTTTCCTTAGCTGACGCTTCCCCCTTGGTCCAAACAAAGACAGTATGTGAAAACTAATTTTAAATACATATAACTAATTCGCGTTCCAAACCTGTATTTTTCAGCCCTTCGAATTCTTAAGGCGAGAATCGTTGCAAAAAAAGGGAATTATTTTTAGAGCAAACACCCGGCAGAGATATTTTTTAAAATTATTTTTATTTGAAAGCTTTAAGGAAGGGCTGGTTAATTTGGACTGCTCGACGTTTTCCGATATCCTGGGACACCAATCCCCCCAAAAGGCGTTTCCTAAATTACTGGCAGGGCTTCTGGCAAGAATGGATGGGGCAGGTGGCGACTCGGTACGAAATCGGGGCGAAGACGGGGGCGTTACGTTGCTTTCCCAGCCGCCGGAGTGCGCAAGGCCGCCTCCCCGGACCCCAAACCGCCGGGCCTGCAAACGCGGCCCAAGAACAACAAAGCCCGGCGGCCGCAAGGAAGAGGCCGGGCCCGGCTCCAGCAGGGCCGCTCTCTTCTCGCCGTCGATTTTCTAGCGAGCGGCGGCCGGTCTGGGAGCAGAAGGCCGGCCGGGGAGCTGCCCAGGCGCGCCTCGTCGAGCGCAAGCCCGCTGCGCCGGGGCCTGTGGACGCGCCACGATTCGAGCCCGGGCACAGCGCTGCCGTTCCTCCCCAGAGAGCGCCGGCGTGTGGTTTGGAGCTCCCCGTTGCGTGCGTGGAAGAGGCTGCGCGGGGCTGGAGCCAGGCCTGCGCCCCGGCAGAAGGCCCTACCCGCTGGCTGTCCGAGGACCCTAACCCTGCTACGCCCCGCGGGTTCAAAGCTGTACGGTGCCAGCCCGACGGGCCGGCCCGTGTCTTTCCCGCGGACAGGCGTCCTCAGCTACTGCCCTGCCCTTGGCCTCCAGGTCCGCATTCGCAACGGGATTCCACGCCAGTGGTCAGTGCGCACTATAGCGCGACAACAGCGCAGTTTCCGAGGTCGGGGAGAGGCAGGCCAGGCAGGGCCCCGCGGACTGGCACGTCAGGAAGGACCCTGGGGAGCGCGGCCTGCCTCGGTTTGGAACAAGTTCCCGACGTTGGCTGAAGGGGGTGAACCCAAAGTGCGGGGACGAGATGCTATTGAGCGTGCACTTGTCATCCATCCCCACAACCTTACTTGTTAGTAAGGCCTCCTCGGCCAGCCGGGACTGACTCCGGCGCACGGGCGCGCAGGATCGCGGCCTCAAACGGCCTGAAGTTCGCGGCCTGCAACGGTTGCGGGCCTCAAAGGCCTGCTGGGCTGGGCGGGTCGAGGCCAGGGCAGGGCTGCTGCGGGCTTGGCGCGGCCGACGAGGGGCGCTGCTTCTGGGCTGGCCCTCCTCCCTCCAGCTGTGGAAAGGGAGGGGGGCAGCGCAAGCCGGGAAAGAAGGCTTCGCCCGGCCCTGCGTCCCCGGCCACAGGCGAGCAGGGCAGGCCCGCGTCCCTCGGCCTGCTTCCGGGAGGGAGTCCCGGCCCCGATCCTGCTTGCAAGCTAAGGGCGGCGGCGGGCCGGCTTTGCCTTTGCCTTTGCCTTCGAGCAGCGCCACCGCGTGTCCAGGCCGGGCCAGGCGCAGAGCGGAGCCGCGCCTGGCGCCTGCCTGCCTGCCGCTTGCCCCCGAGGCTTCGCCCAGGCCGCTCTTCGGACTGGGCCGGGGGCGCTTCGGCCGGGCAGTTTCGAGCAAAATGGCGCTTTCGTCTGTAAGATTTGGACCGGGGAGATCCGCGCACCTTTCCCGCTCCCAAGCGGCCCGCGTTTGCCTTATCGCAGGCCACCCGGCCCGGGACTGGCTCTTTCGCGGCGATTCTTGGCCCCTTCCGACGGACCTGGCAGCTTCTCTCAGTTAACTCGGAGAAAAGCGAAGCGGGGAAGAGGAGGCGCATTAAAATGCCCCCCCCCCTCAAGCCTAACCTCAGCAGAAAGTGTCACAAGAATTTGAGGGGCTGCAGGCTTGAGGCTGGGTAGAAAGGCCGCCTATCAATCCTGTGCAATAAAATAAAAATAAACTTCTAAATGGCGTCGCCTGCGCCTGGCCCCGCAATGCCGCGTTTGTTGTGAGCTCAGGCTTGCAGGCGCTGGCCCACCTTGCAGGGCTGTGGTGGGCTGGCTTTTCCATCCCGTTGATGTGAGAAAGGCTTTGCGCAGTTGAAAGCCTCTAAGCAACCGACAGAGGCTTTTGGAGAGAGGAAGGCGCTTTTCTTCCTCCCATAGGTACACTCTTCAAGGAGAAAATTTGAGTTAGGAGCTGCCTAGTTGGTTGGCCAGAAAGCCTGGCCGGTGCTCAACCCCAAGCACATAAATTGATTTCTTTTTAAGTGTCTTCTTCTTTAGCCTAAAACTTGGCAAAGGTCTCGGGACTGTTTCAGAGATCCTGGTTTTAAGAATCCCCCCACCCCTTACATTTAGAAAAGAGCAAGAGTCCAGTAGCACCCATAAGACTAACAAAATCTGTGGTAGCGTAGGAGCTTTTGTGAGTCACAGGCCACTTCTTCAGATATCTAGCTCCCAACATCTGAAGAAGTGAGCTGTGACTCAGGAAAGCTCATACCCTACAGCAAATTTTGTTAGTCTTACAGGTGCTGGACTCTTGCTGTTTTCTACTGCTGCAGAGGGACTAACACGGCTGCCCACCTTGATCTCTCTTACATTTAAGGGCTTGGCAAGAAAGGCATAAAATGGACTTTACATGGTGGAGTGCAACTCGGAAAGAAGCCCCATTGACTTTCACCAGGATCTAAAAATGCAGCTGGGATCGGGGCGTCAGGGTCCAATACATTTGCAACACTAACAGCTCAAGCCGCTGCACACTTTTTCTTGCGAGGAAATCTCATTGGCAAAACTTCCCTGGGTCTTTACTTCCAAGTAAACTGTCTGAGATTACCAGCAGCTCCTGGTAAATACTGATGACTGGTGTTGATAGACTTTGATGTAAGCCGCCTGGGAGATATTCTCTAGAAAGGCGGACTGTCAATTTGGGATGGGGGTAGGGGGAAATTTGCTTTGGATAAACTGGAAGTTCCCGGGTTCGGTCCAAACATCAGCCGGCGAAACTGAACCGTGTTAATATAGCCATCCGAAGAGGAGATGGCCACGTGTAAGGAATGCATGGGAGAAGAAGAAAAGACTTCATGCGAGATTTTGAATATCCCACAATTATCGCTGGAAAGTGAAATCGTTGAGGGGTGTATAGGCCTGCTAGTTTATAAACACACACACACGTTTCCTCTAAAGGCGATTCTGCTGTGACTGCTGTGTGGGATAAACCGATTTGGTTTTGGTTTTTATTTCCCAGACACGCGAGTTTGCAATTGAGATGTTGAAACTTTTTTTCCAAAAGCCCTTGGGCAGAACGGCGCTGGGCTCTTCCCTCGAAGGTTGATCTGCCAAAGGGATCGTTTGAGAGGCATGGCGGCCGAAAGGCAGGCCGACCAGGCCTTCGGTAGCAGGACCCCTGACCACCTTCAAGAACCAAGCCGGCGCGAAACGCCCGAGGCATCCCCAGCGCTTTCCCTTGGCAAGAAGTCGCGTGTATTTCGGTCACGCCTGTTTGCGGGAAGACGGTCGCTTTCAGTTGCAGAAACCAGAAAAAGGCACCCGAAACGAGAGTGCCGTTTAACTCCCAGCTGGCGCCGTATTAAAGAGCAATCGGGTGCTGCTTCGAAATGCGATTATTTTTTTCAGGTGAGACTTAGGCACGGCTACGTTTCGTCTGCATTTCAGTCCAAGGAAGGGCTCCCAAAATGGGCTGGAATGGAGTGGCCTCCCAGAGCCAGAGAACGGAGCAGTCAGGCGATTGCCTTCGCCTGATTTCTGCCTTTCGGGGGTGAAAATCGAGCAGGGCCTTTTAAGTTCTTTGGCACGTGGGAAGGGTCAACAAGACCCCCGGGCTGCCCCTTCGCTCTGGCAGTTCGCTTGGGCTGCCTCTCCAGAGGCTGGTGGCCTTCAGGGAGGGGCCAGGAGTCCGTCGGGCCGGCGACCAGCTTGGGGAGCCCACCTCAATGTTTAAATGTCGCCAGGAATCTGGTTTTCTTTTTAAATGCGGCGTCCAGCAAGCTTAAGGTCTGGAGAAACTGTCGTGAAAATAAATGCAGCTTCACCGCCGGTGAAAAATCGGGCTTTCCTTATGGAAATACCAGGACTGCAGAATGAGGTTTGTTAAGAGAAAAGAGCAAGAGTCCACAACACCTATAAGACTAACAAAATGTGTGGTAGGGTGTGAGCTTTGGCGAGTCACAGCTCACTTCTTCAGACGTTTAATAACGGCATCCAATTTGATTCAGATGTTCGCCATATTTGCAGGTTGGTTAATTTTGAACCTCGCCTTAACCCCAACTGATCGGACCAGTCCCGAGTTTGCCCGGGCTGGTATGAGCCTTGAAGATTTTAACAACTTTCGGTTTCCAGTGAAGCAGTTCTCCGGTTTCGATCCACGCGTTCTCTTTGGTCGGGCAAACAGCGCTGCTACCTGACTCGTTTTCGTTGCGGTTTGAGCGGAGAAAATCAAGTAGTTGGCTCCCACTGCAGCTACTCTTATAACCAGTGTAATAGCCCCCCGTCTTCGGTTTTGGTTTTGTTTTAAATCAGGACATCAGGCCTAATTCGATTTAAATCAAATTCGAATCCGAGGAGGAGGCTAGCCAAGCTCCCCGCAGCGAAGGCGCTTTCGATCCCCTCACGTGACTCCCGGGCTATTGTCTCGCTTCAAAGGGCTGGAAGCTCCGGGTGTGAAATTGACACAGCCGTTCTGTGACCGACGCGCTCCGTGGCGAAGCTCGGGATCCCCTCCCCGTCAAAGGTCAAACTGACTCTGCCTTCTTTTTCTGACCCTGTTGACACGGGACCGACTGCACCTAGGATTGCCAGCTCCATGTTGGGAAATTTCTGGAGATCTGGGAGGTGAAACCTGGAGAAAGTGGGGTTTGGGGAGGGAAAGGACCTTAGCAGGGCATAATTCCATAGAGTCCACCCCCAGAAGGAGCCATTTTCTCCAGGTGAACTGATCTCTGTGGCCTGGAGACCAGTTGTAATTCCGGGAGATCTCCAGCCACTACCTGGAGGCTGGCAACGCTAACTGCACCGGTTTCCGCGTAAGAGCGGAGACACCGGCGGTGATTTCCGCCTGGGAAATTCTGGGCTTTATGAGCGGGTCTTGCACAAATCTGAGACGTGTTTGGTTTGGCTTTCGGGAGTGGAAACACGCCACTGCCCCCCTCCCTTTTCTAAAAAAAAAACGCGTGGCTCGTTTTAATTATAGATCTCCAAGTATTATTTCCCTGTAATTATCTGCGGGGTGTTGGAGGAGGGCTGAAAGCGAAAGGGTTGGGGGCTGGAGCCTCGAGCCCGTTTCCGACCCTGTTTGAAACACCTTCACTTTCGAACAAACCAAGTTTGCTGAAACAAAGCAACACCCAATAGATCCGCGTGGGAAAACAGAGCCGGTGGAGAGGACGGAGCTTGGCCGTCTCCTCTGGCGCGGATCTCACAAGCACCCCTCCGGCTCCTTCGCTTCCCCTAGAGTAGGCTCTTTGAACGTGTGGGTCGCCATTTAAACCACCGCATCCCCGCAAACAGAAATCTGGACTGTTCTCTGTACCCCCCAAGCTCCAGCCATCCCCCCCATTGTTCTTTATCCTCCCCTCTTCCCCCACCCCCCCAAAAACACCAGTTCAACAACAATCAGAACGTTAATTCTGTCCCAATGAAACTATCCCGCTGCGTCCGATCCGTCTCCGGTCTCCTGAATTCTCTACCCTCTCTGAGCAAACGGCCGGCTGCAGCCCGAAGATCCATGGAAATAGTTCCATAAATCAAACTCAAGAAACCACTTGGCCGGGGGCAGCGGCGGGCAGGGGCTATTTTCTGAGGATCTCGCGGCCGCAGCTGCGACCAAAGCAAACGGAACCCCCCCCCCCGCCCCTCTAATGTCCCATAAAGACCTCCTGGAAATAAGCGTCCAGCCCAAGTTCAGGAATCCTTCCCTCAGCTTGGAAAGTTTCAGCGAGGAAGTTCAGAGGCGCCTCCAGACTTGCTCGATCTTGCCTTTCCCTCCCCCTGCCCCTCTCTCAGCCCCCCGCCCCCCAATCACCTCCACCAGATATGGGAGCTTGAAGAAGAGGCGAAGGTTCCGCCGTCAGGCTATGGCTAGAAAACAGTTTTGGAGGCTTGGGGGGAGCTGTCCGGGGGCTCATGGCCTGTGGACGTAACCAGGCCAATTGGCGCCATCTGACCGAGTAGCTACCCCCTCCCAACCCACCCACCCCAGAGGCTACAGAATCCGAGTTGCGCAGTTCAGACAGGGTGGATTCTCGCATCTGTTGCGAGCTGCCCGGGGCATCTCCGGCCAGGAGAATCTCAGGGGATGGGAGAAGCCCGAAGCGCCCCCCCTTCCCTGGCAGCCCTTCCCCGCCACCTTTGCCTGGGGGCTCACCGCCTCTTCTCCGCCTGTCGATCCGGGCCCAGGGAGCCGCCGCCGCCGCCGCCGCCGCCGCCGCCGCGCTGTGCTCGGGAGCGAGGGCCCTACTGCGGGTCTCCCATCCCGCTGCCCCGGGAAGGCGCCGCTGGGTGCGGGTGCTGCGCTTCCAGACGAGGCGCCCTCGGCCGGCTTCCCCCTCCGAGGCAATTATTCTGCCTTTTAATGGCCCTCCGCTCGGGAGACCAGCCCTCACCCCCACCTGGAGCGCCTCTGATTGCAGAAGGCGCCGTGATCGACAGGTGAGAGCGGCAGCCGGGTTAAGCCGGCACGCCTCGAGTTAAGCCGGCGGCTGCAGCCCACCGGCGAATCGCTCCTTTGTACAAGGGCCGCAAAGAGGAGACTCTCCCGGGTCTTCCGCAGGGGGGCCCGAGGATCCCTCGCGTCGCCCTCTGCAGAAGCCTGTCGAGCCCACGGCCTTTCTGAGCAGCCCGCCAGGGCTTGGGGGGCCCCGGTCGAGGCGAGCAAGACCCGCTCCAATCGCACCGCAAAGACCCACTAGATTTCCACGGGGGGCGTTTGCAAGAGCCGGAGCTCCCTTCGTCCCTAGAATGAAGGCCACTGGGAGCCCCCTCCGAAACCAGCGCCTGGACTGGCTTCGCTTCTGCCCCGGGCAGCCTGAAATACGCGGAGGAAAGCTCGGTTGCAAGGCTGCCAGGGGCGCGGGAGGGCTACTCCCGAGTAAACCCGTTTAGGGCCGGGGCCCCCTCCGTTCCCTCGCTGTCTCTTCCCCGCTCCAGGCCCCCCCATCCCCAGCCTGCCAAGGCATAGGGCGGGCAGGCCAAGCCGCCAGGCATTCCTCACCCCCTTGGCCTACCAGGGATCCGGCGACTGGGATCCCTGGCGGAGTGCCTTGCTTAGGCAAGCTTCTGTCGGGAGCCAGAAGGGAGCGTGCCTGCGCCCCACCGAAGGCTCTGGGATAGGATTGCGTGAAACGGGCCGGCTCTTCAGCGCACAGGATCCAGATAAGGCCCGGCGTTGCTTAAGTTCTGTGACTCGAGGGAAAGGCGCGCTTGAGTTCAGTGGGGTTTACTTCCAAGTAGGCATCCCGGCTGAACAGCTTCTCCCCAACCAGGAACAGAGCAAGAGTTTGGACTAACACAAATTTGTGGTCAGGTGCGAGCTTGGGCGAGTTACAGCTCACTTCTTCAGATACCTGTGTACCTGTATCTGAAAAAGTGAGCTGTGACTCAGGAAAGCTCACACTGATCATAAATGTTGTCCTCCAGGAACAAGAGCCACTGTTGCCCCCCATCTCTTGGCCTGGGTTCACTCCGCCCGGCTCTGGATTCACCCAGAACCCTTTTCTGTTTGTGTGTGTGTTTGTGTGTTGCCACTGGCAGGGCCCGAAAATCTGCCAGGCGGGCCCTTTACACGAAGGCCAAACTCCCCCGGTCTGACCCTCGTTCTCACACCAGCTGGATCCAGCGCAGAAGGAAAGAGGCACACGGGGCCGACATGTTCACACGTTGGTTTCTCGACACGTGATTGCACACCGCCGAGGCATCCTCTAGGCGGGCAGTGGGATGGGATGGTTGGATGCCCAGCAGGGGAGAGGGTCGCATTGTCCAAGTTTCCCGACGCCAGCGGCCACCCCGGGCACCGTGCAAACGACCTTTCATCCCCACCAGCTTTTTTCCCTTTTCCTAAATTCGCAGGGAGTTTTTACACGGATGCGCATTAACAACGGGCGAGAATTGCAGCAGTCTCGACCGCCGCAGTCTTTCGCTCACGCCCAGGAAATCTGGTTGTCTTAAGGGCCAGTTTTTCTTTCTCCTCGGCACAGCCGACCGTTTGCCTCCCTGCTCCAAATGCAGAGAGGGAAAAGCCCTTGCTTCGCCCCCACCCGCCTCGGACCGTCTCCCGCCTTTGCTCCGGAGTCGATACGGAGCTGCGGCGCACTGCGGGACACCCGCGACCCTTTTTAATTTATTTTATTTTCATTTTATAGTTCGCCTTTCTAGCGGAAACTCAAGGAGGACGACACAGTGTGAGTCAGTACAGTCGATTTCAAAGAGGTTTCAGTAAACATGTAAGAAGGTGTGTACGGGCACGTTTGCAAAAATGTATTGACGCGCCTGACTTTGGCTCCGTTGGGCCTGGGTTGTATTGGAAGGGGCTGCGAACTCGATCCGGAATGCATCCGCACCTCGCAGGATAACGCACAGTCATCACACAATAGTCATTAAATTTCTCTGCTGCGGACAAACCCATCCAGATGCAAATTCTAGGGACGGCGCAACGAGCGCGCAATATCCAAGGAGGTGCGGATGACATGGAAGGCGAGCGAACCTAGCGGATTTCCGTGGGGCTTACTTCCAAGTAAGGCGCCAGCTCCGGCCCCCAAAATTGATCCGTTTGTAAAAAAAACCGGTTGGAAATCAATAGGACAAGAGTTTCGCTTTGGCTGGATCGTGCCCGATACGTCGACCTTACAGTCCCCCGATGGGACGCCCCCTCCGAAGTCGACCTCGCTCGGAAGCCAAAGCCTGGCCCAACGGCTCCGGCTCCTCTGAGCTTCCAGAACATTTGTCCGTCTGAGTAGGGTCGGGACGGGCCAGTCCGCCTCGGCAGGCACTGAAAGTCCAAGCGGAGTGGAGGGAAGCTCCGCTTGGAAGGGCCACGTCCATTCCGGGCCACAAAGCGGACGTGTGAACGAGCCCAGACGGCCCGAGGGAACCGGCAGCAGCCCGAAGGCTTCGGGGCCGGGCAGTTTGGAAAGGGGCTGCTCTGGAGTAAGAGGGACGGGGTGTGTCGGCGACGGAGCACTTCTTGCTGCGGCGCTGGGCTTTGCTCGGGTCTGAGTCTCCTTCCCCGCCCTTAGGAATTGCCTGCCTGGATCAACCCGACATCCCGTTGCCAAGGCTGACCTCTGCCCAGAATAGGGCGCGGAGGGAGACGCTGCCCCTCGCCATGGAGGTTCTCTTCAGGAACAGCCCTGGCTGTGGGCCCCGGTCAGGCAGCGAGTTGCCCGCGTTCAGGGGGCGGAAAAACATTCACTCCGGCGCTTCTGGGGACCAGGACAAGGAGTCAGGGCCCTTCTCTTTCTTTCTTTCTTTCTTTCTTTCTTTCTTTCTTTCTTTCTTTCTTTCTTTCTTTCTTTCTTTCTTTCTTTCTTTCTTTCTTTCTTTCTTTCTTTCTTTCTCCAATTCTCTCTCCTTTCCTTTCTTCTTTCTCCTTCCTATCTCTGGTTTCCCTCTCTCCCTCCTTCTCTGTCTGTCTCCATCCTTCCTTCTATTTCTTCTCTCTCTGTCTTTTCTTTCGAAAGCTGTGGTTCTCAAAAGCTCACGCTACAGTAAAGTTGGTTACTCTTAAAGATGCTACTGGACTCTTTTCTATTTTGTCTTTTCTTTCTCTCGCTTTCTTTTTCTTTGTCTCTGTCTCTAACTTTCCCTCCCTCCCTCCCTCCCTATTCCTGGTTTCTCTCTGTCTTCAGCCTTCCTTCTTCCCCTTGCTTTTCTTTCCTTTCCTTCGTCTTTCTCTCGCGCTCTCGCTTTTCTCTTTCCTCCCTTAATTTTTCCTCTCTTGTCTTTTTCTTTTTCCTCCCCTTCCCCGCCGCTTTCCTTGCGGATTTCGGGGCAGAGAGGACCAGGCCGCCCCAGGCCGGGCGTGTCCTGGCTGCGCCCCTTGCGCCCCCGCCCCCGCCCCCTCGGGAGCCCCAGGGCTCGGTCCGGGAGGGGGGGCGCTCGGGGCTCAACAGGAGCTGCAAATCCTCCGCTTTCCACGCGCAAAAAGCCTTGCCTGGGTCCGGGTCGGGCGTTTGGGATCTGGGAAACTTCAGGGCCGGAGGGGGGAAGGGGGGGACTTGGAGGCTGCTCGGCCCAGAGGAAGACCAGGCGGCCAGGAGGACCCGAGCCCCCCTCGCAGGCCAGGAACGGGGTCCGACGTGAAGCCCTTTGAATGAAAGACTGGCCCTTTCGTTCTTTCCAGCGGGCCCCTCCAGTCCTCCCAGAGGATCGCCCCCTTTGGGCGCACTTTGTCGGCAGGTGGCGGGGCTGGATCTTGGCTACCCACCCCACCCGCTGGGCCGGGCTGATGCCCTGCTTGGAGCTTCGTGTCTCCCGGTGGGGGAGAGCCCTGGCACCCTTCCTTCAGCTCCGTCCAGAGGGCCGCCGCCACCGGGCCGGGGCCGATCCTTTCCGGCCTCCCTTCTTTGCACCCGCCTCCTTCCAGAGAGAAAGCGCCACAATGGTCCTGAAAGCTGGCCCCACTTTTGGGGGAGACTCTGGTCTTCCTCCTTCCTCCCTTCGGCACGTCTGACCCGGTTTGACCCCGCCTGCCTTGGCAGCATCTTCTCCTTGGCGCTTGGCGGGATTTCTGCACGGCTTCTCCTTCCAGCCTCCAGGGGCGGCCCCTGCACTTGCAGCAGTCAGGCCGGAAAATCGATCGCCGCGGGAGCTTTTGGAAACACCGAAACGGCCTCCGCGGGTCGGTCAGTCAAGCCTCTGTGTGGAAGCACGGGTTGCAGAGGCGCCCCTCCCCGACTGGAAAGCAAATCTTTCCAAATCCACGCCTCCCCCCCCCCCCCAACCCCTGGCTTCGTTTCTACCATATATTAGTCCGGAGGAGACGCCCGTTTATCTCTCAGCCAAAGAGAACAGGCCTCGTTGGCACCTTTCCGGGTGGGCTGCAGTAGAAGAGCAAGATTCGGCTCCGGCGGCACCTTGAAGAGCAACGAGATTCCCAGCGGATGAGCTTTCCAGACTTGGCCCTGGAAAGCTTATACTTCCGCAGATCTTGTCGGTCTCAAAGGCGCCACTGGAGTCCAATTTCTGTCAATTTCGCCTCTCCTTTGGGGAGGCGAAGATGAAATTAGCAAACCTCTGAGGAGCTATGCTTGCCGACTCTGTGTATAGAGAGCTTCCCGCCCTGTTTTTTTAAACTACTCTTCCCGGCTTGCATCTTCCTTGTAAGATGACCGGCCTAGAGTAAATAGAGAACACGATGGAGGTTTATCACATCATGCATGGAGTAGATCAAGTGGACAGAGGGAGCTTTCTCTCCACCTCTCCTCATACCAGAACTCAGGGAGCAGCCAGGGAAGCGGGCGAGAGCAGGTTCAGGGCAGACAAGAGGAACCGCTGCTTGCCTTAGCGAGGCTTTATGACGGGCCAGCGGATGTCTGTATCCGAGGAAGGTTTTGGGGGCTCTCGAGAGCTCACGCCCCGGGAATCTCCTTTGGCTCTGCGGTGCCTCCGGACCCGAATCTTACATTTCAAATGAATCCACTTTCTTCCTTGAAGACGGATCCAGAGGAGTTAGCCGTGTTCGCCTGTAGCAGCAAATCAGTAGAGTCCAGAAGCACCTTTAAAGACTAACCAACTTTAGCATAAGCTTTCGAGAACCACAGCTCTCTTCGTCAGATGCATCGTCGTTATTGCTACAATAAAGTTGATTAGTCTTAAAGGTGCTACTGGACTCTTTGCTGCTTTTCTTGAAGATCATTTCAGGTCGGTAGCTGTGTGCAGGAGGTGAGCAGGATTTGAGTCTAGGGGCACCTTAGAGACCAAGAAGATTTGGAGGAGGGTGCAGTATCTGAAGGGAGCTGTGACTCTTGGAAGCTTACGTCCTGGGAATCTAGTAGAGCGGGGCCGCTGGCCCTGAACGCCGGTTGCAAGCGGAGCTTTGGCTGGCCGGAATAAAGCGAGATGGCCTTGGAGGAAGGGCGAGCTGGCGGGTCTGCCCTTTCTCGCCGCGGCTTCCCTTTCTCGTCCTTTCTCCGGGCCTGAATCGCCTCCCTGCGCCTGGGGCCCCCTGGGCTGCCGGGCTGCCACTAGAGAAGCGCCCCCTCGGGCTCGACGGCGCCCTCAGCCCGGCCCGGCCCCTCTCTGGGTCCTGCTCTGCGCCCGGGCTCAGCAGCAGTGGCGCAGGGATCGGGCTGCTTTGCAAAGGCCCCCGCGCTCGGGATGAGCGGCCGCCAGTGGGTCGCAGCAGAGCCCGGCCTTGGGCAGCAGTCCCGGGGCTCCGGTCGTCCAAGGGAGGGGGCGGGTCCCTGGATGGGGGGACTTTCCCCTTCCTTCCCCTCTGTGGCCAAAGAGTAGGGCGGAAGCACTAAGGGGCAGCCGAGGGCGATTTTCGGGTCGCCTTTCAGTAGGGTTGCCAGCCTCCAGGTAGTGGCTGGTGATCTCCTGGAATTACAACTAGTCTCCAGGCCACAGAGATCAATTCCCCTAGAGAAAATGGCTACTTTGGGGGTGGACTTTATGGAATTATGCCATGCCAAGGTCCTTTCCCTCCCCAAACCGTACTTTCTCCAGGTTTCACCCCCCCCCCAGATCTCCAGGAATTTCCCAACCTGGAGCTGGCAACCCTACCTTTCAGGCCGAAGTTCCCTTTGGCGGAGAGCCAAGAAGCCTTCTCCGCCAGATCCTGCCCGGGGGACTAAACAGTACTGATGGTGCTGGGCCAATAACTCGAATCAGTATAAGGCGCGTTCCTGCACTCCTTCATTCCCACGTCCTGTGTAAGCCATCTACTTTCGTCTAGGTTTGTGGCAATACAAGATTGTCTCTTATCCAACTGTTTCCTACTCCCGGCATCCAGTGACGCAGGTGGGGGCTAGTGCTGCTCTGCTCAGAGGACTTAAAGGGCCTGGGATGATATTCGGGGCCATCTCACCATCCACTACAAGGACCCTTGCGTGAGTGTCCAAAGCTCTCCAACGGTATGCAAGAATTCTTTTGTGAGAATTCTCTTTGCCCTAGGGTTTCTCTAAGCAGAGAGAGACAGGAGGATACTGTAGCAAAATGGGATCAATAGCTTGCAAGTGAAGGCCTTTAACTGTGGGAATTGCTGCACAAAATTACTCTCCAGTAGCCCATGCCAGGAAGTCTTCGCTGTTCGGTTATAGTGGTTAAGAGCAAAGAGCGGCAGGACTCTAATCTGAAGAGCCAGGTTTGATTCCCCACTCCTCCGCTTGAAGCCAGCTGGGTGACCTTGGGTCAGTCACAGCTCTGCCAGAGCTCTCTCAGCCCCTCCCACTTCACAGGGTGATTGTCCTGAGGATAATAATAACACACTTTGTAAACCGCTTTGAGTGGGTGTTCAGTTGTCCTGAAGGGCAGTATATAAATAGAATGTTGTTATTGTTGTTCGTTCACTTCTTGAACCCTTTCCCCAGGCTTCATAGATAACAGGCTGCCTGAATTCCTCCTCCTCTCCTTACAACAAACTCTGCTTCCAGGGATACTTTTCCTGGAACAATCCTAAACCCAACTTATCTCTGCTGTGACTCAGATTTTACCTTGCTAGTCGGCATAGATGATTCCCTTGCAGGTGGGGTGCAGGCCTAGCTAAGGAACAGGCCCCTCTCTCCCCGCCTCCCAAGGATGCATTTTCCAACAAGCTTACGCTTGACCCACAATAATTATTTTAACTCGTTTCAGACTGTATGCCCACCAGTATTTTCTGCGATCACTTAAACTTCAAGTTAGCATCTGTTTCACAGGCAATATGTGTAATATTTCCTTCCTCGTGTTTGGGGACAGGTTCCATTCTATCAACAACACACTGAGATTTATTGTCATCCTACGCTCTAATACACCATTTCCACTGTTTAAAAAAAAACTTTAAACAAAATATCAAGAATTCTGGTGAGCGATGGGGCAGGGGACACAAGAGCTGAGTTAGGAGCCCCTTGCCTTTGTGAGGGCCAAGGGCAAAATATCACACACAGAGACACACACGGCAGTTGCATTTTAGGAATCTTGCTTTCAGCTTCCAGTCTCTGCTTTTGCAGACTCTAACACAAACCACTGTATCTAATAGTTTCAGTGGTACCATCCACAGGCAAGGCAGCTATGCAAACAAATATGATTTGGGGAGGGAAGGAAGAGGGCAGCGAAAGAAAGACTAAATATGCTCCAATATGGATGGCATGTTGAGGAAGTTGTCAGTTTTTAAAAGGGAGTAACAGAACATAGATACACCAGCCTACTCAACTCCACGGGAGGAGTGGAATTTCCAGATGATCTTCCCCTTTCTCGTGACACCCACTGATGAATACACAGTTGTAATCCCCTGCAAACTTACAAAGGAAAACAGACTTCAGACTTCCTTCTCATTCCTCCCTCAGGTTTGTTCTCAACATTCCTG